>NC_142081.1:67219368-67569368 GCF_054644295.1 Miniopterus natalensis | reverse complement strand
TAGATAGATGATAGATAGATAGATAGATAGATGATAGATAGATAGATAGATAGATAGATGATAGATAGATAGATAGATAGATAGATAGATAGATAGATAGATAGATAGAGATGATAGATAGATAGATGATAGATAGATGATAGATAGATAGATGATGATAGATAGATAGATATAGAGATAGATAGATGACAGATAGATGATAGATGCATATATACATTGGGAAGCAATTATTTTAATAACCATGGATTACTTATCACAAAACATGGAGCCAGTAAAAACACAGAGACAGTAAAATACCATCTTTAAAGTAAAAAAATGAATATGGGATTATTCATTGGTGCAGCCACTGTGGAAAACAGTTTGGAGATTCCTAAAAAAATTAAGAATAGGACCACCATATGATCCTGCTGTAACACTTCTGTATATTTAGCCAAAGAATATAAAACACTAATTTGAAAAGCTCACCCCTAAGATTATTGCAGCATTATTTACAACAGCCAAGATACAGAAACTATCTAAGTGCTCATCAACCAATGAATAGATAGAAGTTGTGTGACATGTACACATAATAGAATATTACTCAGCCATAAAAAATATGAAATATTATTATTTGTGAAACATGGATGGGGCCTGATGGTATTATGTAAAGTGAAATAAGACAAAAAAGACAAAAATTGTATGATTTTATTCACATGTGGAATATATATATTATGTATTTATCATATATATATAAACAAACACCCAAACAAAACAAAAGCAAACTCAAAGATATAGACAACATATTGGTAGTTACCTGAGGTAAGGGGGTGTGGCAGGAGGGCAAAGTGGGTAAAGTGGGTCAAATGCATGATGGCAGAAGGAAACTAGACTTTGGTAGTGAACATGATATGGTATATACAGAAGTCAACTAATGTTGTACTCTTGATAGTTATATAATGGTATTAACTGCTAGCTCAGTAAAAATTTAATCAATTAACTAAAATAAAATAAAATGGAAAAAAATACTGTCAACACAGAATTGAAGATCCAGTGGTGAAAAATCTTTCTAAAATAAAGATGAAATAAAGACACTTACAGTTGAAGTCAACTAAGAAATATAGACCTGTTCTAAAAAAGTGCTAAAGGAAGTTTTTTAAGGTTAAAGGAAAACACAACATTTTAGACACATCCTGGTATCAGAGGAAAATGTGAATCTTCAGGGATGAAGGAAGAATACAAGACATGATAAATAGCTGATAAGTAGAAAAGACTTCTTATTCTTCTTTTAAGTTTTAAAATACTTGCAACTAATTATGGCAGTGTTTTTAATGTATGTAGATGTAACATATGAACAATTATAACAAATCTCAAAACTGGTGGATAAAGAGACATATTGTGCAAGATTTTAACATTTTACATGAAATAACAATATTAACTCTCAGAAGACTCTGAATATACACGTGTGCTGTAAACTCTAGAACAACTGCTCAAAACAGTGCAAAGAGATAGAGCCAAAAAGCCAATATATAAAATGGAATTTAAAATGAATCCCAGTAAACCAAAACAATCAGTAAAAAAGAGATGAGAAAACAAAAATTTAAATGGGTAAAACAGAAAAACAATAATGAAATAGTATACTTAAATTCATGCCAAGTAATCTATTGCAACAGACAGAAAATTATTTTCCCAGGTCCAAAGTAGAGGGAGAGAGGGATTGTAAAGAGCAAAAGATACCTTTGGGGGTGCTGAAAAAGTTCATTACCTTGATTGTGACATATACATATGTTAAAACTGATCAAACTGTACACTTTAAATATGTGCAGTTTATTGCACTGCAAGTATAAATTAATAAAAGGCAAAAGCCACACCTAAGAGATTAGTCATCAAGTATTTATGTTCACCAACTTGTATCCCTTCTACAATTCCCAATAATTATCCCAGCTGAACTGAAGATAACTTTTTTTTCTTCATTCTTCCTATTCAAATGTCCCAAATCCTAAAGAAAATGTATCTTAAATTTTTTGTATTAACCTCACCAAAATTCTCACTCTCTCATAACAAAAATGAAGCCAGAAAACACAGGAGGCTCTCAGATGCATCCCCATACTTCCTCTATCAAGTGCACTTCCCAGGACTGCATCCCAAGTCCTGTTTCTCTGTCCTATATTCTCTTGTGCCACATGAAAGGCAGACTCACATTTACTGCCTGGCTCATCAGGCACCAGACTTGCCTCTACTGGATACATTTATACCTATTCAAAGAGTCATTCTGTATGAGTAAGCAGAGAGCCAACAAGACCATCTTAGAGTCAGGTCTACAGTTGCTCAAACATCTGGTTCAGAATCCTCCTTACTGCTGACAATGGGATCTGTGTATACATTTATTTATATAAGTGCTCTAGGTTAATACTTAAGACACATGTGTGGAGAACCTGCATTTGAGTCCTGGCTCTGCTGCTAACTACCTATGTGATCATGAATAAGTGACTTGAAGTCTTAGTGCCTCACTATCCATGTATTCACAATGGGCCTAGTAACATAAAACAATTTTTGAGAGAATTAAATGATCTGATGTACATTAAAGACTAGGATAGTGGAAACATAGAGCAGGGCCTATATTAAGATATGAGCTCTATTAGGGCAGCAAATTTTGTTTGTTCTGTGTACTGTCTCTTAGATTATGATCTGGCACAGAGTAGACACAAATAATTTTTGTTGAATAAATTTGTTTAATGAAGAAATTGGTAGCTTTATTGTAGTAGCAGTAATAATTTTCCTACTCATTAATTTAACAAATATTTGAAAAGATTTTATTGTGATGTAGACACTTCTTATTATAGAGATATAAGAATTTTACTTTAAAAAAAAAATTTTTATTGTTGATTTTTTGAGAGAGAAAGAAAGAGATATCGATTTGTTGTTTCACTTACTTATGCATTCATTGGTTCATTTTTTGTATGTGCCCTGACCAGGGATCAAACCCACCACCTTGGTGTATCAAGACAATGCTCTAACCAACTAAGCTACCTGGTCAGGGCAAAAATTTTGCTTTAATGTGCATGGAGAAGACCACCCTATGCCTGACATGTAATTTCCCCAAAAAGAAACTGTAAGAAATGTTCCATCTTCTCTTTCCATTTGGGTGGTCTTATGTAACATTCTCTCCTCCTCCTCCCTTCATTCTTGTATTTCTTTCTTCCTTTAAGAATCTATTGCTTCTTGGGCTGACATTTCCCTACAAATCAGGCCTTCATGGCCCAGCTTGTCAAAGAGACATTTGCAACCTCATCTGTTGCAGGTGTGCCTCTAAATACAATATTTCCCTGCTTGACTTGGGATGAGTCAGGGGCTAGAGTTTTATGCACTGTTGAACACATGGATTATTTCTTGCATTCAAGACTTACACATTCAAAATCACAAATTTGAACTGTGATTAAGAAACTACAGCGACAGACTCTGTTTTCACTGTCACCATTAAAGTACTTCATGTGAGGCATGGTTACTTCTTGTTCTGCTGTGTTCTTGGAGTTGATTTGGATGAATTTCATGCCAACAGGAGTGCCTGGGGTGAGTGGGGGGTGACAACAACAGTACAATAGTAAACTAGATCCTGGTCCCTAAACCAGAGTAGATGATAAAGTCAGACACCGAGCATCCGTGCTTCTCCTTGCAGCTCAGAGTTTGTGCTCAGCTTCCCCTGCAGTTTCTGTCACTGTGTCACTCAGTACGCAGTAGTACATTGCCGAATCTGACTGCTGGACGGAGGCTTTCTCCAAGTGGAAGGTATTTGGTTGTTCGCTGTAAGTGGCTTCAAAACCTTTGTTGCTTCCCTTCTCACTGGCCTTCACGGCTTTCAGGAGGAGCTGTGGACCTTCTCCAGGATACTGAACATACCAGAAAAGAACGGGATACCGTGTGGTTTCATAGGAACAGTTCACAGTCAGGGAATCCCCTTCTGAGAGGATCACTTGGCCTTTTGTCTGGGTCACCGAATCACCATTGTTTCTTCCTGGGGAAAAAAAAATATATATATATATATATATATATATATATATATATATATATATAGCAATAATGGTTCTGGTTATCTTGGATATGATCTGGGTCCTTACCCCTTAAAGAAAATCATGGTTTAAAATTTTCAACATAATGGGAAGAAAGACTTTAAGCTTTCTGTGCCATTTTACTTACCAAACGTTAAGAACAGCATAATCACTGGTCCTAGAAAAGAATTCATTCTTAGAGTCTCTGGTGTCCTTGCGTTTTTACTTCTGAGTGTGAGGAAAGTTTACTTTAAAGTCAGAATGAAAGGGTGAATGTGAGCACAGAATTTAAGCAGGAAATGTGCCTCTTAGGAAAATGCACCCCCTTGTGGCCAAGATACTAAACTCGTAAGAATGTTAACCTCTTCTCTCAAAAGTCAATCTTACATCCTAACCTCTGGCTTTCTTTTTTTCTTCTTCTTTTTTTTTCTTTTTTATGACACCTGTCAACTGACAGAAGGTCCTTTGAAAATCAAAAGAATATTTGTATTTTAAATCATTTTCATTTTTTAATTACAGTTGACATATATTATTATATTAGTTTCAGGTGTACACTGAAGTGATTAGACATTACATAACTTACTAAGTGATCATCCTGATATATTACCTGACAGCCAGAAATTATGTGGAACCCTGAGCTGGGGAGCTTGGTGTGAGGCTGGGACCCCTTGCTCCACAGGTGGGACCTCTGCAGCAAAGGGAGCCCTTCCAATTTTTATCTACCACACATGGGTGTGGGACCAACACTTCCGTGTCCGGCCCCTTTCAGCAGTCTGGAGGTGGCTTCTTCTTTAATTCCCTAATTGTAGCACTTCCATTCAGCCAGATTTTAGGCTGTTGTGAATGATGGTTGTTCTGTAGTTTAGTTGTAATTTTGATGTGGTTGTGGAAGGAGGCAAGTACCAAGTTTACCTAAACCACCATTTTGACCAGAAGTCAATAATTTGTATTTTAAATAAGCTTATTTTTTTTCTCCCCAGCACACTGCCTGACTTGGAAGCTTCATACCCTGACATTTCAGAAAAGAATTCAGTTTTACTTTTTCTTATTTAACCATTTTTCGCCTCCTTGAAATTCACTGAAATATTATATAAGCAATGTGTAATATAAAATCGGATGAATAACAACACAGTATCTTTTATCATTAGTAGATGCTTTGGGATGGTAGAGAACCATTTCTCACCACTCTATTTCCACTTCTCCAACAATGTTGGACACTTAGCAGCAGGTGATAAAAAAAATTACAAAATCTTAAGTGCCCAGTTGACAGTATATAAGGCCACACATCAATGAACTAAGTCTTTATCTATACTGTTAAATATTGTTTAAACCTAAAGAAACTAGTAGAACTGTTGTGTAATCAGAAGACCTCTGTGATAATTTCCCCAGAAAATAGCTGATAGAGGACTATGACCACTGTAGTGTTCTATAAATTGTCATTTAGAATTGCTGTGGCTTTTATTTCAAAATATGTTGTTTTTTATTATTACAGAAAATTTTTAAGCCTTTATTAAGACTTTACTGTGAGCTCTAAAGGTAGGTTACATATACTTAATAAGTTGCTCAATAAATGCTTTTGAATGCACAATAAATGGCACAAGAAATTTGTTTTGTCATTGAGATGAAAAATGAGACCCTGCTAATGTGTATCTCTGACTACTGCTTCACAATTAATATATTTTTAAAAAATTCTGAATTCCATGCTCTCTGTTTCTATTCCCACTTTTCTCATCTAAGATCTTCCCTTTGTAATAACAGTCTTCCACCGCTTAAAACTGGAGCTGTAAACTTATAGCTGTAACCATTCCATCAGCTTAGATATCCATAATGATTACTGAGTAATTCCCACTTAATGCAATGAAAGGAAATTTGAGGATCTCCAGGTTGAAAAAATATAATGTGAAGAAGGTAAAGGTTTTGTTTCTGTTCATGGTGGCTCTCAGTTCTCTATACAGGGTTATTCTGTTGTCAACTTGGTTGCGTAGAAATCTACAAATTCCTTTCTTGTTATGGTTCTGAGTACAAAAGTGAATTTTCACAAGATTTGGGAGGCAGACAGGAAGCAACAGGCATTATCTTCTGAAGATCACTATGGGTTAAAGATGGTGAAAGGCAAACATAGCACTGATAGCTGGTTCCACTTTGTTCTTGCTGTTCCCTGGGGGAAACTGACCACTACTAACCAACTCCACAGTGCATAAAATTATGTTAACACAATACCTCTCAAATGCTAAAGTTATCACATAATCTACTGCAACAGTTTATACGTGAATCCCATGCTGATTCACCACAAGTAACTGCTCATTGTGATATGCAACCTGTCAGGACTTATCACCATCCCACTGACCTCTAATACTGAGTACCTTGTCACCATCTGACCATGAGTAATTTAATTCCAGAATTTCATTCTGCCTATTTGTTTCTAGAACCACTTCTGTACCAAAACTCTTAGATTTAATTTCTCCAGAAGCCAACCTTGAAGAAGGGATTTGAGTACAGTTTATTTGGGAAATGCAAGAAACATAGGTAAGGAAGAGGGGATGTGGTACATGGAATATCAAGTAAGTGGATGTTTGAAAATAGGAGTTATTTTATGCCGCTGACAAGGTGAAAACTGGTAAGAACATTTTGGAGAGCAACTGGGCAATACCAAGTAAGTTTTTAAAAATGCAAATCATATAACCCAGCAATGCACTTCTAGGTATATGACATAAAACATTCTTCATCCATATATAAGGAAACATTTATAACTATATTCATTGTATAATTTTTATAATAAAAAATTCTAAACACCCCTTAAGCAAGGGATTAACAAAGCACTTTCTCCTACATGAAAATGTTAGGTTAACTCTCTACCTCTGTTCATCTGGAACTCTGATAAATATGGAATTACTGGGTAACATTGTTATGATCAAATGGTCTCTAATTGGTAAATTGCACCTAGATGACAAATGAAGTGTGATTACTTGGTTGGAAGCCATAGCTTTGGGGCATTGATTTTGTAACAGTTGCAGGAGATATTGCTTCCTTTGGGGGCATGGGGCTTCTAAATCTGAGTGGTCTGTTTGGCCTTGTTCCCTCATACCTGAGTATTTGATGTGGGAGAATAGAACAGGGGGTTGCAAAAAAAGATAGCTCCTGAACTCCTATCTAGACAGCTGAGGAGACTCCTCTTAAAAACACTCCTGACCCTGGCAGTGTGGCTCAGTTGGTTCGAATGTTGTCTCATACACCAAAAAAGATTGTGGTTTCAATTCCCATTCAGGGCACATACCTAGGTTTCAGTTTCCATCCCCTGTCGGGCTGCATATGGGAGGCAACTTATCGATGTTTCTCTCTCATGTCAATGTTTCTCTCTCTCTTTTCCCCTCCCTCTAAAAATCAATATAAAAAAATTTTTTAATTTAAAAAAACAACATATCCTCAGATGAGGATTAAAAACAAATTCCTGGCATGAGGGAAGCTAAATTTATGTGGCCTTTATAAATGATTATCTTGCTGAGCCTAAGACCACAACTGATGACATTGCATGATATAATGTCCATAAAAATTGGGCCTATGATATATTCCTAAAATAAGAGTATATAAGAATAGTAGTTAGACTTTTTCTTTTCCACTGAGAGGAATGACAAAGCAATATGCTTCATGTTGTTCCATAAAAGCAGAACTTTTTCAAAAATTAGAATTAGTTTCAAAAACAGAACTTCTAAGACGGAGTAAAGAACTGACTAATTAGTATTCCAATTAAATGAAATTGTTGATATCCACCTGATTAATGGAGAACATATTGAAACCTTCCACGAAGATCTCGCTTTTACACTGGACACGTTGGCTTCACCAGATTTACCCAAGATAGATGATGACCTAAAAGATCTACCAAGTGGCTCACTGACATATCGCTTAGAAGATCTGGCCTATACAAGAAGTGGGGATAAAGGCAACTCTGCAAATACAGGCATCATAGCACG
Source organism: Miniopterus natalensis (assembly GCF_054644295.1). NCBI lineage: Eukaryota > Metazoa > Chordata > Mammalia > Chiroptera > Miniopteridae > Miniopterus > Miniopterus natalensis. Next base: position 67,561,378 of record NC_142081.1, on the reverse strand, counting down.
GCACCCACTCTACTACCCTTACTTAAAAAAATTTCTTACTGCACAAGCCATAGAAGACTATTTCCAAAATATTCTGCATAAAGAACAGCCTGAAGAAAATTCAATGATAAGATATGAATTGCCAGGAATATATGCATTAAACTTTGTTTTGAAAAATTCCCTCGGTGGTGGAGGCACTGCCTCCCTGAGAATCAACCCACAGTGCAAAGCACTTGGACAAATGGTTCTGGACTTCCAGATAAAAGGTGTTCCTGATTTAAAGTCATTGGTAGGTGGCTAAAAGAGCTTTAGCTTTGGGAAACGTATTCTCAGTACAAATGCAAAATTGAGTAGAAAGTAAAATGTAGAAAATACGCATTAAAGTAAACACTAGCTTGGTAGATTGAATGCCATCATTAAAAATGTGGTCACTCACAGGTAGAATAGGTGATTTTTAACAATATAGAACTACAAATACCAAAGATACATGTGAGACACACAACAGAAGTGATAGATATATCCCAGAAGCCTTTAGTGACATTCTTTCTTCTGTCAAGCATATACTTTAAAAACTTGATAAACTGTGATTTGTTTAATAATATATTCACTTTTAGAGTCTCTCTCTCTGATCCCCAAAACCATGCTGGGATAATCTTGTTATTTGTTTGAAGGTCATCTTACTCTTCCTTGTAAATGTTTTTAAACATCATGCTACTTATTCTAAACAATCTTTATGCATAAGCATATAGATTAAGTTCAGGTTCAAAGAAGCAGTCTATTCATTATTAGAAAATTTTAACACATTTGTAGTATTCTTCAAACTGAATTAGGAAAAATAGAAAATATCTGAATATTTTATCCTCAGTAAGAAGAAGTTTGAAAAGTTAATGACATGATGTCCTAATACTTTGAACTCAAATTAAATTCAAGGTTTGCTATATAACTATTTTCATATTTTAGTCCAGGGGACAACATTAACCACTTTTAATCAACTATCAATATTTTATGTTCCATGGTAAATAGTATGGTGATAATTTTGCAGTGATTTGATATAAAAAATGTGATTAAGAATTTTAATGAATTACTCTGATAAACCTGATTTTCCCTAGTGCCTATCATTAATATGTTATCCTTATCAGTACCCCACCACACCCCTAATTTAATACTAGAGATTGAAATCACTACGTGAGAGCCTATTGTCACGTAACAAATGAGGGAAAAGATCAAGCTCCTAGGAACATGCATGTAAAATTTAATGTAAATAAATGCTCTGAATGATAAAAAAAAAAGGAAAAAAAAAGAATAGTAGTTAAAGTAATGAAATGTCTGTATGTATAAATTTTTTAAATCTGAAAAATATTTTTAATGAAAAAAGCAAGTTTCACAATCACATAAAGAGTGATATAGCATTCATGTAAAGTTTAAAAACACAAAATACATCACCACACATTGTTTAGAGATAAACATACATGTATTAGAAATATAAAAACATGGACATGACAAAGTTTATAATAAGTTTGTCTTGGGAAGGAAGAAGAGAGGCTGAGGAGAAAAATAAAACAGATGGCAATTTCATCTGTAATATTTTATTTATTTTTAAAAAATTGAAACAGTATATGGGTATAACTATATTAATATAAAGAGATACAAATAATAAAATAGTTTTAATGTTACAATTTTTTAATATTGCAAATATAATTATATTTAAGTAATTGGAAATTTCTTTTATCTCCTTCACATATTTATGTATCATGTAACGATTTTCACAATAATAGAATAATTATGTAAATAAAACAAACTTTGATATCTCAGGCAGGGTTGCTGGTGTCAGGATGAAAAATGTTTTCCCAGGTGCTTGAAGACCTTGGTGCCAGGAATTGTGTGACCTCAGCACTCAGCTTCAGATTGGAATCCAAAGAAACTGGCATTTCTTCTTCTCATACATATTGAGAAAGTACCCACTTGTGGTCATATCGGATATTGGAATTGAGTTGGTGCCATAAATCTCATAAAGCCTCTCAAAATGAAACAGATTAAATGAGCATAAATTTCTTATGAGTAACTTTATGTATCTTACCCCATTTTCAAAAAGCTTTCAAATACACATAACACAAGTACCCTTAACAATATTGTTACAGGATAGTGAGACGCTAGGAAAATTCCAGGTTAGGAGGAAAAGGGAAACTGAGACAAGAAAATTAAACAAGGCCAAATGGCCTAGACAGCTTGCAGCCAATTAGCAGCAAAACCTTATCTAGAGAACAAATGGCTAATTCCTCTCCTCACTAACCAAAGAATTAGGGAAAGAAGGGGGAATTTTATTACCTCTTCTCCATAGCCAGAGAATACAAAGTATAAACCACCCTGGAACTGCTAAGGCAGGAGCGGGGAAGGGGGCAGGAGGGAAGGGAGAGCTTATCTTACCCACTAAACAAAGAAGTCAGCCATTTGGGGGAAGGAGGAAAGAAGAGAAGAGGGAGTTTTCATCTCACTGTTTAAAGAGAGAAGCCAGCAGTCTCGGGGCTTATTAAAGATGAAATCATGAGATGCTTTTCATAAATTCTGGGAAAGTCATGCAAAGTAAAAGGGAGACCTTGAGAGTTAATCTGTACCAAGATGTATGGCAGAGGAATTTTAAAACCTATTGACAGAGAAGTATAGAAAGCCAAGCCTCTACCAGGCAGCACTTCTCAGATTAGCAGGGAAGTCTGTCTTTGCTTCATAAGCCAGACGTATTATGATAGGTTTGCTTGCCTTGTTTCTTGAATAAATTGGCTTTACTACAATGCAATCATCCATGGTCACTCATTTGAATTCCTTCCTACAAGACTGACAAGAACCAAGGAGACAGCCCTCTCCCTTCAACTCAGGGAGCTGTCCGATAACACTTTTTCTGGTGCCTATAAAAACACAATTTGAAAAATAATGCTGATTCCTACTGGTGTCCCCTTTGGCTAAAGTAAATTGCTGAACACAATTACTATTATTTTCAATACCTTTGAATTTCTATAATTTTAATCACTTATCCATCACAGCATCAGGAAGCACACAACTAAAAAACCCAACCTCTTCCCTATTCTACCCCTTTACTTTCCCTCAGAGTCATCATCAACTTTTAAGGCTTCAGAGTACTTACGAATGCAATGTTTTCTCATAGAGTTTTCCATTCTATCCAAGGGAGTCACACATTTATCACAAGCCCTTTGACCTTTTACTTCCCACTGAAACCCTTTTTTGTTGTTGTTTTTTGCTTGTTTTGGTTAATCCTCACCTGAGAATATCTTTTTCCATTGCTTTTCAGAGAGAGTGAAAGGAAAGGAGGGAGAAGGGGGAAAGAGAGAGAGAAAAAACATTGACATGGGAGAGACACATCCACTCCTTGCCCCCCACAAGAGCACCGACTGGGGGTGGGGAGCGAACTGCAACCCTGCAACTCAGGTACATGCCCTTGACCAGGAATCTAACCTGAGACCCTTTGCTGTGATGGCTAACACTCTAACCACTGAGCAATACTGGCTAGGGCCCCACTGAAATTCTTAATCTTTATATTTTGTAGGACATAGCTCATCTTTATATCTTGTAATTGCAATGTGAAACAAATGAAAAACAATTTCTGATATTCCAAGAGTAAAATCATATAAAAATACAATAGTGTAGGAAACAATGACAACATTTGTGAGAAACTGGCAAAAATTACTAACCCATCAATTTTGAAGATTTCTGGTATGAATTTACAGAATTTCAGATATCAAAAAAATAGAAATGTAATGTATAATTAGGAAAAATAAAGTAAACTTTAAAACAAATGGAATTGGACACCTAGTTGTAGCATTTCCTCTGTATTTAATAGCCCTTGAAGAAATATAAACATTTTGAGTAATTCACGTTTCCTTCTGCGATACATCTAATAACTTACTAACATCTGCATGAGCATGCCATATTCTAAGCTACTCGCCATCCTAATCATTTCCTCCTTCCCAGATGAGGCACCTAAAAATGAAGGAAAAAGACCAGCACAGAGTGGAGCCAGGAAGAAAGATTCCAGGAAAGCGATCTTAAAATTACCAAGTTGGGAAGGTAGTAAGTTTGTAAGAAGGAAGGAAGTCATCCAAAGGAGTTCACTGTTGTTTTGAATTATTGAAAGATAAAATGATGAATGAAAAGTAAAACTCTCCTGTGCCATGTCCCAACTCTCATATCCAATCACTAAAGTATATCTGCCTCACACTGGCTCAGCAAGTCCCTGAACACCTCTACAATGAGTAGTAAGGACACTATGGCTTTTACTATGTCAGAATCCAAATTCTTTCAGATGCAGTTATCTTCCCTAGTGTCTCACAGAGTTTGTGTTCAGCTCCTCATGCAGTTCCCAGCACTGTGGCACTCACAGCACAGAAGTACACAGCTGAGTCACTCCAATGAGCAAAGTGTTTCCTCAGGTTGAAGGACGACTCGTTCTTCCTAAGTTCAGCTTCAAAATCTTTGATGCCTTTAACCAAGGTGTTCCCTGAAATGTACTTGAGTAGAAGCTGGAGGCCTTGGTTGGGGTATTGGACGTACCAGAAGAGAGATGGAGTTGCACCATAGACATACTTGCACCTCAGCTCCAGTGGGGCTCTTTCAGAGACACTGATGTGATTGTCAGGCTGGGTCACTGACTGGGCTCTGGAGTCTCCTGCAAAATCAATGTTTTATCAGTGAAAGCAGTTCAGACTTTGCTATGAGAGGTAAGTACTTCTAGTCAGAATCTGTAGAACTATAGACCATTAGGAAATTTTACTCACTCAGGACAAATATCATCCCCAGTATTGAGATAAGCAATGGGAACATGGCTGAGCAGTAGAAACTCTGCAGGCTCTTTTCTGGAAAATCTTCCCGAGCAGGCAGGAAAGTGGCTGCAGAAACCAAGCCCTTGGAAGTAAGAGGTGTAAACAAGGCTAGGCTGAACAACTTTCTTGCTTAGATGAAAATAAAAAATCTGCTGAAATGAGCCTGTAGCTTTCTGACTTCTGATTCTAGTCACTTGTCCTGTCTGCAAAGAACTCAGCCAGCTGCTGAGAGGAGGAGCTGAGTAGATACTGATCTACAAGATGTGTAGTTTGTGCACCATTGCCCTCTAGAGGCCAGGTGCAGAACCAAAGTTCCCAAGAACTAGTAAGTGTTTTCCTTCCATTTTCTGAGATATATCAAAACTTCCACACAATATGTTTTTTTCCTTCCCAAATCTGTGATGATGTTTTAGTCCTACAGTCCATTAGAGATGTTATATGAAAGTGGATTAACAAGTTACTTCATCGAGAAATAAGTCAGTTTTTAAAAAGTAGTCTAGCCCTACCCTGTTTGGCTCAGTGGTTAGAGTGTCAGCTCTCAGACTAAAGGGTCCTGGGTTCAATTCTGGCCAAGGGCAGGTACCTCAGTTGCAGGCTCAAAGGGCACAAGTGGGAGGCAACCAATCGATGTGTCTCATATTGATGTTTCTCTCTCTCTCCTTTCCACTCTCCCTGAAAAAGCAATGGAAAAAATATCCTAGGGTGAGGATTTAAAGAAAAGAAAAGTATTCCAGACATAGAATTCAAGTCCATGAGAGTTTTTGAAATTACACCAATTGTCTCAAATTTTATGAATGTTAAAACAAGGAACAATAACCTATGGCTTGGACCTAAAGGAACCTTGTTTCCCAAAGACCTTCTGCAAAGATAATAAGAAAGCAACTATTATGATTACTGGACTGATCGCTACCAGACTGAAAACTATAAAGAATTGTTTAGAATTAACATCACTATGTTATATTATCTGTGCCAATAGTAGTGCCTTTCTTTTATTAATGTAATTGTCCCCTTCCCTTTCTCATAAATTCCCATTGCTTTTGTCTTGTAATCAAAACACTATTTGGGCTTCTGCTGATTTAGTGTATTCAGCATAGCTATTTTTACTGACCTCAAATAAGTGTTTGTTGCCTTTACTTTGAAAGCCTTTTACTTTTAGGTTAATAAAATGAAGGATAAGATATGACTTCTCAGCAAATAAATAATACCTACAAGAAAAGAAAATGGAAATTTTAAGAATGAAAAGTACAATGCATGAAACAAAGTCTCACAGGAAGGGCTCAATAGCAGAATAATGATGACAGAAAAAGAGTAAGTAAACTTGAAAATAGATCAGTATAAATTATCTGTCACAGTGATTACCAGCCAAGTGTGACTTTGCCTTCCCGAAGGAGACATTAGGCAAATCTAGACACATTTTGTTTGCCAGGAATTGAGGGTAGAGTACTACTGGCACGTAGTGAATAGAGGACCCAGTACTTCTAAAAATCCTACAATTTATAGAACAGGGATCCTCCAATAAAAAATTACTTGGCCCAAAATGTTTATAGTGCCAAAGTCAAGAAATTCTGATCAAAACTTAAGAACAAAAAAAATAGAAATAAAAAATGTGCATAGCCATTTAGATCTACAGAGATATATCAAAAGTCTACAATATATGTACTTGGAATGCCAGAAGGAAAATAGAGAAAGAGATTAAAGCATAAAACATACTTAAAACAAGAACAGCCAAAACCTTGACAAATTCAATAAAAGACAAAAATTTACAAATTCAAAAATGTCAGCAAACCCCCAAACAGGATAAAATTACAGAAACTTACACCCAGCCTGGCCAGGCATGGCTCAGCAGTTGAGCGTAGACCTAGGATCCAGACGATCGGGGTTCAATTCCCAGTCAGGGCACATGCCTGGGTTTCAGGCTCAATCCCCAGTTGGGGGCATGTAGGAGGCAGCTGATCAATGACTTTCTCATCACTGATGTTTCTATCTCTCTCTCTCCCTCTCCTTTCCTCTCTCTGAAATCAATAAAGATATATTTAATTTAAAAAATAAAACACCCAAAAGCATCATAAATAAAAAAATCACAGCCAAAGGTTATATAGTAACATAATATATAACATATGTAAAATAATATATATACAAATTTACTGGCTAGAGGAAAAACAAATAGAGAGAGAGAGAAGCTAATAAAGAAAAAAACAGCTCAACTGGCATGGCTCAGTGGTTGAGCAAGGACCCAGGAACCAGTAGGTCACAGTTCAATTCCCAGTCAAGGCACATGCCCGGGGTTGCACGCTCGATCCCCAGCAGGGGGTCTGCAGGAGGCAGCTCTCTCCCTCTCCCTTCCTCTCTCTGAAATCAATAAAATAAAATAAAATAATTTTTTAAAGTAAAGGAGAAAACATATTATATGGAGGAGCCATTATTTTAATCACCATGCATTTCTTATAACAAAACACAGAGACAGTGAAAACATAGAGATAGTGAAACAGCATATTTGAAGTGCAAAAATGTTGGTGGGATTGTAGATTGGTGCTGCCACTATCAAAAACAATATGGAACCTGAAAAAATTAAGACTAGAACAACCAAATGATCCACTTATTCCTTGTCTACATATTTATCCAAAGAATACAGAAACACTAATTTGAAAATATGTATGCATCATTACATTTATTGCAGCATTATTTACAGTAGCCAAAGTATGGTAACAACCTAAGTGTCCAAAGACCAGTAAATAAATAGAAGATGCCATATATATATGTATAATGTTGGAATATATAATGGAATATTACTCAGCCATGAGGAAGATGAAATATTGCCATTTGCAACAACATTGTTGGGCCTTGAGCAATCATGTTAAGTGAAATAAATCAAACATTAGAAAAAACACAGAAATTGTATGATTTCACTCACGTGGGATATAAAGATGATGTATTATAGGACTGTACACTTGAAACCTATATAATTTTATTAACCATGTCATCCCAATAAATTTAATTTTAAAAAATTCTTAAATGATTACAATTTTCCTCTGTGATATAATTTCTGTTGATATATACTTTTCTGTCAAATAAGCACAAAATGTGAAAATCAAAATTGTGTTATTGGTATAATATTTCCAAATTCCTCTTAATAAAGCTCTTCATTGTAAAAAGTTTTTATAATTGCATAATAAACACATCAATTAATAAATATGGTCCAGCCCAACCAGGCATGGCTCAGCGGTTGAGCATCAACTTAGGATCCAGGAGATCGAGGTTTGATTCCAGGTCAGGGCACATGCCTGGGTTGTGGGCTTGAACCCCAGTGGGGGCGTGCAGGAGGCAGCTGATCAGTGATGACTCTCTCATCATTGATGTTTCAACTCTCTCTCCCTCTCCCTTCTTCTCTCTGAAATCAATAAAGATATATTTTAAATAAATAAGGTCCAATCTGGAAAAATTGCACAGTAACTTGAGTAGGAGAAACTTAATATAAAGAATTATTATCTATAACAGAGTATTGGACTATAAGTAAATGGCTAATAAGAAAAGAAACCTCTACAGGAATAGCAGATGTAAGGTGTAGCCACAACTCCCACAGCAGGGATAGAATGCACAAGGAAGAGGTCCCCATCCACACTCCAGGAGTGAAACCCAGATCCTGGAGAAGACAGCTGTTGCTCACTAGATGGCAGAAAAGTCACTGTGGTGTTGTACCAATGAAACTTGCTGGAAATCCACCATCTAGAACTAGCCAAAAAACCATTGTCTCTGGTGCTGCAAAACGGATGTTAACAGGTAAGTATCTCCCCTGGGTAGTTCACTTGGTAGAGCATCGTCCTGCTACTCCAAGATTTCAGATTCAATCCTGGGTCAGGACACATACAAGAGTCAACCAATGAATGCATAAATAAGTGGAACAACAAATCGATGTTCCTCTCTCTCCCTTCTTCTCTCTCTCTATAAAATCAATAAAATTAAATACAATTTTAAAAAAAAACAGGTAAGTATCTCACTGGAGGCACTCTTCTACAAAACCACCTAAAAATGAATGCACTAGGGGAAGCTGCTGTCCTCTGGGTGCCACTGGCCATTGCACTGCAGGAACCTGGTGCATGTGCACTGCTCACTGGAGAAGCCTCCCATGCTGCAGGGTCCAGCCAAAGGGAGAAACAGAAACCAGAAAGAAAAACTCTTTCTTCCTGTACTCTCTACTGACAAAGTTTAACGTTGTGTCAAATGGCACAGGAAAATACTTGAAGGGCCCATGTCTATTGTCACAGAACAAGCAAAGATAATTTGGAACTGAAAGTCAATAAATCAATCCACACCTTTGACTACTCAACTTCTATATGCAATATTCTATACACATTTGAAACACATATTGCAATAAAAGAGTTTGTATCTTCACCTCCTTAATGATACAGCTACCCTTCTTATGACTGAAGAACTTCTCACCATTCCCCCTAAATGAGGAAATGTACAATTGCAATTGTGCCATCACTCATATTAATAATCTTCAAATTCAGGCAAAGTCCCTCTGAAAATTTTATTACCTGTAGGCTACATTGGAAAGTTAATTTTCAAACAAATGTACATAGACTATAATTGGGAAGGAGAGAAAAAGATGTTTAGCGTATACAAATAAGCACATACATATATAACAAGCAAATAGAAAATATGCAGAAGTACTACAGTCTTTGTTTCTCTCGTGGGTCACAAAGCTATAGGTGATATCTATGACCTCCTTTGTCCGTTCTTACTTCCTATTTCCACTGCCTTCAGCCAAAACCTTGGCTGGTCGGGGTTCTGGCATGGTTAAGTGACCCAAACCTTTGTACTAGGAAGATCTGCACCCTCAATTATCCTGTTTTGTTCTGGTTGCTGCAGTTTCCCATTAGCTTTGCCATTGGCCATGAAAGTACTAAGAGGTTCCAAGCACACTATTCTTTGCTTCCATTGTGTAGATGCAATCCAATTTCTTCTTGTTAATCAGGACTGATCACTTCAACCAATAGATTTTTTTCTTTCGTGTTGGTTCAGTGGCTAAGGAGCCCAAAACGTCCAGGAGGTATTCTCATTATCCATTGAATGGAGTCATTTTTGCCCCCTGGTGGAAGAATTCTTTCTTTAGAGACTAAGATCTCAAAATCAAACAGCGTGAAGTTGCCAGGATGAGAATCTAAAAGTCTGTTAGTGTATTTATTAGACGTAATAGTAAGAGGAGCCAATCCTATGCCCCCTTTTGATTCCCTGACCCATGTACTGTGGCTCTGTGGGATACAGTAATATATAATGGTCTCTGATTCAAAGCACATGCTAAATCCTGTTAAACAAAGCCCTATCCTAGCACAGTGTTGCCTCTCAACTATAACTGTAACTCAATCCCCAGTAAACTATTCCACCTCTCAATTAAGCCAGCTGCTTCTGAGTAATGGGGTATGTAGTAAGACCAATTAATCATATGAAAAGTCAGAATTATTATATTGACTAATAAAATAATTCAGGATTTCTACTTTAGTCTTATAAAATTCTTCATTGTAGAAATTTTATAATAAAAATCATATAATTATATAAATGAATAAATAACAAATTATTAATAAAATAAAAGAATGGAGGGGGAGGAAGGAAGGAAGGAAGGAAGGAAGGAAGGAAGGAAGGAAGGAAGGAAGGAAGGAAGGAAGGAAGGAAGGAAGGAGGGGGGGAGGGAGGAAAGGGAGGGAGGGAGGAAGGGAGGAAGATTACTTGGATTTCTCAAGCAGACATAGGGTTGGAAGGTGGGGGTACAATCTTTCAGCTGCTTCAGGTCCTTGATGAAGAACTTTTTTTTTTTTAAACTCAACTTGAGTTCAGAATCAAGAAAGACTGGTAGCTCTTCTCATGGCAATCTGCATAAAGTGCCCACTACAGACCCTTTGGTCACTGAGCCAATGACAGTGAATCACCTGAACATAGTCACATGTAGAAGATAATGTGGTCCAAAAATAGAAAGGAAAGTGAGGAGGGAAAGGGACATTAAATGAGCATGCATTTCTACTTAATTCTATGCCTCTAACACCTCATTTACTTCTTTATACCCTTCCAGCAATCACTAAAAGACATGTATTATATACCATATCACTATGCCCTAAAAATTACTGGTGATCTCCTGGTTCACCATTTGATTAGGTGTCCCATTGGTTATAATTCTACTTATTCTCTCTATATTTTGAGGGCTCCTATGCATCTACTTTCTTATACATTATAGTGTAAGCTAAATAGCAGCCAGAAAGCTCCCTCCTCCACCTCTTCTTATTCCAAAGTACTTGTTACTCTTGAATGCTTCAAGAACTAACAAAGCTTATTATACAGTTCTTTCCATCCTAGACAAAAAAAGTTTAAACTGGGTCATAAGTTTACACTAGGTCCAAAGACACCTTAGTATCCACTGCAAATCTTATATTTCCGGCAGAGTTTGGGATTGCTAAAATTACTGCATGATTATGACAATGTTAACGTGTCAAAAAAACAGTGAAATCATATAAGAATAGGATGAAATTAATGAGAAAAATATGTCTATAGCTGAAAAAAAGCAGCAAAGAAGATTATACATACAAATTTTTGCTGTAAGATATAGAATTTAAGACATGGACAAACACTGATGTATTCTACATCTTCATTCTCTTCCTATGCTATTCTTAAATAGTTGCTGGAATTAACATGACAATGACAGTTTTCAAGTCACTTCACAATTCTAATCAATCTCCTACCGATTTCTCAGAATATCTCCTAACTGGAGGTACCTAAACTCAGAGAAAATATTCTGATACATTGTGATTGGCACAATGAGAGCCAGAGGAAAATATTCCAAGAAAATTGTCTAGGAATGGTCAAGTAGACATGGAGGCAAATATGAGGAGTTATCTTTTGTTTTATGTGTTGATTGAGAGATAAAAAGATGAATAAAAACCCACAGTCACCCTAGCTGCCAGGGTCCAGACCTAGTGGCCCAGGAGTGCCCAAAGGTATGGACAGAGTCAGCAAAGAATGAAGGAAGGACACAGAGACTGCGTTCAGAGCATCAGGACAATCAGCTTCTCTCCTACTTTATTGCCTTGTTACAACTGTATTTATACTATTTGATTTTATTGCTGGTTAAACATGACATCATGCTTTGTTCTGGTTTCTGTTTTGGCTTTTCACGGTTAATGATTGTACCTTCTTATCTGACCTCTACTAAAGAATTTACATCTGCTTAGGTGTGTTAATTTTAGTCTCACCTATTGTTTATATTTCTATAGGCTATTCTACAGGTTAATCTCTACTTTGTTATTTATATTCTGAAGTTACTATTTTATTGATCTACCACAGAGCTAAAAGGAGACTAACTCAGCCAGCTTTTCTTATGTGAAGGTGCTGCGAGTCCTAAGTGAGGGCTCTGGAGCTTGCGCGTGATTGTCTTTAGCTGTGGCGACTGCCCGCCTGTCTGGCACCTGCCTCAGTCTCCCCGCTGACATTCCCCACAGCAGCCCCTCCTCAGTGTGATGTCCTGTGTATGATAAGGGCTCAGGTGCAGACTGAAATACTCTCTTTCCTAGACCGCTCTTTCCTTGGGGGGATTCCCAGAGTTTTCCATTAATATGAACATCCCCCAGTGATACGTTCCTTAGTGGGGACTCACTGTGGCCTCCCTGTGGATGGCCCTGCACCACCGAGTCAGCAGGGGCCCGGACCCAGGCCTCTTCCCCGGTGGGAAGGTCCCCGGAGTAGTGGCCTAACAAGTCCTAAACTTTCTGCTGACAGCCTGAGTTCCTCATCAGCGGCACATGATTTTCCCGGACTCCTTGGGGCTTTTCCTGAATCATTGTCTTTTCCAGTCCCATCCAACTCCCCTGCTAGGGAAAAGTTCCCAGCCAGGGCGATGCCCTTTTCTGGTGCAGTGACTTGGGTAAGGACACAGAGCGTCAGGAAGGGGAACAAGCATGGGAAGAGGGATCTGCCATCCACCAAGTCCCGTGGAGCACTGGCTGTGCAGAGGTCTCCTCCTTGAAGGACTGTGTCAAGCAGAAAGGATGGAACGGCTTCCAGCACCTAGCCAGCCTGACTCAGTGGTTAGAGCCTGGGCCTCGGACTGAAGGGTCTGGGGTTGGATTCCAGTCAAGGGCATGTGCCTTGGTTGCGGGCTCTATCTCCAGCCCTGGTCAGGACAGGTGAGGGAGGCAACCAAGATGTGTCTCCCTCTCATCAGTGTTTCTCTCTCTCTCTCTGTCTCCCTCTCCCCTCCCTTCCTCTTCCACTCTCTCTCTCTCTGAAAAGCAATGGAAAAAATATCCTCGGGTGAGGATTTAAAAAAACAAAACCCACAGAGTCAATCTCTTGAGGCAGTCAACCTCAATGACCTTGAGCATCTGATTATTATGTGATAAGAACCCTGTCTCCATCATTCTAGGATACTATCTATTATGATGTAGTTTCTACAGAGAAAAAGGTTTCTGATGAAAAGTTTATCAGACATGGAATTGTAGGATTATATCAGATTACCTGGGTCTGCTCCACACTCTTTGCCTCACTTGCTGTCATATAGCATAAAATCTTTAAAAATACTACAGGAACAGATCTCAAGTCTCTGAAAACTCCACTGCCATGAGTGGTTTATGTTCAGCTCCCCCTGCAGTCTCAAACACTGTGTCACTCAGAGCACAGAAGTACACAGCTGAGTCGCTCAAATGGGCCGAAGATTTCTTCAGGTTGAAGGAAGATTCACTCTTCTTAAATTCAGCCTCAAAGCCTTTAATGCCTTGAACCAGGGTGTCTGTTAAAAAGTGCTTGAGGAGAAGCTGGAGGCCTTGGCTGGGGTATTGCACATACCAGTAGAGAGCAGTAACAGCATCATAGGAATATTTGCATTTCAACTCCAGTGGGGCTCTTTCAGAGACACTGATGTGATTGTCAGGCTGGGTCACTGACTGGGCTCTGGAGTCTCCTGCAAAATCAATGTTTTATCAGTGAAAGCAGTTCAGACTTTGCTATGAGAGGTAAGTACTTCTAGTCAGAATCTGTAGAACTATAGACCATTAGGAAATTTTACTCACTCAGAACAAACATCATCCCCAGTATTGAGATAAGCAATGGGAGCATGGCTGAGCAGTAGAAACTCTGTGGGTTCTTTTCTGGAAAATCTCCCCTGAACAGGCAGGAAAGTGGCTGCAGAAACCAAGCCCTTGGAAGGAGGAGGTGTAGACAAGGCTAGGCTGAGCAAGTTTCTTGCTAAGATAAAAATACAAAATCTGCTGAGATGAGCTTGGAGATTTCTGACATCTGATTCTAGTCACTTGTCTCTGTCTGCAAAGCACTCAGCCAGCTGCAGGGAGGAGGAGCTGAGCTGATGCTACTGATCCACAAGATCTCTAGTTTGGGCAGCATCGCCCTCTGGAGGTCAGGCGCAGAACCAAAGGCCAGAGAACTAATTAGTGTTTGACTTCTATTTTCTGAAATATATCAAAACTTTCACACAGTATGTTTCTTCCTTTCCAAATCTGTGATGCTATGTTAGTCCTAGAGTCCTATACAAATGAGATGTCATATAAAACTAGATTAACAGGTTACTTCACTGAGAAATCAGGATTTGAAAAGTAAATCTGATGTGGAATTCAAGTCCATGAGAGTCTTTGGAATCAGACCAATTTCTTCAAACTAACTTTTGCCATGTGGTGACGGAAGATGGCAGAGATATTTCCCTTACATGATGCTCATGCACCCACATGATGCTTGTAAAACCTTTTAGAGGAAAGGACAGGGCTCATAACTGATAACAGCATTGCTGTGGGGCAAGGAGCAACTCTGGATGGGAAGACATATCCTAGGGCTGAAGGACATACATCTACTTGAAAAAAGCAATATCTGAAAACCTGAGAATAGAGAAGTTCTCTGCTTTCTCTGTGGCCAATGGGGCTTTTTGACAAAGTCAGAATATTTCTTTTCTCTGATTCCAGGAGTATGACCTCGGTACTCTTCTTGGTCTTCAATCACTAATTTAATTCCCATCAAGATTCCCTTTCATATACGAGATGAGATAATGCTGTCCATTTGTGAATTTGTAGTCTATGCATGTAGACTTCTAATTCCTGTGGCTTTTTACTCACTCCTGTCTCTTCTAAATGTCCTCCTAACTAAAAGAATAAAACTAAAAGAAAATAAACCAAAATCCATAAGAGTCCGAAGAATAGAGGCCATCTGGAGATGAGACATTTATACATATTTTCAGAATACAGAAAGTAGATGTGATCATATTGAGGATTAATGTTAGAACAGAAAAAAAACAGAGTCAATAATATGCTATGAGGAGCAATCCCTGTTGGCTTGCAAGCTTAATGGGCATTTTAACTCCTTTAAACGTCTCTGGGCATTGGCAAAGCCCACATGTATAATGTCAAGGGCCACAGCACTGTTTGAAACCTTGGAACAGAGCTGTTTCCTTTGTACTGGAAGAGTGTAAAGGAATTCTCCAATCTTCAATGGTGGTAAAAGTAGCAACTCATAATTGAAAAAGAATAAGCTCAGAAATAGAATATTCTCCTGGAAGAATGTTGCAAGATTCTAAAAAACATATTGATTGCCAGAAACATTAAAGAGTCTCCACAGACAGTCTAGAATACCTTCAACCATTGTGTAGTAAAAACAAGCAAAAATTGAGACATTTTTTAAAATATAGAGAGAGGCCCTGGCCAGTGTGGCTCAGCTGGTTGGAGTGTCCTCCCATGCATGGGAAAGTCATGGGTTCGATTTCCGGTCAAGGGCATGTACCTAGGTTGCAGGTTTGATTCCTGGTTGGGGCACGGATGGGAGGCAGTAATCAATGTGTCTCTCACATCAATGTTTCTCTCTCTCTGCCTTCCTCCCTCTCTAAAATCTTTTTTTTTAATAGAGAGAGAGGAAGAGTAAATGGAAAACAAAACAACTATTTGGGTACTGAAAAACAGCCTTTGACTAGCTGTGCTATGCCTTACCATGCTCTTTGAAACTGATGCAGAATAATTTTTTTTTTCTTTTAGCAAAAATTGTAGTTCTTAAGCATGATTTAAAAAAAGTAAGGGGTCTCATTTTCCTATGGGTGCTGAAAATTATACAAAAACAGATTGTATAAGGTCATCAATAATGGAGAAGCAACCTGCACAAGGATAAATTTCTCATTTTCTTTTGGCTTTGCCTTGATAGTAAGCTCCTCATGGCACGGTGACAATAATACAAAACTAAAACGGAAAAAACATAATCTTTCTGACCTGTGCTCCATGCTGGTGAAGGGAGGCTCTGAGGAAAGACATAAAGAATAAATTAAGTCCCAGGCTAACCCTAAAACTGAACATGCATGGGACATGTAAGAACAGGAAAAAGGCCTTTTTCTTTGCTGTGGCCTCCCACAATTTATGAGAAGCACCTGGTAATGAAACCCCAAGATTGTTGGCTCCTCTAATTCAAACAGCCTTTCTGTTCAAACTGTGAGAGGAGATAAGTTACTCTCAAAGTTGCATTCTTACATCCCCCTCCTCCTTGCTGTTTTCAAAACTCAAGGATAATTCTCACCAAGGAGCCTCTAGTCAGTAGATAGTTCCCTTCCTCCCTCCCTTTCAAACAAGCCTCTTTTGCACTCTCCATAACTTTTGCTATAAGTCTGTTTTACAGGCTTAGGAAAAACACTGATAAGACACCTCCCTAGGACATCTGCCGGACTGTCTCCTGGAAAGCAAACAAACTATAACTTTTCAAGACAACATTCTTGATATCTGCCCAACTTCAACACAAAACCCAAACCCCTCCTTTCCTTGTCACCTAGCAATAGTACCTGCTTAAAAGAGCAGGCTGCCCTTTAATCCTTGCCCTGTATTGACTAGTGATGCACTGGCCCTTTCCCTCCGGGAAAGTAAAATAAACTCCCTCTCTACATCTATCCCTTCTTAGTTGTGAATTATTTCAGTCGGCATCACCATCACCAGCCAAAACCCTAACAGGGCAGACCCAAATCAGAATAGCAGATAAAGTAACCCAGCTGAGACGTGAACCAAGTATCAGACTAACTCCTGAGTGAACATATTCAGGACAGACTCAAACCAGTGTCGTAGTGGTTTCAGGAACTGACCTGAGATTGGAACCACCCAAAAAGTTTCAGATTAATCCCTGAGCTACACATGATGGAGAAAGACCCAAACCAACATAGCATATGGTTAGATCACTGATCTGAGGTTTGAGCCACCACACATAAAAGGAGATACAAAATTTATAGTCTGAACAAAACTAGGATGATTTCCTGCTAAAACAAATGCATCAACATTCTCCAGAGGATTATAATTTTTTAAAAAATAATAGTTTACACAATGTAACATTTAAAATGTTTAAGATTGCCCAGCTGGGCGTGGCTCAGCGGTTGAGCGTTGACCTGGGATCCAGGCGATTGAGGTTCAATTCCCAGTCAGGGCACATGGCCGGGTTGCGGGCTCGATCAATGACTCTCTCATCATTGATGCTTCTATCTCTCTCTCTCCCTCTCCTTTCCTTTGTCTGAAATCAGTAAAGATATATATATATTTTTTAATTGAATAAATAAATAAATAAATAAATAAATAAATAAATAAATAAATAAAATGTTTAAGATTGCCCTAGCTGGTTTTGCTCAGTGGTTAGAGCATCAGTCTGGGGACTGAAGGATCCTGGGTTTGATTCCAGCCAAGGGCACATACCTTGGGCCCAAGTCAGGGTACATGTGAGAGGCAACCAATTGATGTGTCTCTCTCACATTAATGTTTCTCTCTCCCTCTCTCTCTCTCTCTCCTTTCCATACTCTCTGAAAAGCAATGGAAAAAATATCCTCAAGTGAGGAATAAAAATAATAATAATAATAAATAAAATGTTTAAGATGACACAGCCAGTATGGCTCAGTATTGACCTATGATCCAGGAGATCACAGTTCAACTCCCAGTCAGGGCACATGCCTGGGTTTCAGGCTTGATCCCCAGTAGGGGGCGTGCAAGAGGCAGCCAATCAATGATTCTCTCTCATCACTGATGTTTCTATCCCTCTCTTCCTCTTCCTTCCTCTCTCTGAAATCAATTAAAAATAAATAAAAATAAAATGTATAAGATGCATTCAAAAATTATTCAACATACAAATGTTAAAAAAAAAAAAATTCACCTGAGTAATTTTGAAGATCTAATTGTATTTATTGAACAATTCATGAATCAGGCAGCATCCCATCTAGCAAACAGAGAGGAGCTCTGGAAAGTTGTACAAAATGGAAGGCTTTTATAAGCAGAAACTGGGCATAACAAGAAAGTCATTAGCAAAAGAAAAGAAACAACTGTTTCAGGCAGGGTCACCTTTCTTTGGGGGAAATGTGGGCAAGGGTTTTATCAGACAGAGCACCTCACTAGTGTTGATCAGGAGATACCAGACTGATTGGTTTAAGGTCCCACTTCTGGGAGGGGCTGATATTACAATTAAGGCTTGGTTGGTTGTCCTGGGGTCAAGTGCCTTCACCTTGGGCCTGGTGTTTCTTTCTTTTAACACAGAGAACCAGAAAAATTGACTAATATGTATCTGTTGTTTCTTTCTTTTAACACAAAGAACCAGAAAAATTGACTAATATACACCTTAGTATGAGATAATCAATAGACGTAAATGGCAAGATGACTACGATGCTAAAACTCATAGAAAAAAAAGTTAAAGCAACAAATTTAACTATAGTCCATGAAGTAAAAGGAAACACAATCAAACTTATCAAAATAATATAAATAAAGCCATTTTTTTAATTTATTGGGGTGGCATTGGTTAATAAAATTATACAGGTTTCAGGTGTACAATTCTATAATACATCATCTGTATATTGTATTGTGTGTTCACCACTCCAAGTTAAGTCTCCTTTCATCACCATTTATTGTCCCTTTACCTTTGCCTACTTCCCCCCACTTTCTACCCCCCTGGTAATCACCATGTTGTCTGTGTGAATGAGTTGCTGTTTTCTGATGTGTTTTATTTTTGTTGTTGTTGTTTTTTCTGCTTAATCCCTTCACCTTTTTCACCAGCCGCACAAACTCCCCCGCCTCTGACAGCTGTCAGTCCATTCTCTACGAGTCTGTTTCTATTTTGCTTGTTAGTTTATTTTATTCATTAGAATCTACATATGAGTAAAATCAAGGGTACTTGTCTTTATCTGACTGGCTTATTTCACTTAGCATAATGCTCTACAGGTCTATCCATGGAAAAAATAAGATTTCCTTCTTTTTTAAGGCCAAGTAGTATTCCATTGTACTACTGCTTTTTTATCCACTCATCTATTGATGGACACTTGAATTCCTTCAATAGCTTCCCTATTGTAAATAATACTGTGATGAACACAAGGGGGCATATATTCTTTCAAATTAGTGTTTTCAGTTTCTTTGGGTATATTTCCAGAAGTGGAATTACTGGGTCATAAGGCACTTCCATTTTTAACTTGAGTCATGCTGTGTATGTGAAGAGAAAAGCCAACAAGACCATCCTAGAATCAAATCTATAGTTGCTCAAAACTTATGATTAATTTCTGGTTCAGAATCCTGCTTACTACTGGCAATGGGATTTGTATATACAGTTATACAAGTTCTCTAGGTTAATACTTAAGACAAGTGCATTGACAGCAAAAGAAATCAGCCTCAAAATACAAAGGAACCCCACAGTATGGAAGAACATATTTACCAAGGATGTATCTGATAAGGGCTAATTTCCAAAGTATACAAAGAACTCATACAACTCAACAAGAGGAAGACAAACAATCCAATTTTTAAATGGGCATAGGACCGGAATAGACACTTCTCCAAAGAGGACATACAGATGGCCAAGAGGCACATGAGAAAATGCTCAATGTCACTACTCATCAGAGAGATGCAAATTAAAACCACAATGAGGTATCACTTCACACCTGTCAGAATGGCTGCCATCAACAAATCAACAAATGGCAAGTGCTGGAGAGGATGTGGAGAAAGGGAAACCCTGGCACACTGCTGGTGGGAATGCCAACTGGTGCAACCATTGTGGAAAACAGTTTGGAGGTTCCTCAAAAAATTAAAAATGGAACTGTCCTTTGATCCAGTGATCCCACTTCCAAGAATATATCCCAAGAATCCTGAAACACTAATCAGAAAGCATATACGTATCCCTATGTTTATAGCACATAATTTACAATAGCTAAGACCTGGAAACAGCCCAAGTGCCCATCAGAAGATGAGTAGATAAAAAAGCTGTGGGACATTTACACCATGGGATACTATGCAGCTGTAAAGAAGAAGGATCTCGTACCCTTTGGGACAGTATGGATGGACCTGGAGAATATTATGCTAAGTGAAATAAGCCAGGCAAAGAAAGACAAACATCACATGATTTCACTTATATATGGAATCTAAAGAACTTAAACTGATAAACAAAATAGATTTAGTGACATGGAAACATAGATCAGACTGACGAATCTCAGAGGGAAGGTGGGAGAGGGAAGAGATTAACCAAAGAATTTATATGCATATGTGCATAACCCAATGACACAAACAAAATAGTGTAATGAGGGACTGGGAAGCAGAATAAGTGTGTGTGGGGGGGGGGGGGAGTCATTGGGGAGAAAAGAGGACATCTGTAATATTTTGATAAATAAATAAATAAACAAACAAGTGCATTGAGAACCTGCATTTGAGTCCTGGCTCTGCTACTAACTACCTATATGATCATGAATAAGTGACTTAAACTTTTTGTGCCTCACTGTCTTTGTAGTCACAATGGGCCTGGAAATATATATTTTTGAGAGAATTAAATGGCCTAATGTACATTAGACTAGAATAGTGGTAACATGGAGTAAGATCTGTATTAGGATTGCAGCTATTAGGGCAGCAAATTTTGTTTGTTCTTTGTACTGTCTCAGATTATGATCTGGCACAAATAATTTTTTGTTGAATAAATTTGTTTAATGAAAAATGGTAGCTTTTTGTGGTAGCAGTAATAAGTTTTCCTACTCATTTATTAATTTAATAAATATTTGAAGAGATTTTACTGTGGTGCAGGCAATATTCTAATTGCAGAGAATATAACAGTTTTACTTTAATGTGTATGGAGAACACCACCCTATGCCTGACATGTAATTTCCCCAAAAGGAAACTGTAAGAAATGTTCCATCTTCTCTTTCCATATGAGTGGTTGTATGTAACACTCTCTCCACCTCCTCTTTCCTTTCTTGTATTTCTTTCTTCTTTTAAGGAACTGTTGTTTCTTGGACTGACATTCCCACAGAAATCACCCCTTCTTACCCCAGTTTATCAGGGAGACATTTGCTACCTCATTTGTTATAGGTGAGTCTCTAAATTCAATATTTCCCTGGATGACTTGGGATGAAGTCAGGACCTACAATTTTATGCAAAGATGAACACATAGATGATTTTATTTATTTAAGACTTACAAACTTTGAAAAATCACAAATTTCAACTGTGATTAAGAAACTATGGTGACCAGATTGCTTTCAATCTCACCATTAAGGAACCTCATATGAGGCATGTTTACTTCTCCTGTTCTTAGAGTTGATTTGGATGATTTTCATATCAACAAATATGCCTGGGGTAAGTGGTGGGTGACAACAATAGTAGACTAGATCTTGGTCTCTAAGCTAGAGTGGATCATAAAGTCAGACACCGAGCATCCGTGCTTCTCCTTGCTGCTCAGAGTTTGTGCTCAGCTCCCCCTGCAGTTTCTGTCACTGTGTCACTCATCACACAGTAGTACATTGCCGAATCTGACTCCTCGACTGAGGCTTTCTCCAAGTGGAAGGTATTTGGTTGTTTGCTGTATGTGGCTTCAAATCCTTTGTTGTTTTTCTTCTCATTGGCCTTCACGGCTTTTAGAAGGAGCTGTGGACCTTCTCCAGGATACTGAACATACCAGAAAAGAGTGGGATCCCATGTAGTTTCAAAAGAGCATTTCACAGTAAGGGAATCCCCTTCTGAGAGGGTCACTTGGCCTTTTGTCTGAGTCACTGAGTCTCCATTGCTTCTTCCTAAAAAAAAAAAAAAATTTTTTTTTAAATGACAATAATTATAACAATGTTGTTACCGTGGGCATGATCTGGTGCTTTACTATTTAAGAGAATTGTGGTTAAACATATCCAACACAATGAAACAAAAGACTGACATTTATGTGGCATATTACTTACCAAACATTAACAACAGCACAATTGCTGATCCTGGAAAAGAGTTCATTCTTAGACCTTTTGGTGTCCTTGGGTTTTTACTTCTTACTGTGAGGAAAGATTAAGGTCAGAGTGAGAGGATGAATGTGAGCTCAGAATTTAAGCAGGAAATATACATGTGTTAGGAAAATACACCCCCTTGTGGACAAGTTACTAAACTGGTAGGCATGTTAACCTCTTCTTTCAAGAATCAGTCTTATACCTTCACCTCTGGCATTTTTTAATGACACCTGTTCACTGTCCGATGGTCTTTGTAAATCGAAAGAATACTTAGTATTTTTCACAAAATTATTTTTTCCCCGGCACACTTCCTGACTTGGAAGCTTCATACCCTGACATTTCTGATAAGAATTCAATTTTACTTATCCTTATTTAGCCATTTTTAACCTCCTCGTGATTCACAGAAGTATTACATAAAGTTTTCAAAACAAAATCAGAGTTATATCAATAACACATGTTTAATCATTAGTAGATAATTTTGGAAGGCAGAGAAAATTTTTTCACCACTATTTCCACAAATAAACAATATTGGCCACTTAGCAGCAAGTGGTCAAAAAATATTTCTTAAGTGCATAAATGAATGAATATGTAAATGGTCTTTGGTTGAGGAATTTTTGCTACTTAAAATACCACATGGCTAAGATATAATTGAAAGAAAAACAAATTTAATGAAAAACTTTCCGAAGAACAAAGGGTATTCTCTAGTAC
Organism: Miniopterus natalensis; assembly: GCF_054644295.1. NCBI lineage: Eukaryota > Metazoa > Chordata > Mammalia > Chiroptera > Miniopteridae > Miniopterus > Miniopterus natalensis. The sequence continues at coordinate 67,538,659 of NC_142081.1, read as the reverse complement.
ATATATATTGACTTAGAAGTGAAAAATATGTAACTCTTAACATTGAAGAACCATTGAATTCAAGCTGTTGAATCCCTATAAAATTATCAGGCATCACTTTCTTCTCCCTTAGGATTTTAATGATTCTCAGATAATCTGATAGGCTGATGTGTACCAGGCAAACTGTTCTAATACTCAACTTTTAATGGAAACGTTGCCTCAAGTATGCTCTCTACATATGTCCGTCAGTCGAACTGACCAATACAATTCAAAAAAATGAGATAATATGGATGTGCCTCCATCTCAGCTTCTAGGATTGGTAGACACATGTCTGCTAATTTACAGAAGTATTTTATAGCAATGGTGACATTTCTTTTTTATATGAGTTAGTTAGTGATCAACTTAAAAGTATACATTTAGAGATCTCTCCACTTTACAAAATCATAATCTCCAGAATTAAAATCTGGTAAATTAAAAATCTCAGGTGGTTTGTCATGTAGTCCTTGTTATAAAAATGTACCAAATAGCCTTCAAGAACCTTGAACTAAGAGGATAGTTGAGGTCTCAGTGAAGCACTTCAGGAGCCAGCATAGGAAAATGCCTCCAATTCCACAAAATTTTAAAAGGCATTTTCTTCTTGCAGTAGTACTGATGTCACAGTAGCAAAAACAAGTACTGCTTACTCTATTTTGCCCATTCAACTTATAACAAAAAATGCTGAATGTTCACAAGACAAACTTAGGGGGGAAAATGCCTTTATCTGTCAAGCTTTACTAACATGTATCTTTGAACAAGGAAGTCTTTTTCAGGGTACCTCTTGGAAAACTCACTCTCCACAAATTCAGAAAAGGCAATGACATGGTCCTGCATCAAGGTGTCGATAGTAACAAGCTTCAGACTTGGATAGAAAATTTGGGTCTAGATTTTGTTTAGGTTCATAATCACTTCACTCTCTTCCTTTTACCCTCTACCCCGTGTTAAATCTCTGTGATCAGGCAGTGTCTTTCTCCTTTTTTCCTGTTTTGTTGTGTTGTTTTGTTTTTTTTGTTTTGTTGTTGTTTTGGGCCCATTCCTCTAACCTTCTCTACCTGAAGACAAAGTAGAAATAGAGTGAACGGTTTCACTATCCATGATATCCTTTACTTTTTCAAGTCAACCTATCCCTTGTGTTATAGCAACACTCCATTCCTCTGAGGTATCTATCATCCACTCACGAGCTCAAAAGTCTCAAAAGTACATAAGTGTCATGAGGAATTGTAGCAGTAGGTTTTTCTTAATCATTTTTATTTTTCAATTACAGTTGACATACAATATTATATTTGTGTCATGTGTCCACCCTGGTGATTAAACATTATATAACTTTCTAAGTGATCATTCTGATAAATCTCATACCCATCTGACACATACATACTTATTAGAATATTATTGTCTATACTCCCTATGCTCTACTTTACATTCCCATGACTATTCTGCAACAACCAATTTGTACCTCTTAATCCCTTCACTTTTTTCACCTACCCCCTCAAGTCCCCTCCCATCTGGCAACCATCAAAATGTTCTCTGTATCTATGAGTCTGTTTCTGTTCTGATTGTTCATTTATTTTGTTTTTTAAATTCAATTGTTGGTAGATATGTATTTATTGCCATTTTATTGTTCATATTTTTTTATTTTTTTTAAATATATCTTTATTGAGTTCAGAGAGAGGAAAGGAGAGGGAGAGAGAGATAGAAACATCAATGATGAGAGAGTCATTGATCAGCTGCCTCTTGCATGCCCCCAACTGGGGATGGAGCCCGCAACCCGGGCATGTGCCCTGACCAGGAATTGAACCGCAATCGCCTGGATCCTAGGTCGAAGCTCAACCGCTGAACCACGCCCGGCCGGGCTTTTTTCTTCTTCTTAAAGCCCTTTTAGCATTTCATACAATACTGGTTTGGTTCTTATTAACTACTTTAGCTTTTTCTTTTCTGGGAAGCTCTTTCTCTGACCTTTTTAAAGAAAAAAACAAAATATTATCAGATTTGTATTGAATCACAAAAGACCCCTAACAAAGCAATCCTGAGAAAAAGAAAAGCTGGCAGTATCATACTACTGAGCTACAATAATCAAAACAGCATTGCATTGGCAGAAAAAGAGACACGCAAGCCAATGGAACAGAATTGAGAGTCCAGAAATAAAATCACATGTATATGGGGAAATAATTTTTTACAAAGGAGCCAAAAACTCACAATGGAGAAAAGAAAGCCTCTTCAATAAATAGTGCTGGGAAAATTGGAAGCCACATGCAAAAGAATGAAACTAGACGATAGTTGGTCCCCATATACAAAAATTAATTCAAAATGGATCAAAGACCTAAATAAAAGTAAGATCTGAAACAATAAATTACATAAAAGAAAACATAGGTACTAAGCTTATGGACCTTGGTTGCAGAGAACATTTTATGAATTTGACTCCAAAGGCAAGGGTAGTAAAGACAAAAATAAATGAATGGGACTATATTAAACTAAAAATCTTCTGCACAGCAAAAGAAACCAACAACAGAACAAAAAGGCAACTAACCAAATTAGAGATATTTGCAAACAACAGCTCTGATAAGGGGTTAATATTTGAAAGTGTTATGCCTGTATTACTGCCTCATTGTGAGCTCTAAGATGTATCACATAACCCTTAGTAGATTGCTCAACAAATGCTTTTGAACATGTGAAATAAATCACACAAGAAATTTGCTTTGCCACTGAGATGAAGTGTGAGACCTTGATAATATGTATCTGTGACTACCATTTCACAATTAATACATCTTTTTGAAAATTCTGAATTTCATGCTTTCTGATCCTATCCTCACTTTTCTTATCTAGGATCTCCTATTTATAATTACAATCCCCCACTCACTAAAACTGGAGCTATAATCATTCCATCTGCTTAGATATTTGTAATGATTTCTCAGTAATGCCTGCTGAACGTAATAAAAAAAAAATTAGGAATATATGGATTAAAAGAGCATGATATGCAGGAGGTTAAGATTCTCTTTTTGTTCATAGTGGCTCTCAGTTCTCTATACTGGGTTATTCTATTGCCAATTTGGTTGCATAGGAAACTATAAACCCCTTCTCTTTATGGTTCTGAGTACAGAAATGAATTTTCACAAGATTTGAGAGGCAGACAAAAAGCAGTAGCCATCATCTTCTAAAGATCATTGTTAGTTAAAGGTGCCAAAAAGCAAACACAATGCTGTTGGTTGGTTCCATTTTGTTCTTGCTCTTCCCTGCTGAAAGCTATCAACTACTATCCAACACCACAGCACATAAAATTACCACAATACCTCCAAATGCTAAAGTTATCACATAAGCTACTGTAACAGTTTATACCTGAATCCCATGCTGATTCACCACAAGTAATTAGTCACAGTGTTGCTGCAACCTGTGGTGACCACCATCCCACTTACCTTTAATACTGGGATTGTTATTGCAATCTGACCAGGAATAATTTGATTCCAGAATTTCATTCTATTTGCTTGTTAGGACCACCTCTGTACCCAAACTCTTAGTTTTGAGTTTCACCAGAACCAACCTTGAAAAAGGGGCTTGAGTGCAAGTAGTTTATTTGAGAAATGCAAGAAACAGGTAGAGAAGAGGGGATGTGATACATGGAATATCAAGTACATGGATGTGAGGAAATAAGAGTTCTTTTATGCTGCTGAGGAGGTGAAAACTGGTAAGAACATTTTGGAGAGAAATACTGGCAATAGCAAGTAAGTTTTAAAAAATGTAAATCATATAACACAGCAGTACCACTTCTAGGTGTATGACATAGAACATTCTGCACCTGTATCTAAGGAAACATTCATAATTATAATCCTTGTAGAATTTATATAATAATAAAATTTTCAAAACAATCCTAAGTAAAGGATTAACAAGGCCCTTTGTTCTATATGAAAAAAAATAGGTTAACTTCCTACCTTTGTTCATCTGGAAATCTGGTAAATATGGAATGTCAGATGTATTACAGATAACATTGCTATGGTTAAATGGTCTCTTATTGGTAAATTACATCTAGACTGTAAATGAATTGTGACTACTTGGTAGGAAGCCATAGCTCTGGGGCAATGATTTTATAACTGTTGTAGAAGATATTGGTTCCTTTTGGAACACCGGGCTTCTAAGTCTGAATGGGCTGTCTGGTCTTATTTCTTCACACCTGAGCACTTGATGTGGGAGAAGGGGAGGGGAAATTGCAAATAAAATAGTCCTTGAACTCCTATGTAGACAGTGGAAAGGAGTCCCCTTAAAAACACGCCTGCCCTGAAGGAAGCCAAAAGTTATGTGCCTATTGAGCTTTGTAAATGATGGTTCAGTTGAGCTTAAGACCATCACTGATGATGTTGCATGATACAAAGGTCCATCAAAAAGGGATATATAATATATTATAAGATTGGATGCTACATAGCTGTTAAAGTAATGAATATATCCATATGCATACATTTTTCTATTTCTCAAAAATATTTTTAATGAAAAACCCAAGTTTTACAGTTGCACATACAGTGGAATATCATTCATGTAAATTTTAAAAATACATCGCTACACATTGTTTAGCATTAAACATATGTATCAGCAATACAAAAACATGGACTTGAGAAACAAAGTTTGTAAAAGAGAGAGACTGAGAAGAAAAAGAAAAATGTTTTATTTTTTAAAAGTTGAAACTTTATATTTGGGTACAACTATATCTATTAATATAAAAGATATAGATAATATAATATTTTAAAACTATGTTACAATTTTTTCATATAGCAAAAATAATTGGGGGTTTCATTTTCTCCTTAATATATTTATGTATTGTGTGAAGTTTTTCACAATGATAAAATAATTATGTAAATGAAACACACTTTGATATTTCAGGCAAGGTTATTGGTGTCAAGAATGGAAATTTTTCCCAGGTACTTGAGGCCCTTGATGCCAGAAGTTATATGTCCTTAGTAGTCAGCTTCAGTTTGGAATTGAAAGAAATTGGCAAACTTCCAGTCAAGATGGCAGTGTAGATAAACTCGGTACTCATCTCCTCCCACAACCACATCAAAATTACAACTAAACTGCAGAACAACCATCATTCAGAACTGCTTGAAATCTAGCCAAATGGAAGTCCTACAACTAGCAAATTAAAGAAGAAGCCACATCAAAATGGGTAGAAGGGGCAGGGACCAGAAGGGCTGATCCCACACCCACATGTGGCAGAGAAAAATCAGAAGGTCTATCTCAGCTACAAGGGTACACTCTGAGGAGAGAAGGGTCCCAACTCCACACCAAGCCTAACAGCCCAAGGGCCCAGTTCCAGGATGAGAAGTTTTCATAACTTCTGGCTGTAAAAATCAGCAGGGATTGAGGTTGAGACTGAGGGCTGCTGGCATCCCAGGCTATTCATCTTAAAGGGCCTGTGCATGGACTTACTCAGATTCACTTCTTCTGAGCTCCAGAGCTGGAACAGCAGCTTTAAAGGCACAAGAGGCATACAAAGAGGAACTGAATGTCCTCCATCAGGGTGAGAACTGCAGGGCAGCTTTTTCCCAGACAGAAGAGCTGGCAGAGGCCATTGTTCCTTTTCTGATATGCCCCCTACCCCTACATACCTGGGGCTCTACCAACCTGGCTCACATTGGTGAGTCCCTGAAGCCTCACCTCACCCAACTTTCAGGCCCACCTAAGGTGTTTCCAGTGCTTTTTCATATGAATGGCCTGTCTTGGCTCATGCTTCATATTTGCCTTAAATCTCTGAAACATGCAACATTATAGCTCACTGTGCCCCATACCTCTCATTAAATTGCCCCAGGTTTGGCACTAGCAGCAGCCAACCTTGGTTTGCAGTTTGGCCTGCCTGGGCACCTCCAAGCCCAGCACAAGTAGCAGCCATCTCCAGATAGCTTTGTAGATCATGCCAAATGGCCCCAGGCAAAATACAGGCAGCAGCTGACCTTGGCTTGCAACTCCCTGTAGTCCCTATAGCCAGCACACCCAGGGGACAGCTTCAGATCACATCAAATCATCACCATCTAACCACCTCCACAAACGAAACACTCAAGGGGTGGACTCAGCAGGGATCAAAGCCCCACTGAAGTAAGTCCTGTTCTGTGGGATGTGCCCCTGCACAGCTGATCCTCCATGGTGGTCGGAGTTCGGTGGTGGCAGCCAGCCCTTGCAGCTGATCAGCCTGGAGGTAAATCCCTCCCATTGACGTGCCAACAGCAATTGAGGCTCAACTACAAGAGGAGGGCACACACAGCCCACACAACGAGTGTATCTTGAGTGCCCAGCTTGGGTGATTAAGGAGGCTGTGCCACTGGACCCTACAGAACACCTACTACATTAGGCCACTCTACCAAGATTGGGAGATATAACAGCTCCATCTTATACATAGAAACAAACACAGGGAGACTGCCAAAATGAGGAGAGAAAGAAACTTGTCCCAAATGAAAGAACAGAAAAAAACTCCAGAAGAAAATTTAACCAAAATGGAGACATGTAATCTACATACATGCTGAGTTCAAAACACTGGTTATAAGAATGCTAAATGAACTTAGTGAACATCAACAGAAAAAAAAAAAAAAAAGGACCAGTCAGAAATGAAAGATACACTAACTGAAATGAAGAAAAATTTACAACAGTAGAATAGATGAAGCCAAGAATCAAATAAGTAATTTGGAATATAAGGAAGCAAAAAACATCCAATCACAACAGAAAAAAAAAATTCAACAGAATGAGAATAGTTCAAGAAGCCTCTGGGACAACTTCAAGCATTCTAACATTTCCATCAGAAAGATGCCAGAATGGAAAGAGAGAAAGCAAGAAATTGAAAACCTATTTGAAAAAGTAAATACAGAAAACTTCCCTAACCTGGTGAAGGAAATAGAGATACAAGTCCAAGAAACAGAAAGAGTCCCAAACAAGATGAACCCAAAGAAGCTCACACCAAGACACAGCATAATTAAAATGCAAAAGTTTAAAGACAAAGAGAGAATCGTAAAAGCAGCAAGAGAAAAGTAGTTAGTTGCTTACAAGGGAGCTCCCATAAGACTGTCAGATGATTTCTCAACAGAAACTTTGCAGGCCAGAAGGGAGTGGCAAGAAATATTCAAAGTGATGAAAAACAAGGACCTACAACCAAGATTACTCTACCCAGCAAAACTATCATTAAGAATAGAAGGTCAGATAAAGAGCTTCCCAGACATGAAAAAACTAAAGGAGATCACCACCACCAAAACAGTATTATATGAAATGTTAAAGGGTCTTCTTTAAGAAGAAAAAAAGAGATAGAAAATATGAACAATAAAATGGCAATAAGTACATATATATATCAACAATTGAATCTAAAAAAACAATAAGTGAACAAACCGAACAAAAACAAACTGATAGATACAGAGAATATTTTGGTGTTTGCCTGATGGCAGAGGGGGTTGTGGGTATGGGTGAAAAGGGTAAAGAGTTAAGAAGTACAAATTGGTTGTTACAGAATAGCCATATGGATGTAAAGTACAGCATAGGGAATATAGTCAATAATATTCTAATTATGTATTGTGTTAGATTGGTGCTAGATTTATCAGGATGATCACTTGGTAAGTTATATAATGTCTAATCACTAGGGTGTACACCTGAAACTAATATAATAATATATGTTAACTGTAACTGAAATATAAAAATGATTTAAAATGAAAAAAATAATAACCAAAAAAGAAATTGGCATTTCTTCTTCTGATACATACTGAGAAAAAGCCCAATTGTGGTCATTTGGGGTTATGGAATTCAGCTGGTGACCACAAGTCTCATAAATATAATCAGTCTCTCAAAGCAAAACAGATTAAATAAGCAGATATTGTTATGAATAAATTTATGTCACTTCCATTTTCAAAAAGCTTTTGAAGACATATAACGAAGGACCCTTAACAATATGACTTGAAAAATAATGCTGATTCTTACTGCTGTCCCCTTTGGCTGAGGTAAATTACTGAACACAATCCACTATTACTATTCTCTATATCTTTGAATTTCTATAATCTTAATCTCTTATCTACCACAGCATCAGGAAGTACACAACTAAAAAACCCAACCTTCCTCCACTTCCCTTTATTCTCCTTTGAAGTCATTAACTTCCAAGGCTTCAGGTACTTAAGGATACAAATTCTTGTCATAGAGTTTTTTCATTCTAGCCAAGGGAGTCATACATTGGTCACATGCCCTTGACCTTTTAATTCCTACTGAGATTCTTAATCACTATATTTTCAAAGGCCAGACTTTGCTAGAGTTTATGCCTTGTAATTACAATGCCAAACAGATGAGAAACAACTTCTGATATTCCAACAGTGAAGTTAAATGAAAATAGAATAAGAGTACAAAAGAAATAATGGCATTTGTGAGAAATTAGCAAAAGTTACTATGCCACCAATTCTGAAGATTTCTGGTATGAATTTACAGAATTTCAGATATCAAAAAGTAGGATTTGATGGTTATAATTGGGAAAAATAAAGCAAACTTTACTTTAAAACAAATGGAATTGGACACCTACTTGTAGCATTTCCTCTGTATTTAATAGCCCTTGAAGAAATACTAAACATTTTGAGTAATTCACATTTCCTCTGCGATACATCTAATAACTTACTAACATCTGCATGAGCATGCCATATTCTAAGCTACTCACCATCCTAATAATTTCCTCCTTCCCAGAGGAGGCACCTAAAAATGAAGGAAAATGACCAGCATAGAGTGGAGCCAGGAAGAAAGATTCCAGGAAAGCGATCTTCAAATTACCAAGTTGGGAAGGTAGTAAGTTTGTAAGAAGGAAGGAAGTCATCCAAAGGAGTTCACTGTTGTTTTGAATTATTGAAAGATAAAATGATGAATGAAAAGTAAAACTCTCCTGTGCCATGTCCCAACTCTCATATCCAATCACTAAAGTATATCTGCCTCACACTGGCTCAGCAAGTCCCTGAGCACCTTTACAGTGAGTAATAAGAACACTATGGCTTCTACTATGTCAGAATCCAAATTCTTTCAGATGCAGTTATCTTCCCTAGTGTCTCACAGAGTTTGTGTTCAGCTCCTCATGCAGTTCCCAGCACTGTGGCACTCACAGCACAGAAGTACACAGCTGAGTCACTCCAATGAGCAAAGTGTTTCCTCAGATTGAAGGACGACTCGTTCTTCCTAAGTTCAGCTTCAAAATCCTTGATGCCTTTAACCAAGGTGTTCCCTGAAATGTACTTGAGTAGAAGCTGGAGACCTTGGCTGGGGTATTGGACATACCAATAGAGATAAGTAACTCCAGTATATGAATACTTGCACCTCAGCTCCAGGAAGGCTCCTTCAGAAACACTGATGTGGCTGGTAGGTTGGGTCACTGACTGGGCTCTGGCTCCTGCAAAAAAATGTTACATCAGTGAAAGCAGTGCAGATTTCTCTATGAAAAGTACTTCTGCTAAAGTTTAAAAAAGAAAACAGTTATTTTGTGGAACTAGGGACCATAATAGACTATTACTCACTCAGAATAAAAAGCAGTACTGGGATGAGTGACAGAAGCATGTCTGAGGAATGGAAATGCTCCGGGCTTCTTTCTGGAAGATCTCCCTTCAGCATGCAGAAAAGCAACTGTGGAATTCCACTCTTGGAAATGGGAGATGTAAGTAAGGTTAGGCTAGATAAGTCCCTTGTTTAGGTGAAAATACAAAAAATGCTAGATTATCTGAGTGGTTTCTGATCTCTGATTCTCCTCACTTGTCTCTGTCTTCAAAGAACTCAGGGAGGGTGCTTCTATAAGCTAGCTGCAGGGAGGAGGAGCTGAGGGGAAGGTGCTGATCTTCAGGGAAACAGGAATCTCTAGTTTGTGCAACATCACCCCCTGGAGGCCAGATACAGGACCTAATATCCAGATTTTCCACAGAAAATTAAACTTTTCTTTCTATTTAGAGATGTTTCAAAAGTTCCACTGAAGATGTTTCTTTCTTACCAAATATATATCACTCTCTGTAGGTTTTATTAATCCTCCCCTTAATGAAAAATGGGGCCTGTAAAATAGAGAAGTAATTTACTTTACAGAGAAACTGATTATACAGTAAGTCTATCAGACTTTGGAGTACATAACACTTTATGTAAAAGTGATGGAGCCATTCTTTAAGCAGAGAGAAACAAATCAACCTCACTAGGCTGAGCTTTGGATGGCCCTGCTGGCAGTAAGCATTAGATTAATAGAAAGGTGTTGTAGGATGTGAAGGCAATTGCCTTGGCTGGTGAAATTAAAAATGAAATCAGATGTATAAAAAAAACAGAATAGAACATAAGCCTTCATTTATAAAAATGAAGTAAGATTGTCTTTGTCTAATTCAAGCAGAATTATGAAGATGCAGTGGCTTTTGACCAACAACAATAATATAATACTCAGATTAAAAACAGTAAAATCCCATTGTATCTGCTTAGAACGACTGAAATGTTATACCCAATTCTGGGTACCACATTATCAAGATAACAGTGATAGACTAGAATAGAATATGTATAGACAAAACAGTAGACTGATGAAGTCATTGTACAATAAAAACATAAGTAATTTTTGAAAGAATTAAGTACATAGTAAAAATATATCTGCGTTAACCTGGAATCCTAGGAGTGCCGCCAGCAGATCAGAGCTAAGAAAAACTTCTGAGAGGAATAAGACATGGGAGCAATTTGATAATCAAATCTAACAGAGATAAACACCCAACAGTGTTATATGGGTGAAAGTCAGGTCTTGTAAAATGAGGGTAGTATTGGATTATAGCCAAATAGCAAGGTATACTTCTGAAAGCGGGAGCTTTTACTTCCCACCCTCTTCAGCTGAAAGAGTAACCATCACACCAGATCAATTTCAAGGCAAATGAGTGGGGAGGAAGAAAAATAATTTTCCCTCTGCCTTCCAGTTTCCTGGCTGAGACCTCCATAATAAAAGATTTATTGACAAGAGAAAAACAAACAGAAGTTTAATAACATGTATACGTCCTGTATACATGGGAGAGACCCAAGAAAATCAATAACTCCTGGAAATCGCCCAAGTTATCACCTTAAGCACCATCTTCATCTCAAGACAAAAAAAAAAGATATTGGAGTCAGTTATGGGAGGTTTTCAGGCAAAGCACAATAAACAAGGGCATGTTATGCAGATTTAACATAATCGTTAATAACTGTTTATAATTGTTTCTAGAGACTTAGTCGCGCTCCTCTTTCCGGTACACTGACAAATGAAGGTAACTCTTGTAAACGTAAATGTCTCCTACAAAAAGCTAACTTCTACTCAGTTTTCAGAGCTTCTGTGTCTTCTGTTTCTTAAAAATAATCAGCTCAAAATAATCCTTGTGTCAAAGAGACATATTTGAGGATAGCATATTCTGCCTCTATCCAATAGAAATGGCAGTGTGGGGGTAAAAAAAAAATTCTCAACTCAGAACCCATGCCTATCATAAGAAGGCGTAAGTTCCCTCTTTTAAAAAGTTATGTGTAGACACATTCAACTGACACCGCACACACAGTAAACAGAGGCTCTAAATTTATCTGTTGCTCATGACTTATGGCATGTTGGCCTATATAGCATGCTTATTTGTTCACAGATGAGTGATAACAAAAAATACAGGTCAATTTTTTATTCTATCCTTATCATCATCATTATTATCATCATTATTTGGTGCTCAATTTATAAGGATCTCAAAAGTTTTTAGGTTATTTTTTTATTTCGAGAAATATATTTGTTAATGTTTTAGAGCCAAGTGTTTAAGTTTATATTTCTCATGCTGTTCTGACCTAGTCACAAAAGCTGGACAGAATTAACTGTCTTATAAAATAATAATAATAAACAAAGCAAATCTTCTTTCCTTACTCTCGGGCATTTTTCAAGGCATTTTGCACCCCAACCGGAGATCAAGCCCGCGACCTAGGTATATGTCACAACCTTTTGGTGTACTGGAAGACACTCCAACCAACTGAGCCACCTGGCCAGGGCTGTGTTTATTTTTGAAAAAAAATTATACTCTGAATTTCAGAGGTGACAAAAGCTTGAGAATCACATGTATAAGCCCATCATTTTTAGATGAGGAAACTGAGACCTGCAAATCTCACCAGTTGCTCAAAGTGATACAGTCAGTCTCAGGAATACTGCGACTGTTAGATGGACCCCCACTCCAGGTCAGTCCAGTGCTGTCTTGCATCTTTATCGCTTTCAAATACATTAACCACCACTTTGTTTTGCCAGGAGCTATTGTAAGTTTTGGGGGACAGCACAGCCAGCAGCTCTGTGGACTGTGAATGGCTAGCAGTGTGTGGGTGCCGGAAGCGCACGGCAAAGCCCTGCTGGGTGTCTGCAGCACAGAGGTAGGTGGCTGAGTCTGCAGGCTGGGAAGCTGTGATATAAAAGGAGCTCTGTTTGATGGTGGTGTCAAAGGTGGCCTTCAGTCTCCCTATTTCATTCGCTCGTTTTCACGTATTAGTAGCAAGATGAAGCCTCTTTCCGGATCTTGTCGGTACCACTGGAAGAACACTGGAGAATAATTTGCATAGCTACAGGTCAGAACAGCCTTTTCTGGATGCTCAGGGGCTGAGAATTCTGGTCCAGTTTTTGGCTGTTTAACCCTAGGTAGAAACACAATGCCAGAAAAAGAGGGTTTAGTCATTACACTGACACTCTTAAGAGTCTTTTGTTTTTTCTTCCCACAACCCCAGATATAACCAAAGATGCAGCAGAATGGATCCTGGCCCTTTCCCCTCCATTTGGTGGGCTTTGTCCCCAGAGTTCTTTCTTGTCATCAACAGGAAGCCTCCAACTCACAGTCCACTGAAAGCCACAAAATAACCAAAATAACTCCCAGAAACAGCTTCATTCTTCTCCCCAACTGGGACCTGAAATATGGACTCAGTCCCTCAGTCAAAAAGCCATTCTCTTTAGTTTGGTGGGTATTACCAGGGTTATTCCTCTATCCGAGGAGTCTCTGTACCCTACCCACCCAATCAGTGACAAGTCTGTTCAGTCTTTTACACGCTTCAGAGTGAACTTTGTTTTAAATCTGAGGAAGGATCTGAAGAGATAGGAAACACTGCCGTGTTCAGAAGGTTTTTATAATACAGTAATGGAATATGCTGTAGAACAGTGTTTCTCAGACTTACTGTGCAGACGAATCACTTAGGGATTTTGCTAAAAAGCAGATTCTATTTCATTAGGTGTGGGTGGGGCTGGATAGTCTACATTTCTAGCAAGCTTACAGGTGATGTTTGTGTTGCTGGTTCTCAGGTTATGTTTTAAGTAGCAATTGTAGAAGAATGCCTGTTGAGTCTCAGTAGTACATGAAACAGAATTGGCAGTATTAAGATTTGATATAGGACAAATGATCAAGTATTCCAAGTTCTCCATGCCAATGTCCAAACTATTTTGTTGTTCTCACAACAGTTGTCTGAGGATGTCATGAGCTCTAGCTAATGTAAAGCACAAAAGAACACCTGGCTGAATTCTAGGAAGTTTTCTCAGATCCAAGGAGTGAACCTCCTCTCTGCACCCCTATTAGCCTCCCCACAGGTAGGAAAATTATATTTCAAAAGGTCTTTCTTCTTGATCTTGTTGGGCTAGCACAGTAAATATTCTGTTTAAATCCAGCAAGGACTTAAGTCAGTGAAGTTTCCCACTTCATACAGAATGCTCTCTGAGATGCCCTGTAAATTCTATTTAAAATACAACAGTTCTCTGATTGCTTATATCAGAATTTCTTTCTCTTCTATTTTGTAAATGCCAAGATGGATGTATTGTAGTTATCTCCTCAAATATATTTAGGTCATTCTCTGACCTAAATAATAGGTGGGTGGCTACATGGACAGTCATCTATGGACATACATGAATGTATGGAAGAGAGAAAGAAGAGAATGGGCTAAAGTAGAATGAGAAATAAAGCTGGAAGGAGAGTTTGGGTCTAGAAAGCAGATTTTGAATGCCTGAATTTGCAGGTTATTTATTAGTAAAAAACTACTGAGGTTTTTGAGCAAGTGAGTAATATTGTGAAAACAGAACTTTATACATTTAATCTGGCTGCTTGTCCATAAGAGTAATTTGGGGAGATAGGTTGGTAGACATTGTGGAGTAATTTCTTTTTTTAATCCTCGCCCAAGAATATGTTTTTACTGATTTTTTTCTTTTTGAGAGAGAGAGGGAAAAAAAACATCAATGTGAGAGAGAAACATTGATTAGTTGCCTCCCATACACACCCCAACCAGGGATCAAACCCTCAACCTGGGTATGTGCCCTGACCAGGAATCAAACCCATGACCTTTCAGTGTACAGGGGAAATGCTCCAAACAACTGAGCCACACTAGCCGGGGCTGGAGTAAGTTTTAAGAGGTTGTGTTTCTGCCTCCAACTGATCTGATTTTGAAACCCAGCTCTTCCATTTAATCTCTCTCACTGAGCTTGAGCAAACTACTTAATGTCTTCAAGTACCAATTTCCTTGTCTGTAACATAGGGATACCATCAGGATGCTATTAAGAGGAATGTATGGACTACTGTATATAAAATGTTTTGTATGTATATCATACACAGTTCAGACTCAAGAGTGTGAGCTATCAATATAAGAAAAAGAATACAATGGAAACTGCACCAGTTAGGCGATCATTGCTGTCTTCTCATTGTGATGTACAGGTGACTAAACCAGGGTCACTGAACCTCAGAGTTAGGAAGAATTTTAGATAATTTAGAGAAAATTGTGGATTGGAGAGACTTTAAATCAAATAAAATTCATATTTTGGAAAATATAGAAAATAGTATAAAGAGAGAAAAATCACCACTTATCTTATCAAGCAAGGATATACATTATTGTAGGGGCAGAAAAAAATTCCCTTCTTCCCTTCTAGGTTCCTTGGCTGGCCTAATAATTAAATTGATGTAAGACAGATTAACAGGAGAAAAACAAAATTCTGTATGTATGGAATCCCCATAAAAATATGAGATTCCCTGGCAATCAGGTAATTGTAACTCATACACCAATCTGAGCTAAGGAGAAGGGGGTAGGGATCTGGGGCTTCAAAAGGAGGGAAAATAATTCATAGGAAAATAATTTACCATATATGTTTGGTAAGCAAATTTTGCCATGCAAATAAGTTTCTCTGATATATAGAGTTGCCTCTGGTAATAGCTCTCTTTCTGGTACAGGCCCCCTATCTAAATTCTTTTAAGTTAGGGGAGGTAAAAAATTCTTTCTGAGTCTCCTGGGCGCTGGTTGTCTTCAGTTCAAAATAATCCACACGTCAAAGCTGGACATTCTGGGGTGACATATTCTGCCCCCTCCATTATCAATATCTTGGTGTATTACTTTCCAACCTTTACACAATTCATATTTTCACTAAGGAGCAATCATACCAGTTAATATCTTTATTCTTTTCAATTAATTATTATAGGTTCTCTTTATAAATACCATTAATTTGCTATATAATATTCCATTTGGGTTATTTAGTCTTTCCCTTTAAGATTAGAAATGTTGATTTTTATATAAATAACTTTTCAAATATAACTTTTCAAATTATTTTTTATGCATTGAGGGCTTCCCAGAGGACAGATTCCCTAGAGAAAATTACAGCAAAGAAAATTAATGTTTTTAGATTACTGTCATGTTTTTTAATTATTTTCCAAAATAGCTTACAAATTTACTCTTCCATAGAGTATCTATTTTGTTGCATCTTGTCCAAGTTCTCTTTTTTAATTGTTATTAAATTATTCCTATAATTCTTTAATAAGGTTTTTTAAGTTGTTTGCATTTTTATGACTACCAGTAAGTTTAAACATTTTCCACATGTTTGTGAGCCATGTTATTTTTTTTTCTGGGTAAATTGCCTCATATCTTTGTATATTTACCTATTTGTATATTAATGTTTTTCTTTTTATGCATATACAAAAATTTATTAAAATTATTAATCTGTCATCAAATTAACATCAAATTGATAGTAAACTGCAGTTTGAATGTAATTTTGGTCATTTTTTTTTTTTTCATAAAATAAATTAGCTTTTAATATTTATGTAATCAAATCTATTTTTCCTTTGATTTCTTCCACTGTTTTTAAGTTTACAAAGTTACTCCCCTTTTAGTTACCCAGTTAACATACATTTATATTTTTTACTAATAACTTTGTGATTTAATAACTGCAATCTCTCTGAAATTTATTTCGTCATGTAAGGTACTTCATTTCTTTATTCAGTCTATATTTATTGATTACCTGGTGATTTTGCAACACTTTTTTTCAAATATTCAAGTTTGTGCTTCTCAAATTAGAGTACTCTTGCCCTCAAGACAAAACATGAAATAATTCTAATGAATCACCTGGGAGCACTATAATTACTGGAAAATTAGAGAATGAACCAACTGGTGAATCATTTGAAAGATTATGTTGCGTTAAACTTAATATGGATATGCTACGCAGTAAAATAAAAATGATCCCTCAATCTGTCTTAAGTAAACATGAGACTGTTCATTCTTAGAGGGACTACTGTGGACTACTGTGCCCTCATCAGGAGGTTTCGTGTTCATTCTCCCTGCTTTGGGGGGATGCTTTAGGGGAGAGTCTGCGAACTCTGACCCAAGCAATTGATACAAGAACATTTGAGCAATAATCCTGGCCTTCCCCATTAATTTAGAAGTCCTTCTTTGTTTCATTCCAATTCTTTCTTAGTTGAGTCCATTCCTTGCTTCGCTGTTTTTGCATTACTATGATTGGCTGTCACATTTTAAAAACTGTTTAAAGGATAACATCTGTGGGGGAGCAGAAGAGAATCCCCCCACTTTACCCTTCTTTAATTCTTATGGCTGAACTAGTTGTAAAATAATAAAATTAACACAAGAAAAGATTAACAGGAGAGAAAAAAACTTAATACGTTCATATAGGAGAATCACAATATGATGCTCAGATCATTAAATGAGGCTCAAAGAAGTGATCAAACTAGGCACCTTTTGATACTTTTTAGACATAGAAACAATAAATTTTTGTGAGAAATTGACAAGACAAAGAAAGCCAGTACTCATTAGGAATCTAAGCAGGTTTGGAGATTCATTAGTGAGGAACATAAAAGCTTAGGCTTGGGTAGTAAATTAGTAGACATTTGTTACAAGGTTTGTTTATATACACTTTCAACCCTGGATTTTATAACCCTTGTGAGAAGTTTGTCAGCCCTCAGGAGTGGGGAGGACGCCTGTCACTGAGATGTATTTCTTGCTCTTAAAGGAACAGAGAAGAGTCAGAGAGCTCCTCCAGTTCTTGCTGCTTCTCAAGTGATTTTAATTCCAAATAATCAATATTCCACCGTGGGATATCTTTTTTTTAATCCTCACCCGAGGATATTTTTCCATTGATTTTTCGAGAGAGTGGAAGGGAAGGAGGAGGGGGACAGAGAGAAGCACCGATGTAAGAGACATATATCGACTGGTTGCCTCCTGCACACACCGGAACCAGGGATCGAGCTTGCAACTGAGGCATGTGCCCTTGACCAGAAATCGAACCCTGACCCTTTGGTCAAGGACAGACCACTGAGCCAAACCAGCCAGAGTGATTGTAGGGTATCTTGAGGCAGCCTGCCCTGGGCCCTGACACATCTGAGTTTACAAAAATATTGCCTTTCACGATAAATATAAGCGATTAAGGGGGAGCAGAATATGCACCAATGCTCTATAATTATTTGATTTTCCCTAATATTACTCCCCCACCAAACTTTACAATCAGCTCCATAAAAACACTCTTCCATCCCATGCTCTAGTGCTTTTGTCTCATTGACCCATATAAAGAACAAGAAGTGAACATATATCATCAAATAGAAAATATCATCAAATATTGCTTTCCCTGCTGCCAAAATCAGAGACAATTCCCCACAAAAAAAAAAAAAGAATACCCTCACCATCCTGATAAAGCCACAGTTTCACTAGTAAAATTCCCAGAAACTTAACCATTATTCCCGCCTTCCTTTGCACACACTCCCCCCACAAAGGACTCAACTTTGAAAAGTGACAATGACCTACAATCTCTGTTTCTGATTCAGTTACTGAAAAAAATGGTCTATCACACCAATCAGAAACAAAACACTTCTCCCCACCCTCTCTTCTACTGTCATCTCCATTCTCCTTGCCATGCCATCCACAACAGGGGAATGGGACAAAAGAAAATAGAAAGAGGGACAACAGAGAGGTCTAAACTCAGAAGAGACTTGGAAACCATCTCCTAGATGCTTAAATGGCCAAAGAAATGTTGAAATTTTGTGTGACAATAAATAATAACCTGACACTTAGGCTAAATTTTTCAAAAGTGAGAAGCAAGTTGTCCACATTAACTGTGTGCAGTGTGCATGTAAGGGTGTGTAGTGTGTGTGTGCATAGTGTATGTGTGTGTGTGTGTACACATGCACCAGTGAGCTAAGCAACAGTAGTATAACTACCACAGATTGCCTTGTTTCGTATAATTGAGCAGCTCAGGGATAAGCTGGTGAGATGGTGGGATGAAGACACTGCACTGTATTCCCTTTTGTACTTTTTGAATTTCAGACCATGTAAATGGAATACTTATTTAAAAAATAAATAAAATTTAAAAATTTTAAATAGTAAAATAATATGTGGATTTGCTAATACCTTTGGAAAATAATAAAATAAACATTTTGACAAGCACTACTTTTGGGCTTCCTCCTGAGCTCCACTCCCACCCCCAGGGGGATACTGCACAGGTGCAGCCCTGCCTGTGTCACTGTGTGGCACTCACAACGCAGTAGTACACAGCGGTGTCTCTCAGGGAAGCCCGGGGCAGGCTCAGCATACTAGACTTCCTGTCGGCAGGGATAAACAGAGATGCCACTTCATTTGACGTGTTTGTCTTATATCCTTGAATAACAAATAGTGGTCCCTGGTTGGGGAACTGTCGGTACCAGGAGATATACTCATTTGTAGCAATGTTGGTGTGGTTACAAGGTATGTTCACTTCTTGTCCTTCATATGAGTCCATGAAGATGGGCTGAGTGGTCTTAGCAAGGCTCAAAGTACCTGTGGGAGTAAAAACACAATACTAGCTCCTATCCTGAAACCAAGGTGAGTTGAAGGCCCAACTAAGCACCCTCCAGGTTCTCTCTCACAGTCAAATCCACCCCCACTCCTACTTCACCACCATTTACTTTTCACTGTGTTCTAGGACAAATTTTTTACATATTAAATCTGAACAATCCCAGGAAAACATGTTCAGAGGTGGCAGGTCTAATTTCTCTGCCTCATGGATGGACCTGGGGTTCAGTACCCCAGAACATCTTTATTGCCCTGAGGTACCCCTCACATAAATGCTAAGGAAATGCCTGGAGAAAAATAGGACCCCAGAGCCATCCCTCTACATCTTGGATAAAGAGCAACGGTAGCAGGCAAGGTTGTAGATTCCTGTCCAAACTCAGATACCAGGGCCTCTTAATCGCAAAATGACTCACCCAAGATCAAGAGCACGGTCACTCTTGTCACCTGCCTCATATTCTGAGTGTAAATCAGGACTCTGGGTCTAGACTCTATTGCTGAGTCCGAGCTTGGGCCAGGATATGAACCAAGGAACAGGCACAGTAACAACAACAGCCAGCTACTAGCTACTCTCAGCAAGAGTTGTCCCCAGGAGCAAGCCAATAGCAGGGCGACAGCTCCTCAGAATGGGCTTCCCCTCAAGGTTCAACTGAGCAATCAGGAAGAAGAACAGGGGTAAAAACTTCTAGCACAACAACATAGCAGGCTGGATTTCCTTTCAGATCTTTGCTAAGATCTAACCACTTATAGAAAAAAAATATGTTTGAGTCCTAATCCCTAATACCTCAGAATATGACCTTACTTAGAAATAAGTCCTCACAGAAGTAATCAAGTTAAAATGAGGTTAGTTTGTTGGACTATAATCCAGTGAGACTGCTGTCCTAATAAATTTTTAAAAAGGGAAATTTGTACAGAGACAGACATGAATAAAAGGAAACAAAATTTAAACACACAGAGTAGATGGTCATTTACAAGCCAAGGAGAGAGGCCTGGAACAGATGCTTACCTCACAGACTTTAGAAGGAACCAGCACTGCTGATACCTTGATTTTGGACTTTGAGTTTCCAGAACTGTGAGACAATAAATTTGTTATTAAAGCCACCCACTGTAGTACTAGGAAACAAACACGTGATGCTAATAATTATGTTATATGTCATATATACTCCTCCGAAAAATATTTTTTGTGTTCAAAAAACCTGGATAAACAGAGGAGTTTATCATATGCATTACTGTTATTTTTATATATATTATAATAAAAATTAAAACCACTGTTAAAGCAAATGTTAAAACATTCCTGAGGTTAAAAAAGAAAACTGTGCTCTATAGCAAGAGCCACCAACCAGAGAAATATTTTAAATTTTTCAAAGTGTTTTTTTTTTTTCTGGTTATTAAAATAATAAATTCCAAATACAGAATTTGGAAAATATGAAAAGTATAAAAAATAAAAATCATTTGTAATGCCATATGCCAGAAATATTGATAATATTTGGATTTTTTTTTCAGTCTTTTGTCTGTGAATAAATATTTTTAACAAAACTGGATTGCATGTGCATATATACACTGTGGAGGATGAACAAACTTCCCTCTACCCTCAAGATTTTTTGGTTGGTCTAATAAATAGACTTGAGACAGATTAGCAAAAGAAAATAACCAAATTTAATACATACATATGTATAGGAGTGCTGCATGCATGAGAACTTCAGGGACCCCATATGCAGGGGATGTTCAGAGAAAGAAAGGATGATTGAGGTATGTAAGACATCTTGATGACATCAGAGGAATGGTGTTGTGAGAGATCCCCTTGGTCTTTCCCTTTGAAGTTTCACTAATTGGAACAGCTATAACTCAACCAAGGATTCCCTGCTCAAAGCCAAGCATGCCTGAGAAATCCATTCACTGAAACACCTCAAGGTGGGCAAGTGGGACAAAAGGGGGAGGTAAGAAGGGAGAAGGGCTCAGAGGAGCCACGGACACAGCCCTGCAGCCAGGAGCTCATAGCAAGGCTCAGCCCCAGAGAGGGGAGGAATCCAGCTGTAGCTGATGCTCCCTTCAGCTGGGAGGAGCAAAGAGATTCAGTGGACATTCCTGCAGCAGTAAGCAGTATGAGCTGCAGCTGAGCCCAGAGACCTGGGAAGGACACAGCACTAGGGTGCCACTGCAGTTTTGGGGCAGCAATACAGGCAGAGTAACAAAGCCACGGAGCCCTGCTCCCCTGTAGCCTCCCAGAGTTTGCCTCACTTGCCCTTGGTGTCAGGTTGCAGAACATTATGTATCTGCAAACCCAAGAACTGGTAATACAGAATCAATTTTTTCCCTGAGCAAAGGGTGCATTCTGAGACCAGTCCTGCAGTCAGGGTGCAGGTGGGACCCCAGAGAGCTCTGAGGTCACCATTACTGGGAGGGCAAAATACCAAAGAAGCTGGCAGGTTCCCTCAGCCAACCCCACCCCCACACATTGCAGCTACACTGATGGCAAGGACTGGCTGTAGGGCGGGGGTAAGTGGACGGGTAGACTGTACTGGGATTTCAGAGAGCTAAAAAAGTTGTGATTTGGCGCCACCTACTGGAAAAGAAGAAAAAGACTTCTTTGTATTAATCTACTAGAGAAGCGGCACTCAGACCTATTCTTCTTCAGGTCAACAAATGGAACTTAATGTTTCTGTCTAGATGCTTAGACAGAGAGAAATACATCAAGTACCATGAATAACCAAGGTATAGAGGAAGATGAGAAAGGAAATGAAAAATATCCAGAAAAAACTTAAAGACAGGGAAATATGTGATATAAATGAAAGAAATTTCAAGATTGCAGTTCTGAATAATCAACAAGATGCAAAAATATATAGACAGGCAATTTAATGGGCTCAGAAAACAAATCAATTTACAAAATGCATACTTTACCAAAGAGATTGAAACTATAAAAAAGAACCAAATAAATTCTGGAGATGAAGAACTTAATAAAAAAGATTAAGAATGAACTAGCAAACATAGGAAATAGAGCAGACCAGGTGGAGGAAAGGATTAGTGATACCAAAGACAAAAATCTAGAAATGATGCAGAGGGAAGAAGAGAGAGACTTGAGCATAAAAGGAAATGAGAAAACTATCTGACTCAATCAGAAAGAGCTATATAAGAGTAATAGGAATACTAGGATAAAAAGAGAGGAAGAAGGAAATCAAGAGCCTATTCAAATAGTTGATGAGAATTTCCCAAACCTATGGAAAGAGCTAGATCCTCTAATCCAAGAAGCAAAGAGAACACCTAGTTTACTTCAGCTCAAAGCGGCCTTCTCCAAGGCACATTGTAGTAAAACTGTCAAAAGTTAATGATAAAGAAAGAATTCTCAAGGTAACCAGGGGAAAGAAGAAAATAACCAATAAAGAAAATCCCATTAAATTATAATCAGACTTCTCGGCAGAAACTCTACTGAGAAGTAGAGTGGAGCCAAACATTCAAACTACTGAAAGAGAGAAACTACCAGCCAAGAATAATATATCCAGAAAATTCTTTTAAATATGAAGGAGAAATATTTTTCCAGATATACAAAAGCTGAGGACATTTATCACCAGAAAATCTCTACTGCATGAAATATTCAAGGAGTTTATTCTACCTGAAACAAAGAACAAAAGCTCACAAAACTATGAATAAGATCATCAACAAGTTACAGGATAAACAGGGATAATTTGTGACAACAAAAACAAAAACAAAAAAGATGAAGGGGCAAAGGTATAAATTTGCAAAGGAGGATGGAGATCAGGCACATTTTTAAAAAGGCACTACTGTATATATGAAACTTTCTTTTTCAAAAACCTAAAGTTAACCACCCACAAAGAAAACAAAACTGAAACATATAGCTTTTAAAAAGAGAATAGAAGTAATGGAATACCACCAAACAAAGAGGAAAAGAACCAATGGAGGCACCAAACTACAAGAAAACGAAAGATTAAATGGCTATAGGAAATCCTCATGCATCAATAATTACCCTAAATGTAAATGGACTGAATTCACCAATAAAGAGGCACAGAGTAGCAAAGTGAATAAATAAATTTTTAAAATCCAACCATATATTGCCTTGAGGAGACACATCCAAGTTGCCTTCAGGACACACATCTAAACTGCAACTACAAAGTTAGATTCAAAGTAAAAGGGTAGAAAATGATTTTCCAAGCAAAGAACATCCACAGAAAAGCAGGTGTACCCATACTAATATTTGACAAAACAGATTTTAAGGTAACAAAGGTAACAAGAGACAAAGATGAACATTTTATAATGATAAATGGGACGCTATATCAAGAAGAAATAACCCTTCTTGATATATATGCACCCAATCAAGGAACACTCAAATATATAAAGCAACTTCTAACAGAACTAAAAGGAGACACAGATAAAAATACAGTCATAGTTGGGGACCTTAATACACCATTGACAGATCTAGATAGGTTATCCAAACAGAAAATCAATTAAAAAAATATTGTCTTTAATGACATATTAGACCAAGTGGATATAGTTGACATTTACAGAACCTTTCTTCCCAGAATATCAGAATATACATTCTTCTCCTGTGCACATGGAACATTCTCAAGGATAGACTATATGTTGGGTAACAAAACTAGCCTCAACAAATTCAAGAACATTGAAATTATACCAAGCATATTCTCTGACCCCAGTGCTTTGAAATTAAGAATCAACTGCAAAAAGGAAGTAAAGAAAGCCACAAATATATGAAAATTAAACAACATACTACTAAAAAATGACTGAGTCAAAGAAGAAATACAAGGTGAGATCAATAGATATATAGAGGCAAACGAGAATGACAAAATGACATTTCATAACTTCTGGGATGCAGCGAAAGCAATAATAAGAGGACAGTTTATATTATTACAAACCTATCTCAAGAAAAAAGATAAATCCCAATAACCTAACATTACATCTTAAAGAACTAGTAAAGGAAGAACAAAAGCAACCCAAAGTTAGCAGAAGAAAGGAAATCATAAAAATTAGAGCAGATGGTTGGAGGATCATCCCTTACACCAAAATGTGGTGGTTTCAATTCCCAGTCAGGGCACATACCCAGGATGCAGGTTCAATCTCCAGTCAGGGCGCAAGAGGGAGGCAACCTACCAATGTTTCTCTCTCTCTCTCTTCCTCTCTCTAAAACTCGATGAAAACATAACCTCAGGTGAGGATGAAAAATAATTAATAAATAAATAAATAATAAGATTTATAAAAAATTAGAGCAGAATTGAGTGAAATAGAGAACAAAAAGACTATACAAAAAAATTAATACAACAAAGAAGTTGCTTTGAAAAGATTAATAAAATTGACAAACCTCTGGCCAGACTCACTAAGGGAAAAAGAGAAAAGACTCATATAAACAAAATCAGAAATGAAAGAGAAGAATTTGCCACAGACATCACAGATATACAAAGGATCATACTGCATTACTATGAAAGACTGGACACCACCAAATTCAATAACCTAGAAGAAATGGGTAAGTTCCTAGAAATATATAACCTTCCTAGACTGAATCATGAAGAACTGGAAAATATAAATAAACCAATAAACAGTGAGGAAATTGAAATAACCATCAAAAACCTCCCAAAAAGTAAAAGTCCAGAACCAGATAGCTTCGCTAGTGAATTTTACCAAACATTCAAAGATTTTGTACCTATCCTTCTAGAACTCTTCCAAAAAATAGAAGAAAAGGCAATACTTCCTAAAACATTTTATGAGGCCACCATAACCCTGATACCAAAGCCTGGCAAGGATAATAGGAAAAAAAAAAAAAGCTACAGACCAATATCTTTGATGAATATAGATGCAAAAATCCTAAACAAAATACTAGCAAATTGAATACAATACATTAAAAAGATAAAACATCCCGGTCGGCATAGCTCAGTAGTTGAGTGTCGAGCTATGAACCAGGAGGTCACAGTTTGACTCCGGGTCAGGGCACATGCCCCGGTTGCAGGCTCAGTCGCCATTGGGGGTTTGCAGGGGGTGGCTAAATGATGACTCTCTCATCATTGATGTTTCTGTCTTTGTCTAGCTCTCCCTTTCTCTCTCTGAAATCAATAGAAACATATTTTTTTAAAGGATAAAACATCGCAATCAAGTGGGGTTCATTCCCGGGGCACAAGGGTGGTTAACATGTGCAAACTGATCAATGTAATACACAACATAAACAAAACAAAGGATAAAGATTATACGATCTTATCAATAGATGCAGAAAAAGCATTTGATAAGATACAACATCCACTTATGATTAAAACACTCAATAAAATGGGTATAGAAGGAAAGTACCTCAACATAGTAAAAGCCATATATGATAAGCCGTCTTCAGTCAATATCATATTCAGTGGTGAAAAACTGAGAGCTTTTCCCCTAAAATCAGGAACAAGACAAGTATGCCCATTACCACCATTTTTATTCAATATCGTTCTGGAAGTCCTAGCCAGAGCAATCAAGCAAGAGAAAGAAATAAAAGACATCCAAATTGGGAAGGAAGAAGTAAAAGTGTCATTCTTTGCAGATGACATTATTCTGTATGTAGAAAACCCTAAAGACTCCACACACAAAAAAACTATGAAAAACAATAAACCAAATACAGTAGTTTCAGGATACAAAATCAGTGTACTAAAATCCACTTCTTTCCTGTATAGTAACAATGAAATTTCAGAAATAAAAATGAAAAAAACAATTTCTTTTGCAGTTGCAACAAAAAGAATAAAATACCTAGAAATAAACTTATCAAAGGTTGTGAAGGACCTATACACTGAAAATTACAAGACATGATTAAAAGAAATTGTAAAAAAAAGAAATAGAAATAGAAAAATATTTCATTTTCATGAATTGGAAGAATCAACATAGTTAAAGTGGCCATATTACCCAAAATAATATGAAGATTAAAGCAATCCCAATCAAAATCCCAATGGCATTTTTTTTTAATTATCAGATTTGTATAGAACCACAAAAGACCTTAAATTGCAAAAACAATCCTAAGAAAAAAAAGAGCAAAGCCAGAGATATCACATTCCCTGACTTCAAATTATACTACAAAACCACAATAATCAAAACAGCATGATAGTGGCAGAAAAACAGACACAAACCAATGGAACAGAATTGAGAGCCCAGAAATAATTCCATATCTATATGGGCAAATAATTTTCAATAAAGAAGCCAAAATCATACAATGGAGAAAAGAAAGCCTCTTCAATAAATGGTGCTGGGGAAATTGGAAAGCCACATCCAAAAGAATGAAACTAGACTACAGTTTGTCCCCATGTACAAAAATTAATTCAAAATGGATCGAAGACCTAAATATAAGACCTGAAACAATAAATTACATAAAAGAAAACATGGCTACTAAACCTAATGACTTTGATCATAGAGAACATGTTATGAATTTGACCCCAAATGCTAGAGAAGTAAAGGCAAAAATAAGTGAATGGGACTATATCAAACTAAAATCTTCTGCACAGCAAAAGAAACTGACAACAAAACAAAAAGGCAACCAACCAAATGGGAGATATTTGCAAACAACAGCTCCGACAACGGGTTAATATCCAAAATATATGAAGAACTCAGGAACCTCAACACCAAGCAATTCAACTAAAATACGGGTAGAAAACCTGAACAGACCTCTCCCAAGAAGACATACAAACAGCCAGCAGATAGGTGTAAAGATGTTCAACCTCACTAGCTATTAGGGAAATGCAAAATCAAAACGACAATGAGATGCTGTTATCGGAGAAATGTGTGAGTGGTCTTTTCCCATCGCAAGTGGGAATGGGGTTCTTGGCGTACCGCTGGAATAAGCATTTCCAGAGGGCCCCAGTGGGAGAATGAGATATGGTGGAAAGTTTTATTTCCATGAACTTGAATTCCTTCAGTAAAGCTAAAAGAAAAGCCAGTGTCCAGAGTTTCTGTTCCATGTTGCAGCCAGGTCCAGTTCAGCATCAGGCAAGTTACAGTCCACTAGTCCATTGTGTGAGGGGATCCACATGACCATGGGCCATGTGAGCAAATGCCAGGAAGCAGGACTGAGAGAGCCCTGCAAGCCAGGAGTCAACCAAGAAGAACCAAGAGCCCAAGAGAAAACAAGAGAGTGAACTCCTTTGTTCAGGGAATTAAGTATTCCAAATCTTCCAGCTCTTGCAGGCGCCATTGACCTGTTCCCAGGTGTGACTGACAGGCAAGTACCTTCCCAACATCTCCCCAACTTTACTGGGCATGCATCTATTCTCTCCCCTGTCCAGTCCCTTCCCCCAGTGATTTGCAGGGAATAGACCGGTGGCTCCCTGGGGAGTATAAAGCTGCAGCTTCCTGGCAAATCTGCCCAAATGACATGCCTATAATATTTGGTCTTCCCTTTGCTCCTTCCCTGTTATTAATAAATACGTTAATTACAACAATATCAACACCACCTCGCACCTCTTAGAATGGCTATTATCCACAAGAGGAGTAATAACAAGAATTGTAGAGATTGTGGAGAAAAAGGAACCCTCATTCACTGCTGGTGGGAATGTAAACCGGTATAGCGACTATGGAAAACAGTATGGAAGTTCCTCAAAACTTTAGAAATAAAGTTTCCATAAGATCCGGCAATCCCTCTTCTGAGTATCTACCCCCAAAACTCAAACATTTATTCACAAAGATATATGCACCCCCATGTTCATTGCAGCATTATTCACAGTGGTCAAGACACGGAGACAACAAAAGTGTTCTTTGATAGAGGACTGGATAAAGAAGATGTGGTGCATATGGACTATGGAATACCACTCAGTCATAAGATGAAATACTGCCATTTGTGACAACATGAATGGACCTTGAGAATATTGTGCTAAGCAAAATAAGTCAGTGAGAAAAAGCTAAGAACCATATGATTTCACTCATATGGGGGATATAAAACTGAAACTCATAGACACAGAGAGCAGTGTGGTGGTTACCAGAGAGGGGGCTGTGGGAAGGTAGTCGCTGGTAAAGGGGGCCAAATATATGTTGATGGAAGATAATTTGACTTTAGGTGGTGGGTACACAATGTAATATAAAGATCATGTATCATAGAAATGTACAGTTGAAACCTATCTGAGCCTATTAACCAATGTCACACCAATAAATTTAATTTTAAAAAGAAAAATTACATAAGTGACTTCATAAATAAACTTTTAAATAGTAAAACATACAACAAACAGAGGCACTCAGACAAAGTGTCAATATCCCTCTCATTTTTTAAAATTGTAAACTCATCAGGCAAGAAGCTATGACTATTTTTGCCAAGACTGGATGCACCTTGTATTTTCAAAATATTCAACAATTACTATTGTTTTCATTGAAATAAATAAATAATAAATAAATAAATAAATAGACGTCCTTAGCTAGGCATGAGGTAATGCATGTTGGGGGCTTCAAAAGGTCATGGCAGGATGCTAAGAAGAACAGCTTTTTAGTAAACAGAATTGCCTTTAGCTCAAAGTAATCTGCATACCAGTGAGGCACATCTTGGGGTTCATTCTGAACTACCACAACACAAACACCTACACATACACACCTATCTCACAATTTAGGTACCCCCGAGATTTTCAATTTTTGTTATTTCCCAAATATTTTTGCCTGTCAGTAAACATACATAAAATTTCAATTACAATGGTCTCAAAATATTCCATGACAGAGATGCACTATAATTTCTTAATCAATTTTCCTAGTGTTAAGTGTTGGATTTTAGAAAAAAATACTATGATAAATACCTTTGTACAGAAATCTTTATCTGAACTTCCAATTATTTCTTTCTTTATTTCTTAGTTTTATTTTCAATTACAGTTTACACTCAATATTATTTTGCATTAGTTTCAGGTGTACAGCATAGTGGTTAGATAATCATATACTTTACAAAGTGTTCTCAATTGAATATTTCTAGTACCCACTGGCACCATAACTAGTTATTACAATATCTAATTATTTCTTTAGACTAGCTTCTACAAAAGGAATTTCCTGGATAAAATAGTAAAACAATTTTAAGTCTCTTGGTCAGCATTAATTTACTCAATCAAACAATATTTATGGAGTCCCTACTTGGGTTAAAACCCAGCAGGCACCCACCCCAGCTCTTCAACAATAGAAGCATGACCTGAGTCCTTAGGGCAGGCAACAAGCTCTGCAGGCACTAATTAAAAATTAAGGATGTGCAGAAACACAACAAAGGAACCAATTAAGCAGTAATTAATGTCCATTAAACACTAATCTGAGACATGCTGCAGGGTCACAGGATTGGTAGCTCTTCCTTAACAGCTATGAATAGTATCTTAACATGTCTCAAGGTTTTTTTTCAGGAGCTAAGACCCCCACCCAAGGGAAGCTGCTGACAACAAAGCCCAGAACATTTTTATTAGCAGATTCAGATGTATTTCTTAGTTTTTCTGTAATAAAATGTTAAAAGTAGATATGTTAGTGTAGGTAGCAAGTTA
Source organism: Miniopterus natalensis (assembly GCF_054644295.1). Taxonomy (NCBI): domain Eukaryota; kingdom Metazoa; phylum Chordata; class Mammalia; order Chiroptera; family Miniopteridae; genus Miniopterus; species Miniopterus natalensis. The sequence continues at coordinate 67,509,167 of NC_142081.1, read as the reverse complement.
TTAATATCAGGAAGGAAGCAAAAGGGAATCAAATAATAAGCTTAATAAACTAGGAAGCTGAAGCCAGTATCAGAAGAGCATTCCAACGAGGTTGCTGGGAAGCTATAGCACAAACACTCATTCACACACCAGGGGGCTGCAGAGGAGGACACTTAATCCTCAGGGTGGGCAGGAAATCTCCCCAGGGGTGCTGCCACCGGATAGTGGTACCAGATTCCGAGGGAGGAGAAAGGGAAATGTCTCTGCTGAGCACATGTGCAGTAGAAACCAGACGATTAACAGAACTTTTGGACATTAGAAGTAAGAGCCAGGGTAACGACCTAGAGGGGCAGAGCCTAGGCTGGGAAAAACCGAAAAGGCAATCAAACTGAAGAGAGGGCATGGAAGCCCAGGACGGCCAGACCCAGGCCCCGGAAGAATCAGAAAGCTGGGTTAGATCATTTGAATGGCACTTTGTTCTTTATCATGAACCAAGAAAATACATGGAGAATTAATGGGAGACTCATGGCAGGTGCTCCTAGAGCCTGCCCCACCTCTGCGTACCTAAGGGTGTATTAATTCCCTTAACCCCAAATAAAATCTTGCCATCACGTTCAAACTTCCCCACGTGCACGCCATTTGAAATTTTTTTCTCTCAACATCACAAAAGGACTCATTTCCACCATTAAGACTTCAACAGGATCAGGAACTGAGCTAGACAGATATTCAAGATAAGACCCAGTGGTCTAGTGAGAAGGAACAGAATTTTAAAGGCAGTGGTGCCCGGCCAGGCGTGGCTCAGCGGTTGAGCATCGACCTGGGATCCAGGCGATCAGGGTTCGATTCCCGGTCAGGGCACACGCCCGGGTTGCGGGTTCGATCAATGACTCTCTCATCATTGATGTTTCTATCTCTCTCTCTCCCTCTCGTTTCCTCTCTCTGAAAGCAATAAAGATATAAAATAAAATTTAAAAAAATAATAATAAAAATAATAAAAGCAGTGGTAGTCCTCTTGACAACTGCTGTGATTAGGGAAAGTACAGAGTACTACAGAAACACGCAGGAAGTAAAACTTCTTTGGTTGTGGGTCTGCAGGAGGACTTCCCAGCAGGAATGACACTTGAACTCAGACTTGAGGGTAGAGGAGCAACGACCCTGGTAAAGACTGGACCAAGTAGGAAGAAGCAGAAGGAACAGCATCCGGACAGACCTGGAAGCAACAAAAGATGGCACTTGGATAGATGGTGGTAACATTGTTTGATATAGAAAACAACGAAAAAAAACAAGGAGCAGGTTTGTCTTGTTGTTTCATTTTGTTTGAGGGAAAATAGAAGATAAAGAGTTAAGCTTTGTACCATTTAATTTGAGCAACTTTTAGATTCTCACAGAGAACCCAGTTAAACTCACTGTACAATCAGAAAAAGATCAGAGGAGGAAGAACTGCATGTACTAAGATAGTCTGAAGGATGGTGGTATAACAGAGTGAAATGCTCACTCTCTGACTCTTATGCTAGCCAGCATTTCTTCCAAGGCTTTCGGGTTAATAGCTCCTGCTCCAGATATGCTAATTAATTAGAGGAATTCGGCTTGAGGCTTGAGTTTTTTCGAATACAACCCATTGTCAGAAGGCACCTCTCCTGAACAGGTGGGGATATATAAACAAAATGACTGTTTATTAAAGATTTACAGGAGCCTCAATACCAGATTCAGATAATCAGGAATCAACAAAACAAAAAAATTTAGAGATTTGAGCTTATCATTGTATCCCTGTCAGTTGCTAGCTGCCTAAGGCTCTCACCCACACATTACCCTGCCCTTCCTCCCTTCCTTTAACATAAAGACACCTCCCAGCCGGCATGGCTCAGCGGTTGAGAGTTGACCTTGGATCCAGGAGATGGGGTTTGATTCCCGGTCGGGGCACATGCCCAGGTTGCGGGCTCTATCCCCAGTCGGGGGTGTGCACGAGGCAGCCATCAGTGACTCTCTCATCATTGATGTTTCCATCTCTCTCTCTCCCTCTCCCTTCCCCCCTCTGAAATCAATAAAGATATATTAAAAATCAAACATAAAGACACCTAAATTCTCAGCTATCTTAAGATGGATTTGCAGAAGCTTTAATGCACACCCTCCTCCATCTTGACATGGCAACTTCTCAATCAGTAAACCTTTCTTTACACCAAACTGCCTTTTTTCCCTATTTATTAAATTTATTGAGGTGACACTGGTTAACAAAATTATACAGGTTTCAAGTGCACAACATCCGTACACTGTATTATGTGTCCATCACCCCATTTCAAGTCTCCGTCCATCACTGTTTATCCACCTTATGCCCTTCTACACCTCCCTGGACCCCCCTCTTTCAGGCAGTCAACACACTGTTGTGCATGTCCATGAGTTTTTCTTAATATTTTTCGTTTTTGCTCAATCCCTCCACCATGCACACAGTTTCCCACCCACACAGTTCCCCACTCCCCAGCAGTTGTCATCAAGCTCTCTCTATGAGTCTGTCTCTTTTGCTTGTTAGTTCATTCTATTCATTAGATTCCACATATGAGTGAAGACATATAGTATTTGTCTTTCTCTGGCTTATTTCACTTAGCATAATGCTCTCCATGTTCATCCATGCTTTTGCAAAGCGTAAGGTTTCCTTCTTTTTTTTCCTTTTTTAAAAATTTTTTTTCAAGTTTAAAACCAAAAGCAGTGGATATTTATTCCTCAATTTTTGTGCAAGAGTGTAAAGAAAGATGCATTTGAAAGAACCTGATGGCTAGTAAACACCAGCCATGGCCTTCAGGCTGGCCAGGTTTACAATTAGATTAGGAGGGGGCGGGGGAAGGTCACTTGCCTAGTTCACATGAACGATGTTTCTGGCAAACACAGTTGTTTACAAGTTTCAAACTACATTTTACTAGAGTCAAGGGAAGACTTCAAAAAAGCCACATACAGTACAATTTAAAATTGAATGAACATCCTGCAATGTTAGTGCAAAGTAATTATGCAGACTCTCCAATACAAGATTGTGCTCGTGTTTCCCAGGTTTGGTCAATGTTGCTCTTTTACAATCACAAAAGCTTAACTTACCAAATAGCAGTGCCTTTGTTTTATGTCTTATGTAGCAAGGGAATGTCACAAGGTTTTGGTGAAATGCAGCTTAGTTTCATTAATAAAGCAAATCTCTTATTTATTTTAACAGTCATGTTCCTGGAATACTGCACATTTAAGTTTCATGGAAAAGCTTTTAAGCTTATGCCCTTATCTTGTTCAGTAAAATTACTTTCAAGATATCCTTTTTACTATATAAACTGGAATTGTTTTATGATTTTGAAATGCAACCAGTATAAATGAAAACATTTCAGGGGTGGGGGAAAATCCACCACTAATCTCAGCTAGATAAAATTCTTAAAAGCAAAAAGCCTATTCACACAAAATTTATATGTAATGACTGTAGTAACTAGTTTATTACACAGATTAATCATTCTTGAACGTACAAGCTCCAGAGGAGCAACTGGGTCTTTAAATATATACAAGTATTTCCATCAAATGAATTTTCACCCTTACATCCAGAGAGACTTAAGCAGTTAAAAACATAAGAAAAATAAGAGCTCTTAGTTATGTGTTAACTGAGAAACCACACACAAACCAAAGGATATGAAAGAGAGAAAGAGGGGCCGAAAAGACGGGGTTAAAGGGTGGGGAGATGTAAGAAGTGGGAACCAGAGCCCATCAGACTTTATGTACTAATAGCTCCAAACCAGTTAAATTTAGATCTTAAGACGCAGGATGTGGGTAGACTTTAATCTGGTAGGTCATAACTTTCACCTAAGAAGTAGGTCCTTCAGCATAAAACAAATACAGAAACAGTTTCTTGTTCTTCGCCATGCTTTTCAAGTCTGAGTTTAAAAGGATTCCACTTAAAAACCATCTCCTAAAGGTCAGTGGAGCTTTTCTTTCCCATCCGAGCACACAACATACCCACCACCCTCCACCTGGCCCTTACCCAAATTTAAGCCAATAAGAAAGCTTTTAGTCTCACAGCTGGGCTACACCTGCAGAGCTGGCTCCTCACATGCACACTTCTTGCTAGGAGGCAATGTTGGTACAGAAGGACAGTATTTCCAGTTTGCTGTTCCAAGTATGTACAACAGGCAGTCCTGCTGTATCAGGTAAACATGCTCATAGAAAGCAGTCAAATGGAAATCAAAAGGACTTCCTCTTTGAAAATTCCCCTATCTTTATTGGAAGAGATTATCCAATAATTTCTTTAATTGCATCGCATACTTCTGAGTCCATTCCCGAGCTATTCTGTTGTACTTTTCTCTGTTTTGTAGATCCGAGCAATCTCAGGCACTAAAGGATCATCTGGATTAGGATCACACAACCGAGAACAGATGGACAAGAGTCCTTTTGAAATAGTGCTGGAGCCCACTGTGACCGTAGAATATCAAGACGAACGCTGCCATGGCTGTTAATATCTGGATGATAAATTCTTGTTGTAAATGCAACCTTAGGTGGTTTGAAGGGATAATCTGTTGGTAAGGGAATTGTCAAGAAAAATACTCCGCCCTGATAGGGACTGTGGTTTGGCCCCATTATGGTAGCTGGCCGGTGGGACATACCCTCCCCCAGGGCCCGCTGCGCACTGTGCCGGGGGGTCTGTGCCAGGTCATTCCATTCCTTGTGGTTTTTCTTCAGAGCCGTCGTGGGAGGCGGCTGGTGGTTGCCCCCGGGACAGGGACAGGGGAGGGATGGGGAAGGGACCAGGGGGCAAGAGGCCGCCTCAGTGATCTCGGGTTGACCGGAGAAGATGGAGAGCTCGGAACCGCGGCTCCTGAACCTGCTGCAGCAGTGGGTGGGTCACCCCCCCGACCCACCCACCCCTTGTAATTTTTGCCCCTTGAATATGATGTTGCCTGTGGGTTTGTCATATATGGCCTTTATTACACTGCACTATGTTCCCTCTGTTCCCAGTTTGCTCAGAGTTTTTATCATAAATGGATGCTGGATTATATCAAATGCTTTTTTGCAGCTATTGATATTATCATGTGGTTTTTATTCTTCATTTTGTTTATGTGGTGTATCACGTTGATTGATTTGTGGATATTGTACCAACCTTGCATCCTTGGAATATATTCCACTGGATTATGGTGTATGATCTTTTTAATGTATTGCTGGATCCAATTTGCTAATCTTTTGTTGAGGATTTTGGTAACTGTTCATCAGAGATATTGGCCTATAATTATCTTTCTTTGTAGTGTCTTTATCTGATTTTGGAATTAGGATAATGTTAGCCTCCTAAAATGAACTAGTCTTAAATTTTTTAGGCTAGTTTAAGAAGGACTGGTGTTAGTTCTTTGAATGTTTGGGAAAATCCACCTATGAAGCCATCTGGGCCAGGACTTTTGTTTCTTGGGAGGTTTTTTTAGTGCTTCAATTTCACTAGTTGTAATCTGTCCATTAAAATTCTCCTGATTCTTCCTAATTCAGTTTTGGAAGATTGTATGTTTCTAGGAATTTATCCATTTTGTCCAGATTGTCCAATTTGTTGGCATATAGCTGTTCATAATATTTTCTTACAATCCTTTGTATTTCTTTGGTGTCTGTTGTTACTTCTCCTCTTTCATTTCTGTTTTATTTATTTGGGTCCTTGCTCTTGTTTTCTTTTTTATGAGTCTGGTTTAAACGTTTGTCTATCTTGTTTATCTTTTCAAAGAACCAGCTCTTGGTTTCTTTGATCTTTTGTATTTGTTTTTAGACTCTATTTTATTTCTTCTTTGATCTTTATTATTTCCTTTCTTCTACTCATTTTGGGCTTTGTTTATTGTTCTTTTTCTAATTCCTTTAAGTGTAAAGTTAGATTGTGTGGGGGTTTTTGAGATTTTCCTTGTTTATTGAGAAAGGTCTATAATGCTATGAATTTCCCTCAGAACTGCTTTCACTGTGTCTCATAGATTTTGAGTTGTTGTGTTCTCATTTTCACTGTTTCGAACTATCTTTTAATTTCTTCCTTGATCTCATTGTTAACCCACTCATTGTTTAGTAATGTTATTTAGCCTCCATGTCTTTTTCAATTTTTTACTTGTGATTGATTTCTAGTTTCATAACATTATGGTCATAGAAGATGCTTGATATGATTTCAATATTTTAAGATTTGTTGAGACTTTACTTGTGTCTCAACATGTGGTCTATCCTAGAAAATGTCCCATGTGCACTTGAAAAGAATGTATACTCTGCTGCTTTGGGGTGAAATGCTCTGAAGATATCAATTAAATCCATCTGATCTAGTGTGTCATTTAAGGTTGCTGTGTCCTTTTTGATAATCTATGTGGAAGATCTATCTATTGATGTCAATGGGATGTTAAAATCCCCTACTGTGACAGTATTACTACCAATCTTTCCCTTTCTGTCCATTAAGATTTGTTTTACATATTTAAGTGCTCCTATGTTGGGTGCATAAATGTTACAAGGTTATATTTCCTTGTTGGCTTGCTCCCTTTATTATTATGTAGTGAACTTTGTCTCTTACTAAAGCCTTTGTTTTAAAGTTTATTTTGTCAGATGTATGTATTGCAACCCCAACTTTTTTTTCATTTCCATGTATATGAAATATCTTTTTCCACCCCTTTACTATTGGTTTATGCGTATCTTCCCTGCTAGAGTGGGGCTCTTATAGACAGCATATATATTGGTCTACCCCATGTCTTTTGCTTAGAGCATTTAAGCCATTTACATTTTTCAAAAATATATCTTTATTGATTTCAGAGAGAGGAAAGGAGCAGGAGAGAGAGAGAGAAACATCAATGATGAGAGAATCATTGATCAGCTGCCTCCTGCATGCTCCCTACTGGGAATGGAACTGGCAACCCAGCATGTGCACTGAGCGGGAATCGAACTGCAATCTCCTGGATCATAGGTCGATGCTCAACTGCTGAGCCACCCAAGCCAGTGATTTAAATGTAAATCACTTTACATTTAAAGTGATTATTGATAGGTATGTATTTATTGCCATTTCATTCTTTTAACTATGTTTCCCTGTATTTTTTAAATATGTTTTATTAATTTTAGAGAGAGAGAAAGAGAGAATAAAGAGAGAGAAACATCAATCAGCAGCCTCCTGCACGCCCCTTACTGGGGATCGAGCTTGCAACCCAAGCATGTGCCCTGACTGGGAATTGAACTGGTGATCCCTTGGTCCATGGGTCGATGCTTAAGCACTGAGCCACACCGGCCAGACATCTCTGTATTTCTTCCTCTTCTTCTCCTTCTTATTCTTATTACTATTATTATTCTTGATGTGGCTACTTCTGTAAATCCTTAATTATAAGACTTCTCCTCAGGTAGTCTCCAATTAGCTATTCAGCATGATTGTTCTATAATTTAATTTTAATTTCAGTTTGGTACTGGGAGGAGGTGAGTGTAGCTCTCCCTAGTCTGTCACCATCTTGGATCCCAAACTCTGACATTTTGAACATTGTCTGGTTTTTTGTTTTTTTTTGAAGCATCAGGCACAGGAATCTTGAACGGGTAACAGTAGTTCCTCTTGGGGAGAGGTGTCCCCCAGTATCCAGGCAGGAGCAAATTCTTTCACGCATGGACTGTCTATATCTAGTGCTCTCAGAAAAGCCAGGACCACTTATCTGCCCCTCAAAATATTTCTCTACCCAAAATTTCTCTAAAATGCTTAAAATTATATTTTTGGGACAAAAACTGTGATCCCACAAGTAATAAAAAAAAAAATGTTGTTGCTTAAATTCAATTTAACCATAATATCAATAGATATGAGCTCATTTCCTAAAAGCAGGCCTTCAGGTATAGATGGTAGTGTTAGAATATAGGTCCAACTGATGTGACAAAAGCCAATGGAGCTTCAACAAGATAGAAATGTATTTCCTTCTCATGTGACAGTCCAAATATAAGCAGTTCAGGGCAGATATAAGAGCTCCATAGTATTGGTGATTGTCTTAGTAAATTCAATCTGCTATAACAAAAATACCATAAACTGGATAGCTTAAATAACAAACATTTATTTCCCACAGTTCTGGAGGTTGGGAACTCCAAAATCAAGGTGTCCCCAAGTTAAGCGTCTGGTGAAGACCCACTTCCTAATTCATAGACCACTGTCTTTATGCTGAGATCCCACATGGAGGAAAGGAAAAGGGACCTCTCTTAAGTTTCTTTCATAGGACACTAATCCCATTCATGAGGTCTCTACCTCATAATCTAATTGCCTCTCAAAGAATCCACCTCCAAATACCAAAGAGTATAAATGGCTTATCCAATAATAGTTACCTACAAGAAGAATCAGAAATTACAACCTTCCCTGGCCAGTGTGCTCAGTGGTTAGAGCATCATCCCTTGCACCAAAGGTTCATGGGTTCAATTCCTGGTCAAGGGCACATACCTGGGTTACAGGTTCAATCCCTGGCCCTGGTCGGGGTACGTGCAGGTGACAACCAGTCAGTGTGTCTTTCCTACATCTATGTTTCTCTCTACCTCTCCCCCTCTCTGTCTCCCTCCCTTTCTCCCTTCCACTCTTTCTAAGTCAATGGAAAAAATATCCTCAAGTGAGGATTAAAAAAAGAAAGAAAGAAACTATAACCTGTGCTCTCTAATTTTTAATTTAGTCCTGTTTCCACAAAGTTCTTGAAGTGAGAAAAAAGTGGTGCATAAAATTGATATTATGGAGAAAAATTCTATTGAATTTCTAATTTTCCTAAATGTTACCTAGTTATAAGCAACATTTTCCAATAAGCATAGGAAAAACGAGTACTGGGCTAACTTTCCTACTCAAAGTAAAACAGGCCAATTATCAGGACCAAATGAAAAAACAGAACTTCTAAGGAAACATAGTTGCTCCCTCTCAGCCACCTCAGAAATGGGGAGGGTATAGATTCCCATTTCCCTACATGCCTTTCCTTCCATCACCACCACCAATCACCCCCACATGATGAAAATAAATAACAGAGGGCTAGTCTGACCTTGGAGAGTCTTCCTGGGAAGGAAATATTCTTAGAGATGTCTGTTTTTGACTAAGAAATAGTTCCATTTGGGTAAAGAAATGGTATCAACACCTTTCAAGTCTAAACAATGACTGGACGAGAAGTTTTTGTTCATCATTGTATTCCCAATGACTAGAAAAATGCCTGGTGCATAGTGAGAATGCTACAAATAAGTGTTGAATGAATAGATCAATGAATGAATGAGTTGTAATTGTGTAAACATCCTTCCTTCCCTTGCAGGACTTGCATAAAACCTATTTTTAAAGTATCAAAGGCAAAGACAGACCACAGAACCAAGTCCATGGTGTTATGTCCTGATAATATTCTCTGGGTATAAATTCCCTTTGGAGAGAAGCAGTGATGGGAGCTGAGGACTTACCTAGTGGTATAGCAAGTATATATTTAAATCTAAAATATGGGTCATGGTTTTGTGACTGGCACCTCTCACAGATACCAGAAGGTGTTATTGGACAGCCTCGTGAGTCAGTTGGGAGAGGGCTGTTCCCAACCTTGGTTCTTGTCTTCTCATATAAATGATTTTATATGAGAGACCTTGATTGTGTTGGGATTAAGTGAATTTATTAAAACATTAAAGCAAATGAATTTTTAAAAATAAATATACACATTTATCAACAAAGCAAGGCAAGCACATCTATACATCTGGCCTATGAAGCACAAGCTGGTGCTCAGCTAACCTGAAGAGCAAGAGGATGGGGGGTTTCTGCCTTATATACCCACTTGTCTATAAGTTTTTAAAAATTCTTCTGCCAGATATCCTGGTACAAGTTGACTCTATGTTATGGCTTTCCCACAATTTATGAGAAGTAGCTGGTAACTTTATCCTAACAAACCCAAGACCACTAACTTCACTGTTTAAAAAATAGGCACTCTTCTCCTCCCCTCCTACCAGCTGTTTTAACAGCTTCAGGATAATTAGCACTAGGAGTCTCTCTGATTAGTTTGAATAAGGTTCTTCTTCTCCCCGCTTCCTTTCCCCCTCCTCTCCTGCATTCTTTTGTGAGGAGAGCTTTTAACCCTTTGTTGTCAAGATAAAAGCCTGCTACAAGAGGCCTGCAAAGCTTTTTGGCTTTGTTTTATTTTCCTGCCTCAGTTTCCCTATTCCTCTTACCCTGAAACTTTCCTAGCCTCTTACCATCCTATAACAGTTTAATGAACATAAATGTTTTTCGGGCAATAGAGTTAAACAACACTTGTCACTCACTGAGCAAACAATGTCATTTTTATTTTTTTAATTTTTAATTTTTTTAAATATGTCTTTATTGATTTCAGAGAGAGGAAGAGAGAGATAGAAACATCAGTGATGAGAGAGTCATTGATCTGCTGCCTCCCGCACACTCCCCACTGGGGATCAAGCCCGCAACCGGGGCATGTGCCCTGACCGGGAATTGTACCGAGATCTCCTGTATCCTAGGTCAATGCTCAACAGCTGAGCCACGCCCGGCCGGGCAAGCAATGTCATTTTTAAAAGGGTCCACCCCAACCATCCTCCAGCTACTCCCACCCTACTCCCTATGAGAAGTTCACAGTGCCAAAATGACATGGCCCTCTGGACTCTAAGTGCCTCTTCTAGACCATGCTCTGGGTACCCAGGATCCCAGAATTACCTGCACACACACCCACACATCCATTTTTAAGGTCTGCATGGGCGTCCAAGGACCACCTTCCCAGATGCAGATATCCCACCAATGTACACAACCCTAGGTCCAAGAGGTGGTCAAGGAATGGCTGTTTGCAGGGGTCGTAGACATGTGGGCTAAGATGTCCACATCCTTGTGTGTAAAGTGCCTCAAGGTATGTGATGGATTTAGGGATCAAAAAGAAGGGGAAGATAACAAGTTATAAACCAGAGACTGGAGGGTGACACTCCCTGAAGCAGCACATACTATCACAGAACTACAAGAATAGAGAGTTCAAAAGTAGATCTGGTTATATGTGAGAATTTAATATTCTACAAATGCAGTATTCCAAACCTATGGGGCAAGAGTAGATTTTTCAATAATTTTCAATTCATTTGGAAAAAAAAAAAATGCAAGTACCTATGTAAACATTTATTTCTTTCAGGACATACTCCTTTGAACCAAAATAGAGCTGCTAACTTTTTGCAGAATCATCCCTAGACACCATTAACTGGTCAAATATGGAAGCCAAGCTAGGCTGATTGGTCCTAGCAGCCCATAGCCACCACTGGTTAGTCTAGGGATGAGCACCTGACTCACACTGAATCAACCACAGCTCCTCCCAGGATATTCTAAATGAGAGAGAGAGAGAGAGAGAGAGAGAGAGAGAGAGAGAGAGAGAGAGAGAGAGAAAGAGAGAAAGAGAGATAGAGAGAGAGAGAGAGAGAGAGAGAGAGAGAGAGAGAGAGAGAGAGAGAGAGAGAGAGAGAAGAGAGATATCAAGTTCAGTCCCTTCCAAGGGTGTACATAAGATGTGAGGATACGAGTTGTAAGCAGCCTACATGTTTAAATTCTCCCTTGATTCAAATTATCCTCCTGTTATCCTCTCTCTCTCTCTCTCTCTCTCTCCCTCCCTCCCCTCCCTTCACAACTAAGTTACCTCTACTCCCTCATCTCCCATAGCATTTTGTTCAACTGTCTCTCTTAGCACTTGCTAAACTGTTTTCAGTTGTTAGTTTACTGTTTATTCCTACAACCACCACTTTTTTGACAGGGACCATTTTGGAAATTAGGGCTACCCCATCGCTGAAATCACAGTCTCATGCCTCAGGGAGCCTACAGGCTGGCAGCGAAATGGAGTGGTGAGACCATGCACCCCAGAGGCAGGCTGCCTGAATTTCAATTTGCCATTTAATTGTTTTATGACTTGAGTGAGATCCTTAAACTCTGTGTCTTCTTTCCTTCATCTGTAAAGTGAAGCTTGTGGTAATAGCTGTGAGAATTAAATGGGTTCATAAATGTGTGAGATTACACCTAGCATATTTGGGGTCCAGGATAGCTTTTTTCATCTCTTTATGATCAGTGCTTAGCATAATTCCTAGCACATAGGAATTAATAAATATTTGTTGAGTGAACAAATTCTGTGGCTTTAAATTGGAATTTAGTTATAGTAAGTGACATAACCTGGAACCACACCACCCTCTTGTGGAGGGAAATAAAGGCTTCAGGAAACAGTTGTTACTATTCTCAGGGGTTTGCGTTCAGCTCTCCCTGCAGCCCCCATCACTGTGTCTCTTCCAGCACAGAAGTACACCGCAGAGTCACTCCCAAGAACAGACGGTTTCTTCAAGTTGAAAGAGGTTTGGCTCTTATGAAATTCCGCCTCAAAACCAAAGTTGCCTTTAACCAGGTTGTCCCCCGTGATGTATTTCAGAAGGAACTGGAGACCTCGGTTGGGATATTGGACATACCAAAAGAGATAAGGGCTCCCAGAAAATGAGTAGGTGCATTTCACAGTCATTGGACTCCCTTCAGCGACAGTGACCTGATTATCCGGCTGAGTCACCGACTGAGCTCTCAGCCCACCTGGAAATTAATCCACACTGCATCAGTAAAACTGCTGAAAAGAATGTAAGTGGAAAATGGGAAGAGAATAGTACTCACTCAGTGTGAAGAGAATCGCAAGCATAGAGATGCATGCAGAGGCCATGGCTTAGGCTGAGCTGGCTGCAGGCTCTTTTCAGCCCACCTCCGCTGGCGACTGGGGTCTGGAGAGGGACCAGCGCCTCTGTGTCAGCACAGCATTTTTAGAAATGGCCCTTCTTCAGGGAGCCTGGTGCTTCCTAGCACCTATGTCTTCTCTCTGTTGAGCAAGCTCTTGGTTCAGGCTCCTCAAAGCTCTGTCAGGGGCAAGACTGCTGCACTTCTTGCACCCAGAGCAAGCCTCACGCTGCAGCACCCCCTAGAGCCCACCCACAGAACTGGATGGGTGACTACTGTCAAGTAGCCAGGCCTTCCAGGTCTTAACACAGGACTCGACCTCTGGATATTTACATCTTCCATGAAGGACAGAAGGGAGAATTTGATATTCTAGGAGAAGAAACGAGTTTGCAAATCAAAGTAGAAAAAATGCGGAGGGGATCAAGCTTTAAATGATTGATGCTCTCTTAAGATAATATAGAGACAGAAAAAGTGAAATAAAAATGTTAATGGGGAAATAAATAGAAACAAAAGGGGGAAATGTAGCTTTGGGTGGAGAGGGAAAGAAAAAGAAAAATTAAAGATAGAAAAGGCAAAATAGGAAAATAAGAGTAAGGCAAGAGAAGAGAAATTATTTTTTGAAAAATGAGAATCTTGTTATCCTCTGTAGAAATAATTTAGAGCTGACTTCTGTATAAACTTCTTTGACCAAAAGATAACTCAGGTTTTTCTCTAGGTTGGACCTACTGGAGCCCCTCTCCATAATACTCTCCAGCTAAAGATTTATACAAAAAGAACTTGAGCCTTCTCTTGAAACATTTTTAGGGAGAGAAAAGGAAGGAATGGTGTTATGAACATTTGTCCCATTAAATAGATTATAAAAAAAAAGAAATCTCTGTGAAGGAATTGCAAAATAGACATTTTCCACATGGAGAGGCTACTTAAAACAGAGTTCAAATAAAGTGCACATGGAGCCCGGCTCACCCCTCCTCGGAGCGCAGCACCCCGAGAACGCCCTGCGCCTGGTGGAGCAGCTCAAGCTGGAGGCTGGGCCGAGAGGAGAAGGTCTCAGGCAGCTGCAGGGCTTCCACAGTGCTGCACGTCAGAGCAGGTAGCGAGATATCATTAAAAGGAGGAAGCAAAGGGAACCAGACATTAGCACAGTACACTGGGGAGCTGAATCACTGAGCCTGCTTTTTCCACTAGAAAACTATAGCTTCACGCACTCTCCAAGGGGCCTAGCGCCCCCCCCCCAAGGGGCAGAAAGGATTGTTACCAAGGGAGGAATAAACAATAAAAGGGAAATTTCTCTTCTGGGCATTCCCAGTAGAAGCCAAAATGGAGACCATAGAGGCCTGTCTGTCTAGCCTGGAAAAAGGATCAGATTGGATAAGGGACACAGAACCCCAGAAGATCTAGGAAATAAAGCAGTTAGGGGGAGGATCCACTGCCAGCCCAGGAAAGCTTGAAAAGTTCATTGGTTAGTTTGCAGGGCACCTGATCCTTCCCAAGCCCAAGATACTATAACCCAAGTTTAACAAAACTCTCTCTCTCTCAGTAACAAGCACTCACCCTGTTCAATCGCACATTCTCTCTCCATATCCATGTGGCCTTAGCAGCCACCTGGGGCCTGTAGCAGACAGAATGGGCCTGGGCAAAGCGCCTGCCAGGAACAGACTAAGCTAGCCAGATCAGGACAGAAACACAGACTGAACCAATGGCACAAAATGTCTGGACACTGGCCCTATTTCTGGACCTGATGAAAACAAGATTGGACTTTTTCCATGACGGGGTGGATGAAGATGGGACATCGGGAACCTGGGGCGGATTTTCTATTTCCACCCAAATAAATCTTACCACACCACAGTCTCCCATACCTGGGTCCCTGGAATGCTTTCTTTGCAACTCCGTGAAAGAACATGATTTCCACCTGCAAATATGCAGAATACCTGCAAGAATGCCCTGCTGGTTAGTGTTCCAGCAGGAAGCAACCCCTTTCAGGAGCCCAGACCCAGTGCTTTACTCTGAAGACTGGAAAGAAGTTTGCTAAGAAATGCCTTCTAACCCAAAGTGATGAATGACTGCCTCCAAGTCTCAAGAAAACATTTTTCTCTAACCAAATGGCTGTTAGATATTTCAGACCTTTCCTGTGGCCTGTTCCTATAGCCAAAATTCTACAGAAATTGATGAGTTTCAACCCAAATAAGGAAACTGGGTGAAGGAATGGAAGTGCTTTATACTTGAGACAAACAAAAACCTTACCACAGAATATACCAAAACACACCTCTTTCATAAATGAATTACTAGGGTTTCTATACCTAGAATATTATGTATGTGTTATTTACTGGGTGTTTACATTTGGGGAAGGAAAACATTTATGTTTAATAAGAAATTGAATATTTGTAATTTGTTTTTCCTAAGAATTTTACACCATAACAAAAGTTGTCCTTTTCTCGTGAATTTACAATTTCTACATGAACTAAGCCAGTGTAAAATTGGGGAAGAATAGGCTTTATTAATCAAATGATGTCTTGATTTTCCTAAGTGAGAAGATTGTTTTATTTTTAACACTAAGCATGGAAGCTGTGTCTTAGCGAACTTGTTTGGAAAGATTAATGTGTGGTATGTCAGATTACCCCATTCTGTGTATGAAGCAGATATGATCTTTGTCTTCTTAAGCTCCTTTACTTTAGAGTTGTGGTTGTACTTTTTAAAAATACTACATTATTTCATATCTTTTAAAAAATATTTAGCCCTGGCAGGGTAGCTTAGTTGGTTATAGCATAGTTCCCATATGCCAACGTTTCAGGTTCAATCCCCGAACAGGGCACATACAAGAAACAGCCAATGAATGCATAAATGAGTGGAACAATAAAATCAATGTCTCTCTCAAATCAATCAATCAAAATCAATCAATAAAAATGTTTAAATGTGACTTATAGAACATTAGAAATGATTAAAAACGAAAGGCAAGTGCTGGCAAGGGTGTGGAGAAAAGGGAATCCTAGTACATTGCTGGTAGGAATGCAGACTAGTGCAGCCACTATGGAAAGCAGTATGGAGTTTCCTCAAAAAATTAAAAATTGAACTGCCATTTGACCCAATGATCCCACTTCTAGGAATATATCCTAAGAAACCTGAAACACCAATCAGAAAGAACTTATGCACCCCTATGTTCATAGCAGCACAGTTTACAATAGCTAAGATCTGGAAACAGCCAAGTGCCCATCAGTAGATGAGTGGATAAAAAGCTGTGGGACATTTACACCATGGAATACTATGCAGCTGTAAAGAAGAAGGATCTCTTATCCTTTGGAACAGCATGAAGGGAACTGGAGAGTATTATGCTAAGTAAAATAAAGCAGTCAGAGAAAGACAAGTACCACATGAGCTCACTCATATGTGGAATGTAATAAACAAAATAAACTGATGAACAAAATAGATCCAGAAACATAGAAGCATAGAACAGACTGAGGGATCTCAGAGGGAACTGGGAGTGGGGAAGTGAGTGGGGAGAGATTAATCAAAGAACTTACATGTTTATAAGCATAGCCCATGGACATAGATACTGGCGTGGGGAAGGTCTGGGGGTGGGGTGGATGCGGGGTGGAGGGGATCAATGGGGGGAAAAAGGGGACATCTGTAATACTTACAACAATAAAAGACTGTGATTATTCCCGCCCCCTCAAAAACAAGCAAAATTAAAAGTCATGTGACAATGTCACACCCTAAATGAATTCTTCATGTCATAAGTGTTTTACTTTGACGATGTGTCTTTCATTTACTTTGAGATCCTTTTTTTTTTTCAGTTGTGTTTGGTGGGGGGAGAAGATTTAAATTTATCTTTATTGTTGAAAGTATTACAGATGTTCCCTCCCTCCCCCATTTACCTCCACCACCACATTCCTGCCCTTCTTGCCCCCTCCCCCCCATCAAGATACTTTTAAAACGATACTTTAGGCACTTGTCAGTGTGGCTCAGTTGGTTAGAGCATCATCCCATGCACCAAAGGGTTGTAGGCTAGACTCCTGGTCAGGGCACATACCCAGGTTTTGGGTTCTATCCCCGCTTGGGGTGTGTATGGGAGGCAACTGATCAATGTTTCTCTCTCACATCAAAGTTTCTCTCTCTCTCTCCCTCTCTCTTCCTCTCTCTCTGAAATCAATAAAAACATATCCTTGAGTGAGGATTTCTTTTTTTAATTTATCTTTATTGTTGAAAGAATTATAGATGTCCCCTTTTTTTCCCCCATTGACCCCTTCTACCCTGCACCCACCCCCAGGCCTTCACCACACTATTGTCTATGTCCAAGGCTAAAGTTTTGTTCTAAAAAATGCTGCAAGAGCAGCAGAGTGATTATTATTCAACAGATTCAGTTTAAAGAAAACAAGCAAGTATCAATATAAAGGCATTGATCCTCTGATTTGCCTTATTTTTTCCTTTAAATAATATACAAATAAACCCTATATTTTGGAAAGAGAATAGAAAATCTCTTTGCTTAAAATCAGAAAAAGAAGTGGAACATGGCCATTTCCGAAATCTTTGCTAAGGTTCTCATACTTTAATAGTTGAAACCTTGACCTTATGATGTCTTTCGTTGGAATATGTAAATCACCTTTAATACTAATCTTTCAGTCCCAAAGAGGCTTGTGATGAATAGGAACATATAATAAACTTCTTCTTTCACCACCTAGAGCCTAAGATGAGTGTTCCTGTATCTTTGAGAGTTCTGGCAATTACCTCAAGAGGATGACTGGGGGGATTGGACTTAATGAAAGGAATATTTTTTAATGTATGTACAGAAACCTACAAGAGAAGGTGAAGCACTCTGGGGCTAACAACAGCTGGAGGCTTCACCGGTCCCCGGCCTGACAGAACAGAAGAAGAAGAATTATGCTGGTCTGCGAAGAGCTGTAACTGAGGGAGACTATCACCTGGCAGGACCTGTGGGCTTCAGTACAGGAAAGAAAGGACATTAGAATATAAATCTCCCGGCCACTCTCTCCTGCCAATGCCTTCCAAGCCCAATCGGAAGCAAGAGGCCAAGGGAGACCACTGCAGATAGTGCATAGAATCAGCGTCCTGGTAGAGCACGGTGGACAATAGACCTGGAGAGGAAAACAGAACGCCCAGCCCCCTGACACTGGGGTTCACCGCTGCCCTAGCACACAGGCAACGATGTAGGCATGTCCTAAATGCACGTATGGCCATATCTATGCTGCATTTTAATCAATGTAGAAAGGCGAATAAGTCACATTTAGAAAAATAGTCCAATATAGGCTTTATTAAAGTTTCCAGGTAAGTGCCCAATCTCTGCTTCTTCTGTTCTCTACAGATACAGTACACACCACACACAAAATTACGTCTAAGAGCACAAATGGCTCAGATATTGTTTGCCTTCAACCATTTAATAATTAATCCCAAGAGACACAAATGAATTAAATCTCTAGGAGACTTACACTTTTAATTTTGCACTATAAATGACCGTCTAGTGGTCCCCCACAAAAGATGCTTGGGGAAGAACACACCACATTTATTAAGTGTGTTCAGTGTTGCAAGGAGAAAAGTTTTTCTCTGCATTTATGCTATGGTTAGAACTTATGGGCATCTACTTGCAATGGCAGGACTGATACAGAATCCTTATCCTTCCCCTTCTTGAAAAGTAAAAAAGTTTAGTCTTCATGTTAGCTTTCAGTCAAGGAAGGGCTCTTAACTATTAAGGAGGTAGGAAAGGTTTCAGGGACCTTCACATAATATCCTGCACATCTAAAGGATTCCTAGGATGCCAACTGAGCTTTCAAAACTGAACAACATAACCTCAATAGCTATTCTGCTTATGAGCTTTGATTTATGATATTAATGAGGAAATTATTTATCAAATGCCTAGTGTGGGAAAATGTTAAGCCTTTTACATTTTTTGACACATTTATTCTTCCTAACATTTCACAGTTTAGAGATAAGGACACTGGGGTTTAGGACAATTAGGTAATTTACTCATTACCCCTAAAGAAATAGAGCAAAGATTTTAACCTATATTTTTCTGATATCAAAGGCATTGTTTCTGCTAAATTAAACAGAGAATATAAATGTTGATCATGTTTTTTAAAAACCTTACAATATTGGGAAGTAGCTCCATTATCATAATAAAATTAAACAATTATAGACTTGAATGGGCCTCTAGAACTTTAGAGGTCATCTTGTTACTTGAATACATGCCAAATGCTGACCCCACACGTATGTGTCACTTAACTAAAATAGGGTCTAGATAATTGCTTCTAAACCACCGCTAACACACAACGATCACCTTCTCTAGCACCTCGTGCTCATTTCCATGCCATTACAGATTTATGTACAGATGAGTCTTTGTTTCTGATCAATTTATATGTACCCCGTCTGAACTACATTCTAACTATTCTGTCCAACTCTCCAATTTATAATGAAAGAACCTTCAAGTTCACAGAAAATAAGCATGAACTGTTTCCCCAAACTATTGTGAACTAGGCACGGTGGTGTCTATTTGGAGATCTGTCGAATGTGAGATACGTGAGCCAACAGGGAATATTCCCAAAATGGTACAGGTGGAGGTCCCTACCCTCCTACAGGGTTCCTGCCCTCCAAGAGGGACTGCTCTTCACTCCTTGTTTGACTACCACTGAGATGTGCACATCAAAACACAAGGCACCAAAGGAGCTTCAATCTGAGACTCCAGGTATTTCTCTAACGCTGTTTCCTGCCTTCCCCAAGAAATTATCTATAAACATCAGGACTCTGTTAATGTCAATGATTTCCCAGGAGACAAGGAATGATTTATGTAAAATAATGAGAAAGCCCTTTGCAAACATCAGACTCTGAACGTAAATTACATTCATTTTAGAAGCATCAGAAAATTTCAACACAAAATAAAGTTGTTGGAGCAAGGAGGAAAACCAGTATTTTTTATATGAAACTTTAACAAAGAAGACAGTCCAACTAAGAAAAATCAGACTTTTTTCACATAAAGTAGGGAAGTCTCAAAAAATGGGGAAATCCATGATTTGACCTTCTGCTCTGCTAACTCCAAATAAGAGAGACCCTAAATCAATGACCCTCACATCTCAGTGAACTGAAGATGTTGTCTAATTTTCCAGGATTTAGTACCGTTTCTTACCCAGGCCCAGTTTTCTCATTGTTTCCTTGTAGTTTAATAATGGGTCAAGCTACATCTGAGGTGTGTTGTTATGTTCTAGGAATTATATTTTTAGAGAAATATAAGCCAACTGGGAACTATTCAAAGAGTATCATGAAGAGGGGAATCTCTATATACAGACAACTCCTGGACTTGAGTATACAGGGAATTTTGCTCTGCTGTGGATTTTTCTCTCCTTGTCACCCTGAACTGAGAGCTTTGTGACAGAGAGTGTGTCTGAACTCAAATATTTTTTTAATAGCAATGCCAAATAGGAAAGCTAAGGGAACACTGAACTAGGGGGAAAGCAGTTATTGCTGCTCCCTAGTCTACCTCCTGAAAAGGCTGTGCTCTCTCCCCATTTCTGTTCAGCTCCTCATGAGTTCTCTGCCTCTGTGTCCCCCAGGGCACAGTGGTAAATGGCAGCATCTGCCACCTGCACCTGGAGGATGAACAGTGAAGACGAGAATCGCTCGTATGTCATGTTGTAGCGTCCCTGCTGAGAGGGCCTTGCGCCCTTTACAAGGAGTCTCGGTGCACATCCCGGGGACTGAAGGTACCAGAAGAAGTTGTAAGCATTGGATATAGAGTGATTACAGGAGATTTCCACCACAGCGCCCTCCGAAGATACCACAGAGGGTTGCTGAAATACTTGGTCCTTGCTCTCTGCAACTGCAGGAAACAAATAAAGAAGGCTGTGAGATTGATTCTGCTATTTGCTTGTTGATGGCCTTTTAGGTACAGTGAGTATTTAATAAGTCTCCTTCTTTGTTTTATTAAAATTAATCCAAATTTTAAGATAATGGCATACACTTCTGCAAGACCAAAGAGTGAAGGAGCTTACCCACCCTTCCAGAAAGAGCTGAACAGGAGCCCCAGCCACACGGCTTCCAGGATGCTCTGCAAAGCCATAGGCACAGCACAGCTGGTCTCAGGCCTCAGCTGCACGGGGGTGCTCACCAGCAAGCTAATTTAAGGCCTCCTGTTTTGCATTTTCTTCTTTATGTCAATGACATCATCAGCCAGAACCTGTGAACTATAGAAGAGTGACTTCAGTTGCGAGGCTGCTTAAGAGTGGCTTCAACTGTGCTTTGTTCTGATGTCTTAAAAGGAAATGTAGCCTTTCAGAGGTCACCACATTTGTGTAAATTTAATCACTGAAGAAGCTTATTTCCTTCTCAAAAGGTGACAAAAGAAAGAAGAGGCCTAATTGATAAGAGACTACTTCATCCATATTAAAGTGATGTATTCACACAAAAAGTATACTGAACTTATCACATGTGATATGATAACATACTAACATGTTAAAAATAATGCTTATGAAATCTTAGTAACTGGTAAATGAAAGATGGGGTTTTTGTAAGGCACAAAAATTACTATGTAAATATATTCATCAAAATTTGACTCCTTGCATCCAAGATGGTCTCTGGAAAGAGTGTAGAAAGAAAATTTCATCATACTTTTCTGTAACCAAAAGAACCTGAATCAAGGCAGACCCATAAACTGCATTTGGAGATCATCTCTTTGGGATGGTGCGTATCCTCACTTTGTAGCCTGAGACTGTCCCCTTTGTTATTAATGCAGGGCTTAATCGTTCTCACGCTGAATTTTATTGTTTTAAACAGATTTGATTGGTATTTTATTTGAAAAAGAATAGTAAATAAGGTTTGTGGCAATTCCAAAGTTTGTACAGTAAAGAGCTTTTAATGTGCACCACCTAGTGGAGTTCAAGGAAACTGACAGGAAATCATTTCCCCAAGCAACCTCTGAGAGTCTTAGCAGCTTTGCACTGCTCGAAGAGATTTCATTTCCTTTGCTTTTGTTCAGTTCTTCATTCATATTCAATTGTTACATGGGGATCTGAAGGTTGTCCACAGAAATAACTGCTTTCCTAGAAACTTTCTGGTTACCAAAAGATGTCCTTCATTCAGGTGAGTGGTTATTTAAACACATACTTCCATGGAATAAAATGTTTCTTTCTCATCTTAAGTTGGTTGCCTGATTCATTTCCTTTCCTTTTTCTTTTTCTTGATAGTCTCACAAGTGAGGAGAAATTGTTTTTTCCTTAATCTTTTCTCTTTTTTCACTAAGATATTCTTTAATTATGATAATGATTGTCTAGGTCCAACAGAAACATTTTATTTATATTTATAACCCCCAAAAGCTTCAAAAGATAACAAATTCCAATATGGCTGTAAAATTAAGATGGAAAAATCACAAACAAGCAGGCACAGATTTATTTAGTGAAAGGACTAATATAGCTACTGTGATTAAATTGAGCTCTGAAATTTCTGACAACTGAAACATAAAAGGAAACACAAAGGGCATACAATTATACAAATAAGCTGATTAAGTGTGCAAGCAGCTTTTTCCTGAAGCCGAGTGGTATATAGCTACAGATAACTTAAAACTCTTTTTAGATTACTGGTTATGTACATCCAGTTCAAAGTTTCTAACCACTGCAAAATATCTTAGCATGTGCTTCCTCCATATTTACTTATGCAGTTCCTTAGTGGTGGACTTATAGGCTGTCTCTAACCCACCAACACAGAGATGAACATATTTTTATATTTCCCCTTATTAACTATGAGAGAATTTCTTATGTATCCAGCAAGGATTGCCCAAACATAGTATATATGCATACTCAATTTCACTAATTAAACATTCAAACTAGTGATGATCACATGCACTTCTACCAGCAGTGCATGAACATTTCAGTTTCATCAATCCTCAACAAATTTGGTATTATAAAAATTATAAAACTGTCTAAATTACACCAATGTGCTGTCTGGAGTCTCGTTTTAATTTGTATTGCTTTATTAGTGAAATAGAGCCATGTTCTCCTTCTCAATATTACCTATTCAAATGATTTGCACAGCTAAGAAGGCCCTAATCTTTCACCGAGGGCTGACCTGGAGTTTGTGAAGGAAAGAAGCAAAAGCTAAGGCAGAGTTGTAAACCGCCTGGATAAACATTGAAGGAGTGCCCAAACCTACACACAAAGCCCACTGGCAAAGGGCAGGAGGCCTACTGGTTCCAGACATTTAAGGAAATCTCTGTCCAATCATTAGCTGACTACTAAGCTAATCAAGCAGAAACTCATATAGCCACATGACAAAAATACAGACTTCACAAATTAATTTAGGAAAGTTACTAAACAAACTAACAGCAAACATAACAAAAAACAGCAATAACAGCAAACCTCAAGGCGATGGAAGGGGTGATTTCCTGTGTTGCCATATTATATTATTTAAAATGTCCAGTTTTCAACAACAAAAAATTGATAATACATGCAACAAAACAAGAAGATATGGTCCATACAGAGAAAAAAAAAGTCAATAAAAAAGGAGATTGAAGAGGCTACTATTGGACTTAATAGATGAAGATTTTAAATCAGCTATTTTCAATATATTAAAAGAACTAAAAGAAATCATGTATAAAGAAATAAAGGAAAGTATAAGAATTATGCCACACCAAATAGAGAATATCAATAAAGATATAGAAATTATTACAAAAGAACCAAAGAAAAATTAATAAATTTAAAAAGATTGAAATTATACAAGCAATTTTCTCCTACTACAATGGAATAAAATTAAAAATTAATAAAAGAAAATTTGGGACATTCACAAATATGTGAAAATCAAACAACAAAGTTCTAAATCAAACAATGAATCAAAGAAAAAATTATGAGAAAAACTAGAGAATAATTTGAGATGAATGAAAACAAAAACAATAAAATCTCACGACAAAATATATGGGATGTAGCTAAAGCCATATATAGAGGGAGAATTACAGAATTCTCTTACATAATAAAAAGAGAAAAATCTCAAATCAATAACCTAACTTTACATCATAAGAAACTAGAAAAAGAAGAGCACACTAAACCCAAAACAAGTATAAGGAAGGAAATAATAAAGGTGAAAGAAGAGATAAATGAAATAGAGACTAAGAAAGAAAAAGAGAATAACAAATGAAACCAAAAATAGCTTCTTTGAAAATAGCGACAAAAATGACAAATCTTTAGCAGATTGACAAAAAAAAGAAAGAGAACACTAAAATTATTAAAATCAGGAGTAGAAGAATTACTAAAAACCTTATAGAAGTAAAAAGGATTATAAAAGGAAATACCATAATCAATTATACACCAGCAAATCAGATAACCTAGATGAAATGGAGGAGTTCCTAAAAAGATACAGTATACCAAAATTTTAAAAAGTAATAGATTAAAAGGTGATATTTAAAAAAGAAATTATAAATTTATATGATTCATCTTTTTTTCTAACACAAGTGCCTCTTTTTATTATTGTGCACATATGTGTGTGCGAAAGCCACGCTATAGTGTAGCCACTATGAAAAACAGTACGGAAGTTCCTCAAAAAATTAAAAATGGAACTGCTTTATGACCAGCAATTCCACTTCTGGGTATATATTTGAAGACACCCAAAACACTAATTTGAAAGAATATATGCACCCCTATGTTCACTGCAGAGTTATTTACTTAAGCCAAGAAATGGAAGTAACCTGAGCCCTTATCAATAGACAAGCAGATAAAAAAGATGTGGTGCATGTATGCAATGGAATATTATTTGGCCATGAAAAAGAATGAACTCTTACCATTTGTGATAGCATGGATGGACCTAGAGGGTATTATGCTAAATTAAAGAAGTCTGACAGAGAAAGACAAATACCATTTGATTTCACTTTTATGTGGAACCTAAAGAGCAAAATAAACAAAGAAAATAGAAACAGATTCATAGATACAGAGATCAGACTAATGGTGGGCAGAGGAGAAGGGAGTCGAGGGCTGGGTCGAAAGGTGAAGGAATTAAGAAGTACAAATTTGTACTCACAAAACAGTCACAGGGATGTAAAATACAACATAGGGAATACAGTCAATAATATAGTAATAACTATGTATGGTGCCAGTTGGGTACTGGAAATATCCTGGGGATCACTTTGTAAAGTATATAATTGTCTAACCAGTATGCTGTACACCTGATATTAGTACAACATAATATTGAATATCAACTGTAATTGAAAAAATTTTTTAATTTCACAAAGAAAAGCCCAGACCCATATGGCTTCACTGGTAAATTGTACTAAATATTTAAAGAATGAACCCCAATTCTGCACAAACTTCCAAAACAGAACAGGAGGGAACACGTCCCATCTTGCAGTTACAAGAGAACAGTGCTGAGAAGTTCCATGATTCTTTCCCGGCCTCATTCTCCTAAAACTTCTGAGACCACTCCTTTTCATTCTTCTTCCCTGCCTCTTCTCCCTTTCCTTGGGCATCCCACAAGGTCCCATTGCCAGACCTTTACCTCCTACTCTATCTTTCAGCAGTATCCGTATCTCTGGTAGTCGTTTCAAAGACAAAACTTTGGGGAAGTAGGTGAAACACTTATTTTTAAATAACCGTCTAAGCTGACAGGGCTCTGAAATCAAAGCAATAATTCTCAGGGGTTTTTTGTTGGTGTTGCTCTCCCAGAATTCACATTTAAATGCTAAACAGTTCTCTGGAGTGTGACTAGACTTTCTGATTCTCTGCCCCCCGGATGTGTTTTGTTTGCATGGCTTGGTTCATTGCCACATTTATTCATTTACATAAGTTAATCACCTCATAACCACAACAGTTTTAATAAGGTCCACTGGGGAACTCAACTCCCTTTGTTAACTGCTATTCTCACCACAGAGAAGCATTTAGAGACAGAAAGTAATCAGTGAGAGCAAGATTTATAATGAATGGCTAGAGGTGCCCTCTGGTCTTATCTGTGATGTTGGCATGGCCAGAAAAACACAGGAGGTTAATTTAAAAGTTGAATTTTCCTCTGGGCCATTTTAACAGGCAGTCCCTATTGAACTGTAATTTGTCAAAAGTAACCAAACTCTAGACTTCTTCCTTCCCTGAACTTTATGTGTGTTCCAGTTACTAACTCCTAACCTCTTGGGTGCCATTTGACCCAACAGAGCAGAAGCAATTTACTACCCTACACGCCTATTCCTTTGTGCCTCACTCCCTTCATCATTAAGAGAAAGCACAGTGTGCAAAGATGATTTTTAGTCTAGATTGTGGTTAACCACTTTACTAGGGCCCTGTGTGGGTAGTTAGTCCATACAATGTACTCATTCTTTTCATTTCCAGCTCAATTGGTCTGTTGTTTTAGGCCCAACTAGGGTTGAAGTTCAATATAATAAATTCTTACCATCTAAAAAAACTTGGAACTGGAAGAAGTCTTAAGTCTACCTTCACTAAAAAGGAGTGAACCGCTGAAACAAGAAATGACATAAATGAATCTCAAAGTAAGTATGCAATGTGAAAGAAGTCAGACAAAAAAAACAATGCATACTGTCCATTTACATAAAATGCCAGCAATGCTGGAAAGGGCAGCTAATCAACAGTGACCATAAATTTAATTTAAAAAACTATGTCACATTTCTCTCAGATATAAGTCCTGCTTTGCTAATATCATTTTACCTTGCTGTGCACTCTGAAGCGGAGTTTTGGTGTAAACTGGTCTCTGAGCTCTCCTCACAGTATCTGTTACAGTACAGAAATATGTTCCATTCTGACTCTGTTCCACCACCACCACCACCCCAGGAGAGATTAGATGTTTTAGAGGACATTCCAATTTTGATGAGAAAAAATCCTGATACTACAAGTTGATCAATTGAATTCCTTAGAAAATGGAACCCTGTTCCCCAACTTCTCTTGGACTGCTGGTATCAAAACATGGTGTCATTGATGATGGAACTGTGGCTGAAAGAGATCTAGATGTTTTCCCTTTCCTGAAGTATCACCAGGGATGGCTGTAGACCTTGAAAGATAACAGGTCTGCACACCACTGATGGAAGAGAAAACTAAGATTTATGGAATAATGGAAAGATTAGCATGTGACTTTCATACAAAAGAATTCTCCTGGGTTGAAAAATAACCAAATTAAATGTGAGAATTTTAACATATTTAATTCTGAACATCTAACAGTGGAACTCATTTAGCACAAACACCCCCACAAAAGCATTCCCATCGCATTATCTCCTCCTAAAGCTGGCTCTCATCCACTTTGGTCTGGAGTGAGGCAGACTCCTTCATCACAGGAAGCCAGCTACAAGCAGTGGTTCCACAGGCACAAAGCCTTTTTATTATACTAGGAAAGGAGAGAAACAGCCTCTCCCCCAAGCTCTTTGGCTCACTCTACCCATCAGTGGGTGAGAAAAATTCTAATTGAACCAGTTCCTGCAGAGCTAACACAAAGCTCCCTTTAAGCACGTAGTGAATCTGGGGTTTTGAAATTGGTCGTGGTTTGTATCATAGAAGTTAGTCTCTCTATTTTACGGCTGTGAAGAGAAGGAAGAAAACAGAGATTAATCTAAATAGGTTTGCATTGCTTCTGAGGCCCATTTTTTGAAAGTTTAGAACAGATTATAATCCCTAGAAACAATCACAATTTAAAATCAGAGGATATTGTTAAAAGTTGAAAGAATACATAACACATTCCTTTTCTTCCTCGTTCCTCTCCAAGAGCATCTTACAGAAAACAAAAGCCAGATTTAATACGGTGGAGTTTACGGTAATCTTGGCTGGGGGGGGGGGCAGAGAAAGAGAAACTGAGAGAGAGAATAAAGGAAAGAGAGCTAGAAAAACTATGCCTCTGAATGGGAGGGTTAGCCTGTATATAATTAACCTGAAAATTGTAAAATCTCTAAAGAATAAATTCTCATTTTTATCACAATGGATAAGGCAGTAACATCTTATGATCTATAAAATAATATGAAGTTCTGATATGATGTTTATGTGTAAGTCTTTAGCTGAGACTAAGAAAGTAGAAGGGGTTACTAAGGAGTTGAGTAAAGACACTGTAAAATAATCGCCATGTAGAGTAAAAAAAATAAATTGAGCCCTGGCAGGTGGCTCAGTCGGTTGGAGTGTCATCTTATACACCAAAAGGTTGCAGGTTTGATTCCTGCGCACATACCTAGGTTGCAGGCTGATCCCCAGCGAGGTGCACACTGGAGGCAACCAAACAATGTTTCTTTCTCACATCAGTGTTGCTTTCTCTCTCTCCCTTCCTCTCTCTCTAAAAACAATAAAAACATATCCTTGGGTGAGGATTAAAGAAAAAAGTTAATTGGCTATGGAAAATGTAGAATTGCCTATCTGAAGTTGCGGTGAAAAATTTAAGATGAGACCACCTACACACAATTGTGTGTTTTCTTTCTGGGCAGCACTTGCCTACTTCATTCATTCAGAAGCTTTCTTAAGCAGCCTAGCAAACACTGGTAAATAAGACAAAGTGAGTTTGCACATGACTTTGGTGACTTAGAAAGAAGACTTTGAACCACTGAAATTATTGATATCAAGTGTCCAGGAAAAGTATGCTATCAGAGCAAAGAAATGAGGATGTCTTATTATTCATTCATCTGACAAATATTTACTGAGCATCTATTATGTGCTAAGTACTAGGTTTATAGTCATAAGTAAAATATACATACAGTCCCTCCTTCATGTAGTTTAGAGTCTAGTAAAAATATAAACAAATTTTAATTACAGATGTGACAAATGCTGTGAAGGAAGACAACAGGATGCTGTTAAAGAGTTAGATAAGAGACTCTCTTTACATTGAGTAGACAGGAAGAGCCTCTCTGAGAAAATGACAATTAAACTAAGATCTGAACGATGAAAAGGAGCCAACCAAAAGAAAAGAGAAGCAATTAACATTCTAGGCAGAGAAAACAGCAGGTGTGAATACCTATTCTGGGAAAGACCTTGTCTTGGTCCAAGAAGTTAAAAACCAATGTGGTTACAGCTTATACCATGAAGCAGAGAATGGAAAAAGATTATACTGGAGAGGTATAAATAATACCATCAGGTCCTTCCAAGGAGTTTAGAATCTTTTTCAGTACAACTGGAAGCCACCAGAGAGGTGTAAGTACAGAAGAGGCATGATATAACATGTTTTAATGAAATTATTCGTTATTATGTAGAGAATTCATCCAACTAAGCATTTATTACTAAACATTTAAGTCATTCAATCTTGCACTAATTGCAGGGGGAAAATACCAAATTGAATAAAACATAGTCTATAATCCAGCATGGCATATTGAGACCCAAATGTTCACTTTGACTCTCCATCAGTGAGAAGAGCATGCTTAAATGCAGCTGGGATTTCCTTGGCAATCAGTGAAGTTGTTATCAATAAGCCTGTGATTAACAAACTTGTGGGTCACAAGACCCATCTCATTATCCATATAGAAATTTGTTCCACAACTTTGTATTCAGTAGTTGAATTCCTCTAGCTACAACCATCTTCCATGCAATAGAGTAACTAATATTGCCATAATTCAAATAAACAAATAAGGGATTAGTAATTTACTTCTGCATACAAGGTACTAATGGTCACAAAAATCTGTGGGTATAAAAATCCAGAAGTAGGGGCATAATTAGATCATCTTTCTAAGTTTTTCTAAGTGTATATACTAGTGATATCTTGACCTCATTTTACCCATAGATATATAAAATTTTGATTTTGACTTTGGTTTCATATGAAAATTATAAGGGATTGACATGTACATTTATCTATCAATTTTCAAGGAATGATGTTTAGATATTTTTATTAGCATCTCCAAGTTTATTTAATAAACTACTTCTAATTCTGTGTCCTTTTAAGTCCTTTCTGTCATTTCAATTGTTTATCACTTTTTAGCCAGAGTTAGTGAGTCACTCATTCTCTATTCTATATGCAGATGTCCATATCTTCTGACAGCTAATTCTCTAGAATACACATAAGCAATATTTCTACAAGTTAACAGAATTTGGAAGAAATGTGATCCAAAGGTTCCAATCAATTCTAAATCCCTTTCAAAATAAACAAAGAAATAACATATATATTTTTAGTATTAAATGTACTCTATACCATTTCATTACTTCATTAAAGTTGATATTATATTAATTTTATATGGCAGCTCTCTGACCATGTATAGTAGGATCCTCTAATCCTGCTCCTTTTGGCCACAGTAGAGCATCATCCTCTTTACCTAAGGAATGTGTCATGCAGTCTTCTTGATATGGACTTGCCCATTCCATAATAAACTGATATATTTTAGCCTAATGAGTAATACTAGTTAATTCAGTAAATCAACAGCTCAAAAATTATCCAAATCCAAGCATCCTCTTAACTATTTTCACCTGTTTATTTCTTCAAATAAACTTTATAGTGTTATTGGAAAGTTTACTCAGAAAATTCTAAGTTTTTTACAAGTATGTTAAATTTATAAATCACTTTAAGAAGGTATATTATATTAACAATGTGTTTTAATATTTTAATGCAATCTTTTATTATTTATATTGCATTTATTGGTGTGACATTTGTTAATAAAATTATAGGTTTCAGGTATATAATTCTATAATACATTATCTGTATATTGTATTGTGTGTTCAACACCCCAAGTCAAGTCTCCTTCCATCACCGTTTATCCCCCATCTCCTCTTCTGCCTCTTCCCATACCCTTAACAATGTTTTTATTCCTATGTAGGAACATGTATAAATCTCTGTCTCTTCAAGTTTTCTCAGCAGAGCTTTGCAGTTTTTGTTTGTGGTTTTTTCAAAAGGTACATATGCTTTCATTATTGGACACAAAAAAAACAACTCATATAAAAAATTCTTACTAATTTTCTATTGCTGCTGTAATAACTTACACAAATTTAGAAACATAAAACAACATAAATTTATTGTCTTACAGTTCTATAAGTTAGAAAATCAATATGAATCTCACTGGGCTAAAATCAAGGTGGCCACAGGTCTGTATTATTTTTCAGTTCTTTTTTTTATATCTTTATTGAGGTATCATTGACAAAAATTGTGCATATTTGAAGTGTACAACATGATGATTTGATATATGTATATATTGTGAAATGATTACCACAATCGAGCTAATTAACACATATACTACCTCACATAATTACCTTTTGTGAGTGAGTGTGGTCAAGGACATTTAAGATCTACTCTCTTAGCAACTTTTAAGTATACAATACAGTATTATTAACTAAAGTCACCATTTGGTAATTCCTAATGACCTCATCCAGTCCCATGACTTTAAATACTCTCTATATACACTGCTAATACTGTAAGTTTGTGCGTCCAGACATGACTTCTGTTCCAAATCCCAGAATTCATATATCATGTACTTAGATATTTAACAGGAATCTCAAATGTATCATGACCAAATAAGAACTTTTAATTCCCACCCCAAAAAAGAAAAACTTCTCCCTCAGTCTTTTCTATTTCAGTTAATAGCACCACCATTTGCACAACAAAACGTTAGTATTACAAACTCCTTGATCAACATAAATTTCCATAACTGACACAAGAAGAAACCAAAAATGTAAGTAATCCTATATTTATTAAAGAAATTTCATTTATAATTTAAAGCTTTTTTACAAAGAAAATTTGAGGCCTAGATGCCTCCTGTTCGGGTTACTATTACATATACTAAGCTACTCTTAACTCAGTGATGAAAATAACAACTTTTTTATTATGCTCATGTATTCAATAAGAGCAGAATTCAGATAGGTCAATGGAATAAGAAATCCAAAAATAAATTCATACTTAAAGGATCAACTGATTTCCAACAAAGGTGCCAAGATAACCCAATGGGGCAAGGGGAAGTCTTTTCAAATGGTTCAGGATCAACTAGACAGATGAGAAAAATTAATTGCAATCCTTATCTCACATCTTATATCAAAATGGATCACAGACATAAAATTTAAAACTGAAGATATAGCCCTAGCTAGTTTCACTCAGTGGTTAGAGTGTCAGCCTGCTGACTGAAGGATCCCCGTTGGATTCTGCCCAAGAGCACATACCTCAGTTGCAGGTTCCATCCTGGTCAAGGCACAAGTAGGAGGCAACCAATTGATGTGTCTCTCTCATGTTAATGTTTCTCTCTCTCTCTCCTTTCTACTCTTTCTGAAAAGCAATTGAAAAAATATCCTCAGGTAAAGATTAAAAAACCCCCACAAAACTGAAGATATAAAATTTCTAGAATAAAACAGGAGAAAATCTTTGAGACTTTAAGGTAGGCAAAGATTTCTTGGGGCACAAAAAGCATCAACCCCAAAAGTAAAAAATTAATAATTAGGCTTAATCAAAATTTAAACTTCTGCTCTTCAAAATATATCATTCAGAAAGGAAAACTACAAGCCAGAGAGTGAGAAAAAATATTGGCAAGACCTATTCAACAAAGGTCTTGTATCCAGAATATACAAAGAACTTTGACAACACAGTGATAAGACAAAAAATAATAAATGGGCAAAATATTTTAAGAGACACAAAACAAGATATATAAAAGGATAATAAGCAAATAAAAAGATGTTTAACATCATCAGTCATTAGGGAAATGAAGAATAAAACCACACACTCACTGGAATACCTAAAATTAAAGACTGACAATAGCAATTGTTTGATGTTAAACTCATACTTCTGATGAAAGTATAAAATCATACAACCACTTTGATAAAATCTTGTAGCTTCTTACAAAGTTAAATATACAGTTATCTTGTGATCCAATAAATCAACTTAAGAGAAATGAAAACATGTCTCCAAAATAACCTGTATTTAAATGGTTATAGCCACTTTCTTTTTTTCTTTCTTTTTTTCTTTTTTTGATGAGAAAATAACTTTATTATTTGGGGCAGGGGGCAGGTATCCAGCCTCAGAACTTCTGGGACTGCTTCTTGGTGCCAGCAGCCTTGGTG
The DNA here is from genome assembly GCF_054644295.1 of Miniopterus natalensis. Taxonomy (NCBI): domain Eukaryota; kingdom Metazoa; phylum Chordata; class Mammalia; order Chiroptera; family Miniopteridae; genus Miniopterus; species Miniopterus natalensis. The sequence goes on along the minus strand of NC_142081.1, from coordinate 67,476,656 downwards.
ACCTTCAGCACATTGAAGCTCGCGTTCTTGCTCAGGGGCCAGCATTCATCCACTGTGACAATGTCGCCTATCTGGACATCTCTGAATCAGGGGGACAGGTGCACTGACATGTTCTTGTGGCACTTCTCGAAGCGGTTGTACTTTCGAATGTAGTGGAGGTAGTCTCGGCAGATGACAATGGTCCTCTGCATCTTCATCTTGGTCACCACACCAGATAAGATGCGCCCTCAGATGGAGACATTACCGGTAAAGGGGCATCTCTTGTCAATGTAGGTGTCCTCAGTGGCCTCCTTGGGCGTCTTGAAACCCAGACTGATGTTCTTGTAGTATCGCGGTAGCTTCTCTTTGCCGGTTTCTCCAAGCAGGACCCTCTTCTTGTTTTGGAAGATGGTGGGCTGCTTTTGGTAGGCATGTTTGGTCTGAATGTCCACCGTCTTCGCGGCCGCCTGGGGGAAAAAAGAAAAAGGAAAAAAAAAAGCCACTTTCTTTATAATTGCCAAAAACTGGAACCACGCAAGTTCTGGTCAAGATGGAGGCATAGGTAAAAGCAGTACTTGGAACCCCCCACAACCACATCAAAATTACAACTCAATAACAGAACAATCATTCATAACACCTGAAATCTAGCTGAACAGAAGTCTTAAGGATATAAAGAAGAAACCACATAGAGACTGGTAGGATGTGTGGAGATTCAGATAGGGCTGGTCCCAAATCCATGTGTGGTGGTTACAAATCGAAAGAGATATGTCAGTTGCAGAGTTTCCCTTAAGGAGCAAGAAGTCCTGGTCCCACAAAAGAATCTTGAGCCCAGGGTTCCAGTGCCAAGAAAAGAAATGTCCATAACTCCTGGCTGTAAAAACCAGAAGGGAATGTGGCTGAGTGAGATGCAGGGCTCCTGGAGTCCCAGGCATTCCTCTTATATGGCCTGAGCACAGACTTACTTGGACTCACTTGCTCTGAGCTCCAGTGCTGGGGCAGCAGCTCAAAAGGCACCAGAGACATAAGAGGAGAAACTGAACCATCTGGCTTCAGGATAAGGGCTGGAGGGGCGGCTTTCTCCCTCAAAAGTGCTGGCAGAAGCCATTGTTCCTTTGCTGAGCCCACTCCCCCACAGAGCAAGTAGGCTGGCACCATATCTGAGTCTCCATCAACTTGGCTAACACTGTTTGCCCTGCCCTGGTGATTCCCTGAGACCCAGCACCCACCCAAGCAGGTTTTTGAGCTCATGCCAGGTGGCTGCAGGCAGGGCACAGCTGGTGGCTGACCTTGCACCTCCTGGAAAGCTCCAAAGGCAGTGCACCAGGTGAACAGCTTCAGACTGGATTACAGCCCAATCATCTCTATGACTGACAGAGTCAAGGGGAAGACTCAGCAAACACCAAAGCCCCACTAAAGTGAGTTCTGCTCCATGGGGTTGGCCCCTGCACAGCAGCTCCTCCACTGTAGCTGCAGCCAGTCCTCACAGCCTATCAGCCAGTGATGTGCCAACAGCAATCAAGGCTCAACTACAACAGGACAATGCACACATCCCACACAGGGGGTGCACCTGAAGTGCCCAGCTTGGGTGACCAGGGAGGCTATGCCATTGGGCTCTACAGGACACCTACTACATAGGACCACTCTACTAAGTCCAGGAGATGTAGCATCTCTACCCAATACATAGAAATAATCACAGGGAAGCAGCCAAAATGAGGAGACCAAAAATTAGGGCTCAAATGAAAGAACAGAAGAAATCTCCAGGAAAAAAACTAAATGAAATGGAGGCAAACAAACTACCAGATAAGGGGTTCAAAACAGTGGTTATAAGGATGCTCAGGGAACTTAGTGAGAACTTCGATAGCATAAAAAAGGACATGGAAACCATTAAAAAGAAACAGTCAGAAATGAAGGATACACTAACTGAGGTGATTAATAAATTACAGAGAATCAACAGTAGAGTAGATAAAGCAGAGAATCAGGTCAGTGATTTAAAATATAAGGAAGCAGGAAACAGCCAATCAGGACAGAAAAAAATAAAAAGAGAGAGAGAATCCAAAAAAATCCAAAAACTTCAAACATACCAACATTCACATCATGGGGATGCCAGAAGGAGAAAAGAGAAAGCAAGAAGTTGAACACCTATTTGAAAATATAATGATGCAGCCTGGCTGGGTGTGGCTCAGCGGTTGAGCGTCTACCTAGGATCCAGGCGATCAGGGTTCGATTCCTGGTCAGGGCACATGCCTGGGTTGTGGGCTCGATCAATGACTCTCTCATCATTGATGTTTCTATCTCTCTCTCTCCCTCTCCTTTCCTCTCTGAAATCAATAAAGATATATAAGAAAGAAAGAAAGAAAGAAGAGAGAGAGAGAGAGAGAGAGAGAGAGAGAGAGAGAGAGAGAGAGAGAGAGAGAAAGAAAGAAAGAAAGAAAGAAAGAAAGAAAGAAAGAAAGAAAGAAAGAAAGAAAGAAAGAAAGAAAGAAAGAAAGAAAGAAAGAAAGAAAGAAAGAAAGAAAATATAATGATACAAAACTTTCCTAACCTGGTAAAGGAAACAGACATACAAATCCAGGAAGTGTAAAGAGTCCCAAACAAGATGAATCCAAAGAGACCACACCAAGACACACCATAATTAAAATGCAAAAGGTTAAAGGCAAAGAGAGAATCTTAAAAGCAGCAAGAGACAAGCAGTTAATTACCTACAAGGGAACTCCCTGTCAGCTAATTTCTCAACAAAAAATTTGCAGGCCAAAAGAGATTGGCACAAAATATTCAAAGTGATAAAAAGCAAGGACCTATAATCAAGATTACTCTACCTATCAAAGCTGTCATTTAGAATAGAAAGACAGATAAAGTGCTTCCCAGACAAGATAAAGCTAAAGGAGTTCATCACCACCAAACCAATATTACAAGAAATGTTACAGGGTCTTCTTCAAAAACAAGAAAATAATAAAAAATATGAATAATAAAATGGCAGTAAATACATGTCTAACAACAATTAGTTTAAATGCAAATGGTGGATTAAATATTCCAATCAAAAAACATAAGGTGAGCCTGACTGCGCTTGGCTCAGCAGTTGAGCATTGACCTAGGATCCAGGAGATTGTGGTTCGATTCCCGATCAGGGCACATGCCCGGGTTGAGGCCTTGATCCCCAGTCAGGGGCATGCAGGAGGCAGCTGATCAATGATGATTCTCTCATCATTGATGTTTATCTCTCTTTCTACCTCTCCCTTCCTCTCTCTGAAATCAATAAAGATATATTTAAAAAAGAAAAAAGAAGAAACAAAAAACGAACAGACATATGGTGAGGAGACAAGACGGCAGCGTAGGTAACAGCGGCACCTGCTGCCTCCCACAACCACATCAAAATTACAACTAAAATTACAGAACAACCATCATTCAGAACCTCCTGAAATCTGGCTGAACAGAAGCCCTACAACGAGGGAAGTAAAGAAGCACATCGAGACCAGTAGGAGGGGCAGAGATGCAGGGCGGAATTTGGGTGGAATCACGGAGCCACAGCTGTGGTCCCACATTCAGGTGCCACAGTTTAAAAGTGGGAGGGATATCTCGATGGTGGAGGTTTCCCAGAGGAGCAAGGGGTCCCAGCCCCACATCAGGCCTCCCAGCCCAGGGTTCCAGTGCCAGGAAGAGAAGTCCCCACAACTTCAGGCTGTAAAAACCAGGGGGGATTGTTGCTGAGTGATGCGGAGTCTGCAGGAGTCCCAGCCAGCTCCTCTTAAAGGGCCAGTGCACAGACTTACTCAGACGCACTCCCTCTGAGCTCCAGCGCTGGAGCAGCACTTGAAAGGAACATGGAACATTCAGCAAGGAACTAACTTGCCTAGAATGAGGGAGAGAGCTAGAGGGGAAGCTTTCTCACAGACAGAACAGCTGGCAGAGACCATTGCTCCTTTGATGAGCCCTCCCCCCACAGAGCCAGCAGACAGGTGCCTTTTCTGAATCTCCATCAACCTGACTCACATCTTTCACCCTGCCCTGGTGATTCCCAGAGACCCCCTCTCCTCCCTACTTGCCAGCTCATCCAAGCCATTTCCAGAGGCTTTCCTATGCAAGTGGCCTCTCTAGCCTTATGCTTAGGACTTTCCTAAAATCTCTCAAATAAGCAGCATTAGGCCCCATACGTCTTGATGAGTGACCCCAGGCCTGGCACTAGCAGCAGCCTGCATTGGCTCATAGCTTGGCCTCTCCTGGACACCTCCAAACCCAGCACAAGTAGCAGCCATCTATGGATTGCTTTGTAGCTCATGCTGGGTGGCCCTGGGCAAGTCACAGGCAGAGGCTGACTTTGCACCTCTTGGGAGGCCCCAGAGACAGTGCACCTGGTCAGCTTCAGTCACACTGGATTACAACCCTACCACATCCACGAGTAACACACTCAAGGGGTGCACTCGGTGAACACCAAAGCTCCACTGAAGTAAATCCTGCTCCATAGGGGTGTCTCCAGTACAGCAGCTCTTTGGCTATAGTTGCAGCTGGTCCTCACAGCTGATTGACCTCAGAAAAAATATGTAAGCAAAAAGTAAAGGAACAGAAGAGTACATACTGTATGATTTAATTTATATGAAACTCTAGGAAAGATAAATCTAATTTATAGTGACAAAAATCAGATTCTTGGATGCTTGTGTAGAGATAGAGGGATTGGCTAGGAAGGGGCTGAAGAAACATTTTGGATGTTGGAAATGTTCTATATCTTGATTAGGGAGGTGGTTACATTGGTATATATATGCCTTTGTAAAAACTTGTCAAAATTTACAACTAAAATGGGTGTATTTTATGTAATTAAATTTTACCTCCATAAAGTTTATTTTAAAATGTGTACTTTATACATATCCACCTTGATGTTGTCAAAATAAAAATACTATGAAAAGTAAAAAATATATTTATAAATAATGAATCACTTTCAAAAGTAACAAAATTTAATTCAATGTAGATAAGTAAAGACTTAAACACGTTGAAAATATATTTGAGAGCAAGACTGAAACCACTATAATGTATAAAATACAGGGGTGATGTAGAGCTTCCCAGAGTCAATAACCCACAGAACAGTACAAACCAAGAAAGTAAGTTCTCTCTCCACTTTTCCTGTTCCTGAAAATGAGTCTGTGCCCCAAATTGTGTTCTTGTATTGGGGAAATCCGAAAAGTTCTTTAAACTTTTCCATGTTCTTTTTCCTTACATGTTCCACCATGGTCATTTTTTTTATTTAAGTAATAGTTAACAAGCCCCTCTCTTTAATGCAAAAGTCTTCCCTGCTGCATGCCATTTCAGCTAATAATTTGATTTCTTTACTTTTGCTCCATCATTAAAGATGTCGCCATAACTATATCTTCAATCCCAAGACCATCATGTACATGATTTCATGAAAAAACTTGTCTTTGGCAGAGATGCTTGATGGCAATTTTTACTTCCTCATTTCTCAAACTGTAAATGAGGGGGTTCAGCAAAGGGGTGACCATTGTGTAAAAGACAGATACCACCTTGTCAAGGGAGAAGCTGGTGTCTGGCCGAGTATAGATGAAGATACATGGTCCAAAGAAGAGGACAACCACCATGAAGTGAGCTGAGCAGGTAGACAGGGCTTTCCAGCGCCCTTCAGCTGACTGTTTTCTAAGAGAAACCAAGATGACTGTGTAGGAGGTAACCAAAGCCAGGAAACAGGTGAGGGAGATGGTTCCACTATTGGACACCATCAGCATTCCCGTGAGGTATGTATCCGTACAGGCGAGCTTGATGACAGGAGGCACATCACAAAAGTAGCTATCAATAATGTTGGGGCCACAGTAAGGCAGACGAATGGTCAAGAAGGTCTGCACCAGAGAGTGAACAGTGCCCCCCAACCAGAGAGCAAAGACAAGCTGTATGCAGACCCTCAGATTCATCACATTGGTGTAGTGTAATGGAGCGCAGATGGCTACGTAACGATCATAGGCCATAATGGTCAGCAGAAAGATCTCAGCACAGGCAAACAGATGTAGGAAGAAGAGCTGTGCAATGCAGTTGTCAAAGGAAATGGTCTTTCTCTCTAAAAGCAAATCCTTCAGCATCTTGGGCACAGTGACAGATGAGTGGCAGATGTCAATAAACGATAGATTGCTCAGGAAAAAATACATGGGGATATGGAGATGTTCAGTAAAAGCTATTGCAACCATGATGAGAATGTTTCCCCAAAGAGTTAGCACATATATGGCTGAGAATGCCATGAAAAATAATATATTCAGTACCCAGTTATCAGTAAGTCCCAAGAAGACAAATTCAGTCACTCTTGTTTGGTTTAGTGCATCCATCCACTGTTTTCCAAAGGACCTTGGGTAGAAAGGGGGGAATAAAAGATAATTTAACTTTAATATTATAGAAATGGAACTAATTGAAGTGATTCTGCATTCTTATCTGACTTGCTTATTTATTTTTAGAGGATATATAATTAAGACCAATTTAACATTAATTGTTACAATATACCCACCAGGTGTCAGGAGCCATTCTAGGCACTTTATACCCATCATTCCATTTAACCACAACCACACCATGACATAGGCATGACTGATCCTGCCTTGCAGATGGGATAAATGAGCTTTACAAAAATAAATAAGTTGCCCCAAACCCTTAGCCACTAGTTAGTTAGCTCTTTTCACTTCAGTCTAATCCACAAATTAATATTCCAAAATGCAACTCCCAGATAAAATCATGCACTATTTCACTCTTCCTATCAGATTATATGTACCTTCAAAGCCTGCAACAGTCTGCTGCCCATTAATTTTTCCACTGTGGCATCCCTTCTTTCCCCGATGCATTCTTTTCTCTAGGCAAGCAAGTTACTATGCTTCAGCCATGCTGCCTCCACCTATTTACTTTCCAAACCCTTTTCCTTTATTTATTCTGTTGCCTCTGCTCAGAAAAGATACCCTCTAATGAAATGTACTATTTTCACCTCATTATTGACCCTTTAAATATTATTCATCTTTCAAATCTATCTCAAAGACCAGAACCTTTAAGGAAACTTTCCTGACACAATCAAATCCTATCTCTTCCCTTTCATACTTTTTATATGGAACTTAACTGTAAAAGAAAAGAAAATATTTGCTTTTGTTCCCCATTGAATTAACATTTTCTTTCAAAGCAATAACCATATATGATTTATCTCTTGTAGCATTTAGGATGGTTCCTTGCACATAGTAGGTATTTTTATTTGAACTGAAGTAATCTGAAAAAGCATCCAATCCTTCCTTCACAATAGAGCTAATAAGTGACTAAAGAAATAGTTTTTTTTTAATTTTGTAATATGATTTGTCCCTGAGGACATATTATTGTATAAATACTAAAGTTATATTACCCCTAATTTCCTATGCTGATTGGCTGACCAAAAACTGTAACAGAGTTTAGGAATATAATTACCACAAAACATAAAAAATATTTATATTCTTTATTCAATTATTTCACTTGTAGGAATCTCCTAAGCATCCAAACTATGAAAAAAAACACCTAAATGCAAGAAAATATTAATTATAGCATTATTTAAAATAGCAGTTATGGGGCTTTTCCCCCCCAATCAAAATCCCAATGGCTTTTTTTTTTTTTTTTGAGGCCTGAATGAATATCATAGAACTTGAATAGAATTGTATGCAGCTATTAGAAATGATAATAATAAAGAATTACCAATAAGAAAAAATATTAAAATATTATGAATAAAAATTAAGATAAAATTTGTTTACACATTCTCAGCAACTTATATATAATGCCATGTAAATTATCAATATACAAATAGTAGACTAGAAGAAAATATTGCAACCCATCTGACTTAAAAAATATGTCATATTTCTATTATTTAAAGATCCCTTAAAATTTGTCAAGGGAAGAGAGGTGACAATTAAATATGGGGGAAAAATATAAATAGGCAAGTCAGAAAAAATGCAAATGACAAATAAGTATCAATAAAAAGATGCTCAACTTCAGAACTATGTGGAAAAAAACAACTAACTACTTTTTGTTTCTCTTCAGACTGGCAAAGGGGTAAGCACTCTATAGACTGCTACTGGAAGTAAGTGTTATTAAGACCTTTTTGGTAAATAATCTGGCAGCACCACCAAAAGGGGAAAAGTAGGTTTGCATTTGTTAAAATGCAAAACACAGAGTTTATTCTTGTATTATTTATTAATTACAGTGGTCCCTCGGTTTTCGAATCTACTCCATTCCGGAGACTGTTCAAGTTCTGAAACTTTGGAAACCCGAGGGATCCACAGCGGGCAGCTGGGCCTCAGGACCCTGCCCTCAGCGGAGGCCACGTGGCAGGTCCGACTTCTGAGGCGGGTTTGAAAACCGAAGCATTGCCTTCTGGGTTTACAGCACTCGTAAACCGAAATGTCCATCAACAGAGACGTTCGAAAACCGAGGTGCCACTGTATTGTATTATTTTCCATACAAACAACTGTAAACCTACTTTGCCCCGCCCTGTATTTCATAAAAATAAAGGAATCAGTAATTAAGAATACATGTTTATTTAAACATCTTTAGCAAAGCAATGTACTGGAAATAAACTGAATGCTTATCAATAGAGGAATAGGTAAATAAATTTTAGTACAGCCACAATATTATGTAGCATTAATAAGGATGAGTAGGATCTATGTATGTTGAAGCAGTGACTCTCAATGCCTAGGGGAGGGGGTATAAATTTTGCTGCCCAGGCCTCATCCCAATTAATTCAGACTCATCAGTACTTTTTAAAGCTCCTTGTTGATGCCAATGTACAGCCAAGATTGCAAACTGCTAACAATGGATTATCAACCATATATTAAGTGAAAAAAACATATTCTAAATATATGATGAATCAGGAAGAAAGGAAGGGAGGGAGAGAGAGAGAAAGGTAGGGAAGAAAGAAAGAAGGAACAAATAAACAAAGGCACAAAGGAAAGAAGAAATCAAAAGAGATTTTTATGTGTATATATACATATATGTATGTTTGAACATATTTATATATTCAAACATATATACATATTGGTAAATTATGTAGTATTTGTTTTGTATGTAGTATTATTGATGTGTATGTAGTACTTATTCATAAAACGAAAGAAGATAGGTGTTGAAGAATACATATTTATTTTAACATTAGAATTGAAAAGGATAGTCAGATTTTATTAACTTTAACATTAATCTCTGTATTGTTTAAATTTGTATAATAAGCATGGGTTACTTTGTTTAAAAAAAATAAAGTATTAAAGCATGCATGGGGGGAAACAAAAAGGAAACAAAAATGCTGACTTCATAGGATCATGAGTACATTTTTACTCACCCATGTCTAAGAGCTTATAATATGGTTGTATTTTTTATAAAGCAATATTCTGAAGATGGGGAATATCTTTCTTATAAACCGCTGGTCAGTAATGTATTAGTAGCAGAGAAACAAGAGCTGCTTTGCTTTCAACTAGAAAGGAGAAGGCAGAGGCTCTTCATAAGAGTGCGTACAATGAGTTAAATAACTGTGATCTTTGGGCTTCACCTCCCCAAGCCTATGTTTTCTGATGAAATAGGAACTAGATGCAGCATTTCTGTGATTAAATGTAACAGATGTCTAGGTCTCCTGCTGAGAAGTTTAAGAGAGAAGCCAGGGAAGGGAAAAAAAATCTCTGGCTTTGTTAGTGGTTCAGAAAATTATCATTAAAAATGGAAGCTCATAGGCATTTCTCTAATAGAATGTAATGTAGCTAAGGCTCTGAGACATTTTATGGCTTGCCTTGCTTTTGCATGCAGAACTGGAATTCTCTGACCCAGTTCTCCTACCCTTAGGTTTCCACCACTCAGCAGTTGCCTCCAGAGAGCTGATGAGCTAGATTAACTCCTAAATCTCTTTTAGTATATTGTACTTAATTTCTTTTTTTAAGTTTTATCCTTTGCTGAATATTGTATTTTTTTCTTTTTTAAAATATTTGATCCTTCATAGTATGTCATGATATTATCTATCTACTTGTCAACCAAAACAGAAAAAGAAACCTCTGAGAAAGAAAGCCATTCTGAGGTTTTAAAGGTGAGAATTGTTGTTAAGGTAAGATCTAACTGGTGTCCCCTTCTCTGCATACAGAGAAAGCACTCAACAGCACTTCCCCCATATGTTCCAAGGATGTAGCCATGGTAAGTTATGTCCTAGAGAGTGACACTGAGTAGAGGAGCAGAGCTGTCACACCTCAGCTGTGTCTTCCGCTTCGGAACAGCCCAAATCTAATCTGTATGCTGGCATTCAGAGCACTGAAAGGGCAGGATTTCTCTGGTGGTAATAAGGACAGCCTTGCTTAGACAAACAAGTAAAGGCTGTGGAAGAGACTCGTTCTTTCTTCAGAAGGTTGCATCATGTTAACATTCATTCTATAAACATCTGTGAGTGCTTAGCCAGAAGCTGTGCTAGGGATTAAAATACAGAGGCAGAGAGAAGCGGTGGTCTCGATCCCTCCCAACCCCAAAACTTCATAATTCTATGACTTTTGAGATAACTGTAAAAAAAGAACAGGTACTATGGAACAATCTAAACTATGACAAGTCATAATCCTAGGCATTTTGAGGAATCTTGGAGAATGTGTGTATTTGGGGGGGGCGGGTACCTCATAGAAAGCAAGACTATGAAAAAGTATGCAGTCCTGGGATGGAAGAGAGGTTAAAACAATTCTCAAAAGTTAAAAGGCCATCTATTAAACTTATAAACATCACACACTTATGCAACATATCAGACAAGTGACTGAGATAGGGTCTTGCTCAACACCATGTACATATGTGCATACACATGCATACCCACAACAAGCATGGCAGGCACAGCAGGTAAAGAAGTGGTAAAACTTACCAATTTTCTCCACTTATGCAGGAGTAATTTAGCTGGTTGTTATAATATTCTTTAATCCACTTCTTTCATAATTCCTTGTGAAATGAAACAGAGAAAACAAATATTTTTTTAATATAAAATAAAACCACTTTGATTTGGACATTAGTACTGGTTTTCTGTTTAAATAGTTCTACCCTTTCAATGTTGGTCCCTGGATTTTTTTAAATCCTTTCATTCTTTGTAAATTTTGCATTTGTCTTCCTCTGGCCTAGTGAGGTAGAACTAAGCCTATTTGCCATTTCCACTTTAATAAGTACCTAACATGGCACTATAGAATTATATTTGCACTGCTTCCAACAAACTATTGTTATACTAGAAAAGTAATTATTTTTAATAAATAAATGGCATACTTTAAGAGCTATGACCTGATATTAACTTTAAGCTTAAATTTTGTATCGAGAAAATATAGGAGTGTTTTGATTGTGATAACCATGTCACAGTGTACACATATATCAAATCACCACATTGTTACCTTAATTATATGCAATTTTTATTTGTCAATGATACCTCAATAAAGCTGGGGGAGAGAAGAAAATATAAAAGTTTTTATACAGTTGTGTCAAATCAAAGCAAGTTAGTCTTTGGTTCTATTGCTGTCCTGCTAAAGTAATAAACATTATTGAGTGAAGACCAATTTTTTGAGTTAATATATCTAAAAATTTAGATTATGCTTCTTTTTATTCCTTTAACCAATACATCTATCTTATCTCTGAATACACTTAGGCAAGTCATTTGATTTTCTTTTCATTATATGGAAAGTAAGTAATAATTTTATCCCTTTAATACTGTAATAGTAATTTTACCTGTCAACTAGGCTAGGCCATGGCACCCAGTTATGTGGCCAAATACCAATCTAGCTGTTGTTGTGACGGTGTTTTTCAAATGTGATTAACATTTAAATCAGTAGACTTAAAGCAGATTACCCTCCATAATGTGGATAAGACTAATACAATCAGTAGAAGGCCTTAAAAGAAAAGACTGAAGTCCCCAGAAGAAAGAATTCTGCCTCCAGACTGTCTTTTGACTCAAGTCTGTAAGACTGACTCCTGCCAGAATTTCCATCTTGCTGTTGTGTCCTGCAAACTTCAGATTAACCAGGCCTCACAATCTCATGAACCAATTCCCTAAAATAAATCTCTCTCTCTCTCTTTGTTTCTCTCTCTCTCTTTCCATATACATATAGTTCATTTTGATTGATAGATAGATGATAGACAGATAGAGATAGATAGATGATAGATAGATAGATAGATAGATAGATAGATAGATAGATAGATAGATAGATGATAGATAGATAGATAGATAGATAGATAGATAGATAGATAGATAGATAGATAGATAGATATAGATAGATGATAGATAGATGATAGATAGATAGATAGATAGATAGATAGATGATAGATGATAGATAGATAGATAGATAGATAGATAGATAGATAGATAGATAGATAGATAGATGATAGATAGATAGATAGATGATAGATAGATGATAGATAGATAGATAGATAGATAGATAGATAGATAGATAGATAGATAGATGATAGATAGATAGATAGATAGATAGATAGATAGATAGATAGATAGATGATGATAGATAGATAGATGATAGATAGATAGATGATAGATAGATAGATGATAGATAGATAGATAGATAGATAGATAGATAGATAGATAGATAGATGATAGATAGATAGATAGATAGATAGATAGATAGATAGATAGATAGATAGATAGATGATAGATAGATGATACAGACAGATAGATAATAGATAGATATAGATTAGATAGATGATAGATTAGATAGATACATGGTAGATAGAACCTATTGGTTATGTTTCTCTGAAGAACTCTGACTAATACAACTACTTTTTTTGCAATGGTTTTAAAGATGGGAATGTGGTTTAGGTTTAGGAAAATTTAGGTATATAAGAATACTGTTCATTTATCACTCTGAAGAGATAAACTTTCTTTGAAGATCTCATTATCTCCTCTCTTCCTCCTTCAACATCCACCTTAAATAACTTAAAATAATTATTATCACTTTTTAAAGGTGAGGCAGAAAGAGGATAGGAAAACTCAGTGTAATCCAATCAACTCAATCAAGCTAGTAACTCCATTAAACTTGGCTCTCTTTTAAAGGCCAAAGCAATATCCTTCGAAGTATAATCAGTAACATTTTTGGACTTAATTTGCCTGTTGAAAATAGATTTTCCACTGACATCAAACACTTACCATAATCTTACCTCCTCTAATGATTCATTTCTTCTCCTTTGCCATGTTACAAAAGGTTAGGCTGTAAAATCACAGAGCACAAAATTCTGCACAGGGTGGATTTCAAGCTTGAAAGCTTTGGAGTTTTTATCTATCTGACATACGGTTTTAAAGTGATCACTGAATAACTATAACTGAATTGGCCATCAATGAATACTCAGGGGTATTATTAAAAATTTTCCATTTCAATGAATTTCCGGTGATTAATCTCATTCATTTAGCAACTTAATAAATGGACAGCAAAACCAGCAGCTTCCAAATATGGAAGAGTTCCAAACTTTGGCAACTAACGTGACAGCAGTTTGTTTAGCTACTGTGCTAACCACGGCAACACTCACCAGAGATTCAAAGGCCGACGACAAGTGAAACCTCACCTATGAATACTAAGTGAATTGGTACCAATCCATGGGCTCCAAAAAGGCCCAATATATAGCCTAGAACTAACTTAATTTCCAGAAATATCTGACTCAGCACCTTCTCATTTGTCTTTTCTGCTGAGTGAATAAAAGTTCACAGCAAAAACGTATAACCCACACTTTACAGAATGTCTGCATGAAGTAGCCTCTTTCAATAAGGCAAAAATATCTAGAGATTTGGAAGCAGTCAGTTTTTAGATGTCCTTAAGAGAATTTTGACCAGAGCAAAATAATAATAGCAACACATTGTGGAATTTATAACATGTAGGAGTAAAATATGTGCAAATAATAACAAAAAGGTTGGGGAAAGGAAAAGAGTAGTTTGAAAGATTTTTATACAAGCAGTAGTATAATATTATTTGGTGAAACACTACACTAAAGATATACATTCTAAATGCTAAAGAAACAGCTAAAATAAGTGGTATAGCTAATACGGTAATAGTAGAGATAAAATAAAATATTTTTTAAAACTCAATCCAAATTCAAAAAAGAAAAAGAGCACAGAAAAAATGAGAATACGAGACAAATAGCAAAATGGTGGATTTAAACCAAACCCCATCAGTAATTACATTAAAAATAAATAGTCTAATTTGTATTCAGAGCATATGAAGAACTCTTAAAATTCAACAATAAAAAGACAAATAACTCAACTTTAAAATGAGCAAATAATTTGAATAGACATTTGTCCAAAAAAGATATACAAATGGCCAATAAACCCACGGACATATTTTCAACATAATTAGATTTCAGAGAAATGAAAATCAAAACCACAATGAGATACCACTTTGCATTCACTATAATGATTATAATTTAAAAAACAGACAATGATAAGTGTCAAAAAGAGTGTGGAAAATTAGCATCTTCATATGTTACTAGTAGGGATGTAAAATGTTGCAGACAATTTGGTAAACAATTTGGCAGTTCCTCAAAATGTTAAACACAGACTTGTCATAACCCAGCAAATTTACTCATATACCCAAGAGAACTGAAACATGTCCACACAAAAATTTGCACACAAATACTTATTCCAGCATTATTCATAATAGCCAAAAAGTGGAAATAATCAAAATGTTTATTAATTACAAACAGATAAACAAAATGTAGTATATCCATAAAAGGAAATATTATTTAGTACAGTGGTACCTCGGTTTTCAAATGTAATCCGTTCCAGAAGACCATTCAAGTTCTGAAATGTTTGAAAACTGAGGGATCAACAGCCAACAGCTGGGCCTCAGGATCTTGCACTCAGTGGAAGCCGTGTGGCATGTTCAACTTTCACCATACATAAAAATAAATTCAAAATGGATAAAAGACTTAAATGTAAGTCACAAAACCATAAAAACCCTGGGTGAAAACATAGGCAGTAAAGTCACAGACATCCCACGTACTGGAATTTTCACTGGTACATCTCCTAGGGCAAGAGAAACAAAAGAAAAAATAAACATATGGGATGACATCAAACTAAAAAGCTTTTGCACAGCAAAAGAAAACAGCCTCAAAATACAAAGGAACCCCACGGCCTGGGAAAACATATTTGCCAAAGATGTATCTGATAAGGGGTTAATCTCCAAAGTGTACAAGAACTTATACTGCTCAGCAAGAGGAAGGCAAACAACCCAATTAAGAAATGGGCAAAGGATCTGAATAGACACTTCTCCAAAGAGGACATAGGAGACATAGGAGAAAATGTTCAATGTTGCTCCTCATCAGAGAGATGCAAATTAAAACCACAATGAGGTATCACTTCACACCTGTCAGAATGGCTGCCATCAACAAATCAACAAACCACATGTGCTGGCCAGGATGTGGAGAAAAAGGAACCCTAGTACACTGCTGGTGGGAATGCAGACTGGTGCAGTCACTATGGAAAACAGTATGCAGGTTCCTCAAAAAATTAAAAATGGAGCTGCCGTTTGACCCAGTGATTCCACTCCTAGGAATATATCCTAAGAATCCTGAAACACTAATCAGAAAGAATATATGCACCCCGATGTTCATAGCAGCACAGTTTACAATAGCTAAGATCTGGAAACAGCCCAAGTGCCCATCAGTAGATGAGTGGATAAAAAAGCTGTGGGACATTTACACCATGGAATACTACGCAGCTATAAAGAAGAAGGATTTCGTACCCTGTGGGACAGTATGGATGGGCCTGGAGAAAATTATGCTAAGTGAAATAAGCCAGGCAGAGAAAGACAAACATCACATGATCTTGCTTATATGTGGAATCTAAAGAACTTAATAAACTGATAAACAGATTAGATTCAATGACATGGAAGCATAGTTGAGACTGATGAATGTCAGAGGGATGGAGGACGGTGGGTGGGTGGAGGGGGAGAGAGTAACCAAAGAATTTATGTGCATATATGCACAACCCAAGGACACGGACAATGGTGGGAGAGGGACTGGGGAGGGGGGTGGGACGGGGTGGAATGGGTCATTGGGGAGAAAAAGGAACATCTGTAATATTTTAAACAAAAATAAAATTAAGAAAAAAATTGAAAGAAAAAAAAACTACCCGTGGAACAAGTGCTGAGAGCGATATTTTCAAGGTAAGTAGAGGGTGGTTTGAAAAGTTTAAGAGGAGAAGTGGCATACGCAGTATTGTGAGACACAGTAAAGTTGTCAGTGCCAACAAGGAAGATGCCAACCAATTTGTTTTGGAATTTAAAGATTATGTAGAGGCAAAAGGTTTCCTTCCCCAACAAGTTTTCAACTGTGATAAGGCAGGCCTCTTTTGGAAGAAAATGCCAAAGAGGACCTACATAACAAAGGAGGAGAAATCATTGCCAGGAAACAAGCCCATGAAAGACAGGCTAACCCTTTTATTTTGTGGGAATGCAAGTGGGGATTTTAAGTTGAAGCCTTTGCTAGTCTACCATTCTGAGAACCCCAGGGTATTTAAGAAAAACAATGTCATAAAAAGCGAATTCCATATGATGTGGAGGGCAAACAGCAAAGCTTGAGTAACCAGGCAATTTTTCATTGAGTGGGTTTATGAAGTGCTCGGGCCAAGTGTAAAAAAATGCTGTACCTCCAAGACAAAAATCTTCCAATGAAGTGCCTACTTGTTATGGATAATGCTCCAGGTCATCAGGCTTGGAGGACAAGTTGATAGAAGAGTTCAGTTTTATCAATGTAAAGTTTTTGCCCCCCAACACTATTCCACTCATCCAACCCATGGACCAAAAGGTCATATCTAATTTTAAGAAGCTTTACACCAAAGCACTGTTCCAAAGGTGCTTTGAGGTGACCTCGGACACAGAGGTAACCTTCAGAGAGTTCTGGAAGAATCATTTCAATATCCTACATTGCTTACATCTCACAGAACAATGAAGTCAGCATGGGAGAAATTGTGGCCAGAAGCTGCCCCTGAATGTGTATTTGAGGACGTTGAAGAGGATGCTCCTGTTATTGAGGATATTGTGTCTCTGGGCAAGCCCATGGGCTTGGAAGTGAGTAGTGATGATGAGAAGGAGTTAGTGGAGGAGCACAAGCCTGGACTCACCACAGAAGAACTTCAAAACCTTCTGACGGAGCAGCAATGGGTGGGAACTGAGGAATTGTCTTCAGAGGAAGAGGAGGGAAGAGAAAGTGTTTCGATTGCACTGAGCAAAGAAATGTGTGCAAAATGGGTTGAAGTGCAAATTTTTGTTGAAAAATATCACCCTGATAAAGCTGCTGTAAGTCATGCCACTAATACCTTCAATGATAATGCTATATCTCACTTTAGACAAATTCTAAAACATTGGAGAAAGCAAATGTCAATTGAAAAATATTTAGTGAGGAAAAGATCCAGTGAGTCTGAACCAGGTGTCAGTGGTGTAAAAAAATCAGGGGAAGGAATGGCAGGAGAGGAGCCACCTACAGTGATTCTGGAAGAGGGCTACAGAACACCTGAACAACAGTCACCTATTGTGATTCTGGAAGAGGACCACAGAAGACCTGAAGAACAATCACCTATTGTGATTATTGAAGGGGACCCCCCCCCCCATCCAAACCATGACTATCATCATTGCAGGTAAGAAAAAATTACATTTTCATTTTTATCATCTACAGTAGTTTTTACATTGTGTTTATTTATTATTGCTTTTACAGTACAGTATATCATGTTTATTGCTTTCATTGTGTATCATTTTATGGATCTGTGGTATGATTAGGTAGTAAAATTCATGTTAAAGTGCTGTTTTAGGGTTGATTTTAAAGGTCTGGGACGGATTAATCCATTCTGCATTACTTTCTATGGGAAACCGCACCTCGGTTTTTGAACCTTTCAGAACTCAAATGGTCTTCTGGAAGGGATTATGTTTGAAAACCAAGGTGCCACTTTACTAATATACGATACAACATGTATCTACCTTCACAGTATGAGAGATGGAGAAACCATATGTAGAGTTTGATGTTGTTGAGGATAAAAGAATATGAGCCCCTCGCCGGTGTGCCTCAGTTGAATGGGGATTGTCGCAGGCACCAGAAAGTTTGCTGGTTCTATTCCCGGTCAGGAGGGCACATGCCTGGGCTATGGGTTGGATCCCTGGTGGGGGGCATGCAGGAGGCAGCCAATTGATGTTTCTCATTCTCTTTCTCATTCTTTCTCTAAAAATCAATAAAAATATTTTTTAAAAAGGAAAAAAGAGCCCGGCTGGCTGTGACTCAGTGGTTGAGCGTCGACCTAGGATCCAGGCGATTGGGGTTCGATTCTTGGTCAAGGCACATGCCCGGGTTGTGGGCTCGATCAATGACTCTCTCATCATTGATGTTTCTATCTCTCTCTCTCCCTCTCCTTTCCTCTCTCTAAAATCAATGAAGATATATATATAAAAAAAAAAAAAGGAAAAAAGAAAAGGATATTGGGGCAGCAAATGTTACCAGCCCTGGTGGAGTTCCACCAGTGCAAGGCAGTAAATATGCAGTAGACCATAACCACTATATATGCTACCCAGATGGCTGGGGGTCTTCCATGCAATTACCAGAATTACCAGAACAGTGAGAGCAGGCAAAAAAAAATGAAGGATGGACCAAAGAATGTATATGCATATATACACAACTCAAGGACACGAACAATGGTGGGGAGGAGGGGAAAGGGTGGAATGGGTCATTGGGGAGAAAAAGGGACATCTGTAATATTTTAAACAAACAAACAAAAAAAAAATGTGTTGGGGGAAAAAAGTGCTTGTTCCTTAAGGACAGTAAAAAAACCTTGAAGTAGGAAGAAAAAAAAAAAATGAAGGATGGAAAAGTGATCCTGAAGGCCAGGCCCAACAGCACCAGCCCTACCTCAGACCACATTTCTCACCTTACTTACTACCTGTAGAAACCCTCTGAGCATTGACCACACTACTCCAGCCCTCCTGTACAGGAAGAAAGGGTGGAGGGTGCTGACAACCAGGGTGCAATAGAACAAGGTAGACCAGTGAGACAAAATAGATCACAATTCCTCAAGAGCCCTCCTCACCAAAGACAGCACAGAGAGGACAGCAATAAAGAGGAGAAGGAAAATCAAGGAGATGAGACCCCAGGTCAGCATCCACCTCAGTGTTAGTACCCCGCAACTTCAGTTACCTCCACGGATGCCCAGAAAAACCCTAAACCACAACATGGCATAGGGACAAAAGCAGCTGATTCACCAGCTAAGAATTTGTCTGGCTCTGAGGCCTGAGTAAAGGTCAGCTTACTCAGTTCAGTCATCCAGTTCAGTCATCAAAAACGAAGGAATGAGTATAAATTTCCAGCAAAAAGAAATGAACAAAAGACTGGAGCTGAAGACCTTAAGTTCTTGCTTTTTGTCCATTGACCAGGTAACAAAACTAACTGCATTATCAATGCAGTTTGGGGGGCTTTACATTACCCACATCTATTGTGGGTAAAGACAAATGTGTGTGTTTTTTATTTCTTTAAGCCTTGTGTTTCTCAATATATCTTTAAAGGTTTTAAATTGTTTCATATCTGGTTGAGTTGAGATTTTTAACAACCTCATTTTCAACTTGTAATAAAAGTTTAATAACTTTTTTTAAGTCAACCATGACGTTGTGACTTATAATAAATATGTATTTGGACTTTGTCCGTTTTTCTGGCAACTCAGAGTTTTAATAGTCTTTATAAATGTTTTTTATTGGCTGTGTGGTAGGTAAAAATTCAAGGAATGGCCCCAAGATTCCATGCCTTAATACCCAGAACCTTGAATGTGATGAAATATCATTCTATTGACTGTGTTGTATAACATGACAGAGCTTACCTTTAAAAACGGAGATATCTGCCCAGCCAGGCGTGGCTCAGCAGTTGAGCATCGACCTAGGATCCAGGCGATAGGGGTTCAATTCCCAGTCAGGGTACATGCCCAGGTTGCGGGATCGATCCCCAATGACTCTCTCATCATTGATATTTCTGTCTGTCTCTCTCTCTCTCCTTTCCTCTCTCTGAAATCAATAAAAGGTAAATTTTCAAAAAATTAATAATAATAAATAAATAAAAACAGAGATATCTAGGTAGGCCCTAACCTAATCACATGAGACTTTAAAAGTACCTGAACTTTCTCTGTCTCCTGAACTTTCTCTGTCTGGTGGCAGGGGAAGAAGGCAAAAGATAAAGCCCAAAGACTCCAAACATGAGAAGGACTTGAAGTGCTGTTGCTGATTTAAAGATGAGGAGGTTATGTGAGAAGGAATGCAGCTGACCTTAAGGAGGTGAAGATGCCCCTGGCCCACAAACAGCAAGAAAATGAGGACCTCAGTCCTGTAAGCACAAGAAACAGAATTCCGACAATAACAGAAATAAACTTGGACAAAGACCCTGAACTCCAGATAAGAACTCAGCCAGCCAACACCTTGACTTGTGATATCCTAAGCATGAAACCAGTTGGAACTGCCTGGACTTCTGACCTGCAGAACTATAAGTAAATATATGGATGCTGTGATAATTTATTATGCAGCAGTAGAAACTAATACACCTTTTAAATATTCTATTGAGCCCTGGCTGCATAGCTCAGTTGATTAGAGTGTCTTCCCAATATGTCAAGGTTGAGGGTTCAGTCTCCTGTCAGGGCACATACAAGAAGAAACCAATGAATGAATAAGTAGAACAACAAATCGATGTTTCTCTCTCTTTCCCTTCCTCTCTCTTTCTAAAAGCAATAAATAAAAATTAAAGAAAAATATTCCATTAATCATAACTTACTTAAGATTGTTGCCTATATTTTTCCCTAATGAATAATGCTGCTATATAAACAATCCAAAGTCTAAAACTTCTAACCCTAACTCTCTTTTCTAACCTACCTCTCTTTAAGTGAGAACTCAAAAATGAAATTATAGGGGTCAAGTCACATGCCAGCCAAAGATGGCTGTGCCCGTGCAAGTTGAGCGAAGGTTGCAGTGAACCTTAGCGGCCAAGGAAGACTGGAGGAAGTACCGCAGCTGGGAGGAGAGCAAAAGGTATAGTTTATTGGAAAGTGATATTTTTAATTTTTTAAGGCTCAAGATGGAAAATCATGAACCAAATGACAGTATCAAGGAAAACCACATTTTTTATATCATAACCAGAAAAATTAACCAACTTCCAGAAGCAGAAAGTAATGTACTTGAGCATGGATCAACATATATTGGACTTAATGCTGCTTTCTGTGTGTGGCCTAATAGTAAACAGTCTTTTTCAGCAAGTCTTAAATGTGACACAGGCTCGTATAGTATAGCTGCTGGTTTACCAATGGCAGTGATCCTATTTTTGACAGCAGACGTATCTTACAAAGGTTTTATAAGTTTACCATTGAATACAGGTGATTTGAATTGTGAAGCCTGTACCATAACATGAGGTGGATTGGTTGGACTTGTTTTTGGTGGTCTGTACCCTGTTTTCTTGGCTATACCTGTGAATGGTGGCCTAGCGGCCAGGTATGCCTCAGCCCTGCCACCAGAGAGAGGAAACATCTTAACCTACTGGGTCAGCATTTCTAAGCCTGTCTTTAGAAAGATGTTATTTCCCATTTTACTCCAGACTGGGCTTGTAGCATACCTTGGTTCTAGACAATATAAACTACTTCTAAAGGCTCTTCAATTACCTGAACCTGGCCTAGAAATTCAGTGATTGTTAAGCACATGTGTACACAAAAATAAACCTGTAAGAATAAATAAAATAAAGAAATTATCCAGTTAAAAGAATATAAACATTTTAACGGCCTTGATTCATAATGTTGGATTGCTTTCCAACATGATTGTGTCCATCTTAAAAGTTTGCCCAAAGAGAATTTAGTTTAATCTTTGACTCCAAACAAATTATGTAACATATAACTGATTATACCTTATTTCAACTTGGGTGGCCCTCACTTTTGCTATCCAAATAACCTACAATTTGACCTTGTAAGCTTTGGTCAGCTTTGCCTTGTGTGGGGACAAAGCCACAGCAATAATTACTTATTCTCTAAACCTAGCTCACAGTAGGCTATAACATTTAACAAACTTCATTGAAAATAGGAAGACATTATAAAAGAATTACAAAGCAGGAAAGGAAAATCTTAAAATGGACCGCAAATCCAGGCAGTCCAGCTCTAAAGTCCCCTGTCTTAAGTCACGGCGGGCACACACTCAGGAAATGTGACTGCTCACTGCCGTGGCTGCCTTTTGAATTTTGGTGCAGCTGCGGGGGCCTCACAGCCAATGTGTCTGTCACAGCACAGAGGTAAGTGGCAGAGTCTTTCATCTGGAGCTCCTTCACAAGGAGGTAACTGTATGTACCAGAACGACTAAGGAAGGAGGAAAAATGACCTCTTCTCTCCAAGCCATCCAGAACATTGTAAGAGAGAAATATGGGTGTTCCGCCCGCATGTTGTTGGTACCAGAACAGCCCGTTGAACCCAGATGTCTGGTACGTGCAGTTGACCCGGACAGAGGCTCCTTCCGTAGCTGTCACCTCAGCAGCCTGCTGAACGCTCTGTCCCGCAGCGCCTACGAGAAGACACATGGCCGTTAACTGGGCAGCACTCCTGGAAGCCACGTCGTTATTAAAAAGGTTCATTTCCAGCCCCGGCCGGGTGTGGCTCAGCGGGGGAGCGTGGACCTGGGATCCAGACGATGGGGGTTCGATTCCCGGTCAGGGCACATGCCCGGTTGCAGGTTTGATCAATGACTCTCTCATCACTTACCTCCCACTGTCTGAAAAACATAAAGAAGGAGAGCTCCCCACGCCTGCCGCGGGACACGGTGAGCCAGGCGCTGCATCCCGGTCCTGGGCCTCTGGAAGCAGCAGCAGGTCGGCCCCCTCCCTGTCTGTGGGCGAGGCCGAAGTTCAATCAGGATGCAAAGCCCAGAAAGTAAACAAGGGGAGCAGTTCCGTTCCTGAGGTGTGGCTTGAAGTTCCAGCCCAAGTTGCTCCGGGCTCCCTCATAGGAGTGTATTTAATATGAAAATGTTCTGCAGATGAATCCACAGGCTTTAGCCCAAGTGATGCGGTGAACACTGAACAACAGAATTGTGTGTAAAGAACAGAGATGAGAAATGGGAAAATGACATGAAGCAGAGGCAGAAGTGGTCAATTTCTCTATACCGAGCTTCTCTTTCTCAAAACAGGAGGAAGGGGAAACGGGTGCTGTTAGTGGGGGTTATGCACATGTATTTGGGGGGTTGTGTGTGTGTGTGGTAGTGGTGATGGTGGTGATATTTGTAACAGTACAGAAGAGATGGGAGAGGTTTTCTACCATCTAAATGTATCTTCCAACAGTCAATGAGATATATATTTTTTAATATCTAAAGAAATACAATATATCTGCCTATACATATGTATGAATACAGAGAAAGAAATTTGAGCCCTAACCAGCTTGGCTCGGTGCTTAAAGCATCAGCCTGCAGACTAAAGGATTCCGAGTTCAACTCCAACCAAGGGCATGTAGCTCAGTTGCAGGCTCCATCCTCAGCCCCAGCTGGGGCTTGTGTGAGAGGCAACCAATCAATGTGTCTCTCACATCAATGTTTCTGCCTCTCTCTCCCTTCCACTCTCTCTGAAAAGCAATGGAAAAAATATCTTTGGGTGAGAATTAAAATTAAAAATGAAGAAATGTGAAACAAGAAAGGAAACTATTAACTTTAATTACTTCAGAAGGCTGAGATTTAAAAGAAAGGGAGAGAATATTAACCTTTTCTTACACATCTCTGTTTCATTTGACTTGTCACTTTTTATGTAATAAAATGAGAACTTGAAAAAAGGAAATGGAAGGGAAGAAAGGAAGAAGAGAACTAGAACAGAGGGAAAGAAGGAAAAAAAGGAAGCTATATTTCAAACATTTCCCAATTATAACAAAAGAAAATTATCTCTTTGACACTTAGTTTTCCCAAGTACAGTCTTTTTTGCTAAAGGAATTTATATCCTTCATGTGCCCTCTAGATTTATTATTTCTACTTATTCCATATAGCAGACACAGTACAGTACTTGGTTTTAACAGATAATACTGTCATCTTGTGGCCAGATGAAGTTTTGCAATATTACACACACATACACACACACACACACACACACACCCCAAATATATTCCTTAGTAGTTTCAAATTAGAAGAAATCTTAGGAATCATCCAGTCTTTGGATGATGGAGGACCCTTGATGAATATTTGGGGGGAGACAGTGATCAATTGAGACATCATAACACCGCTAAGAAACTGGAAGTCATCCAAAACTACCCTAACAAGGTTATTCCCCCAGCCCCCTTTCCAAGAATCTACTAGAAATGTTTGCTGCTGTTCTCTTTCAAAACAAAATAATAAGAATTTGGGTAGGGAAGATCTCATTAGGGAAATGCTTTAGAGGAGAATTTCCCCTGAGGTTAGAATTTTTTCAAATCTCTTGACAATTTTTTTTGTATTTTTCTTTTATGCGGAGCCTCAGAGGTAACAGCTGATGAAAACAAATGTAAAATGTGACTCAAGCGATATAGAACTCACTCTCTTCAAAGTGCACTGAGAGGCAGGTGCTCTCAGAGATTCTAAATACTTGTTTGTCAGGTAAACTCCTGGAAAAATTCTAAAGCTTTTCCGAAACAGACATAGGAGCCCTTTACATAGACTAAACTGAATGTCTGAAGGACATCTCTCTCTCTGCTGGACCATCCATTCAAGCACAGCAGGCTCCTCCACGATTTTGCAGCTCTGTACATGTGAGTCTAAGAGGATGGCAAAGCAATCCTGACACCAGCTCCATTCAGAATGAGGCCGCTAATTTTGAAAGTTTAAAATTTTCTGTTATTTTGTTCAAATGTTAATTTAACCAGTCTCTTTTCTCTATCTTCCTCCGCAACTCTTTACCAGACTGCTAGAATTAAGTTCCTTCTTTCCAAATGTAGGGAATTTCTTTTCTGTGTTGAGAAAATGACTCTTAACCCTATTTTCTTTTCATTTTCTCTCTCTCTCTTTTTTTTTTTTTTTTTTTTTTTTAGTGCAATGATAAAGGGCAAAGTTGGGCAGTGATAAAGTCATAGAGGTTGTGGAGACGATTCTTTGGCAATTCTGCAAACACAGGCCAAATTGGTAACCTTTTCTGTCTCCAGTGAGGACGACACTTACTGCCTTTCTTTAAGCAAGCTCATTTTTTTTAACTTTGGTAGAAGGGCAAGAATATCCTCCTGTGGAAAGACATAAAATATGTCTAGACCACCCCAAACTCTATCCATTTCCTTTCCTCTGCCCCAGCTCTAGCAGGATGTCTAACTGAATGAATGCGGAGGAAGGGGAATCTTTCCAGAAACAGGTTTCAGTTAGGTTTTCTCCCAAACCTGGGTGAATAGAAGCTCTCTAACCTTAGTATGTCTAACACAATGCTGAACCAGTCTTTATCCCTCATCTTCGGGATCTCATAACTGTTCCTTATGGCCCAGATCCAAAATTCATTCTAGAAATCAAAAGTTGTACATAGATGGATGTGCTCACACCAAACTGGCCTGATCTGGAGGGCAGGGGCGACGGGGTGCATAGGAAGAAGCCTTGTCCCATGATCCTGTGGCTCCACAGAGCTCTCTAAAAAGTGCTCTTGGCAACCCCCCAACCCATCCTTATCTTCTCAACATCACTCTTTCACCCTGTCCCCACAGCCTTTCCCTAGAGTTTCCAGGATAACTGCTTTTTAAACATGTATTGTTTATCCTGTAATGTCACTGGGCCCTTATTTCAGATAGTTTTTTTTACTGAATTTTAAACCTGTGCTATTTTTATGTGCTTTCATATTTAAATTCCAACTATTTTTATATGATTATAGCAACATCAAATGAACTAAAATTTGGAAAAATTTTAAATACTTTATTTACCTAATTAGCCAGGATATACTAAAACTATTTACACAGTGACACAAAAATCTACCAGACGGAGAAAGGGGAATAGCAGGGGCTGCAGGGAGAGGACTATTCTCTCCAAAAACCCACCTTCTGGATATCCACTCTACTCACCTCTGCAACCCCTAAACATCACACCCCAAGTCAAAACCTCTATCTTCTGCCTAGTCGGCCTGGAAAAGTAACCTGTCCTCACATCCACCAGCAGTAACCTGCCTCTGTTTCCTGCTCTTACCTAGGCAGGGCACCCAGAACCAAGAGGGTAAAAGGAACTTTCTTCCAACAGGGCAGCTGGAGAAGTGGGATCAGATTTATGCACAACAAATGGGAAAAAATAAAACTGGAAAAGCAGATAAATTAGGGAGAATTTTTTCACCATATATCAATATGCATTATGGAAATCCTTCAAATAATTCCCCAAGTAGTACAATTTTATCTGATTTGATATATAATTAATTTTTATAGAACATTTCAAGAATATCTCATTTGCCTAAGTAGAAACACACTGATATTATATGTCTGTATTGACAAAAAAAAATTACTTTCACTCATTAATAGTATTTTATGTATAATTTTTTTTTAAAATATATCTTTATTAATTTCAGAGAAAGGAAAGGAGAGGGAGAGAGAAAGATAGAAACATCAATGATGAGAGTCATGGATCGGCTGCCTCCTGCACACCTCTGACTGGGGATCGAGCCCGCAACCCGGGCATGTGCCCTGCCCGGGAATCGAAACCCGGCCTCCTGGATCCTAGGTCGATGCTCAACTGCTGAGCCACGCCCAGCCGGGCTTTATGCATAATCTTAATCCCAACTCTTTCTCTTTTCTGTATCTTAGCTAAAGAAATAAGAAATAGTCTTCCCATTGATTTTCTTTTTTTTTAAATCTTTTTCATTTATTGATCAAAAGGGGAGAAAGAAAGGGGAGAAACATTGATTTTGTTATTCCTCTTATTTATGCATTTATTGGTTGCTTCTTGTATGTGCCCTAATGAGGAATCGAACCCACAACCTTGGTATATTGGAAGGATACTATAACCAAGTGAGCTACCCAGCCAGGGCCCCATCTATTTTCAAATAAACCAAGATGTCCTCCTGAAACTCAGGCAGTAAAAATCTGGTATTTCTTCTTTCTTTGTGGGCAAGGGGCATGCTTAACATTTTCTATGGACCCTAAAGAGCCAGTTATAATAAGTATTATTATTACTATTAATAGCTCTTAAATGTTAATATAGAAATTAAGTTATTTTAGAAAATAACCAATGTAAAATCTCTTGGAATTTCCTGATGGATATTAAATTGGTAAACCTATGAATACTCACACGTTATTTGTATTTACTCTCTGACCACTTTAACTGTTTACTGAAAATACTTATTTAAATTACAAAGATATTTTATGGTTAAATGGCAGATGAATGTACCTCAAATTCTAGTGTGGGGATATTCAGCAGAAGGAGTGGAACAAACACATTTTATCCCTCCATCTTTTCTTATCATCTGAATTAGGTACTTCAAATTTTTTCAAGCTATATATATCACACAAACTAAAGATCAAGTCCTGCATTAATCAATGCTTTTATAATAAACAATAATAATTCCTCTGTAACTCTACATCAGAAAAATCTAATCCCAAACCAATGGACCACATAAATCTATCAATCAATATAAACAATATCCTGGAGCAATAAAAACCATAAATGGTCCATGGTGTTTGCTATAATAAAATTAGATCCATATTGCATAAGAATGAAATGGTCCCTTGCCAGCCAAGTGAGCCAAGGGTCAAGCAAACAAGATCAAGCAGGGAAAGAAGCATTGTGTCAGATCAGTGGGATGTGGCAACATCCATTCAATCAGCCATCCATTCAGAAAATAATTATCACCTGTGCTGTGCTAGATGGGATGACTAATGGAGGTTATGTTAAGAAATTGGGTAATAGCAATATAATGTGATACATGCTCTGAAAAGTGTAAGCATAGTTCCTGGGAGTCAGGAAAGCCTTCTTAAAGGAAAAGTGGTAAAAGGAGCATTATGTAGGTGAAAGGACAGAGAAGGCAGCCTGTGCATAGGACATGCTATAAGAATGTCCTTAGGAGTCCTATACACCTGAACACTAACAAGGAATTGTAAGGAGTGTGGAAAACAAATAAAAGTGATGTGATGGAGTAGTAAGGGCAACATAATGAATGTTTTTGCATGCTTTTGTGAGAAGGTGGGATTTTAGCTGAAGGCAAAGAGGAGGCATTGCAATGATGGTAGGTGGAGGGAGAAGTAGATGTAGTTAATTCCACACTGCTCAGTCTCAAAGTTAGCCCCTCTTTGTTGAACTTTTTTTGGTTGGAGTTATAAGTCCTTCCCTATCAGTCTCAAGTTCCCCTGTTCCTTGATCTGCCAAATTCTGCTTCTCAGTATCTCCCAATAGATAAGTTTTCATCCATCTAGAAAACTAACCTGCCTCTGGACAGCTTCTCTCATCAAGTAAACCAAAATAACTAATGGCAACACCATCTCTTCTTTTAAAATATTTTTTAATAGTATTCGACTTCTCTCATAATTCTTAGGCATTATTCATCAGACAAAAGCATTCTTACCACCTCCCTGTGTTGTATTTCCCTTGTCTGACTTCACCATTCATCTTAGCAGACTACAGAAAGACATGAGAAAGGACAAAAACACATCCCTGGACACCGTGGTGACAGATTTCATTCTCCTGGGCTTGCCTCACCCCCCAAATCTGAGGATCCTTCTCCTCCTGGTCTTCTTCATCATTTACATCCTCACTCAGCTGGGGAACCTGCTCATCCTGCTCACCGTGTGGGCTGACCCAAAGCTCCACGCTCGCCCCATGTACATCCTTCTGGGTGTGCTCTCATTCCTGGACATGTGGCTCTCCTCAGTCATTGTTCCTCGTCTAATACTGGATTTTACTCCTGCCAACAAGACCATCCCATTTGGTGGCTGTGTGGCACAGTTGTATTTCTTTCACTTCCTGGGCAGCACCCAGTGCTTCCTCTACACCTTGATGGCTTACGACAGGTACCTGGCCATATGCCGGCCTCTGCGCTACCCCACGCTCATGAATGGCAAGTTGTGCACTATCCTGGTGGCTGGAGCTTGGGTGGCTGGCTCCATCCACGGGTCTATCCAAGCCACCCTGACTTTCCGCCTGCCCTACTGTGGGCCAAACCAGGTGGATTATTTTTTCTGTGACATCCCCGCAGTATTGAGACTGGCCTGTGCCGACACAACTGTCAATGAGCTTGTGACCTTTGTGGATATCGGGGTAGTGGCTGCCAGCTGCTTCATGTTAATCCTGCTCTCCTATGCCAACATATTGCACGCCATCCTGAAGATAAGCACCGCTGACGGGCGGCGGCGGGCCTTCTCCACCTGTGGCTCCCACCTAACCGTGGTCACAGTCTACTATGTCCCCTGTATTTTCATCTACCTTCGGGCTGGCTCCAAGGGCCCCCTGGATGGGGCAGTGGCTGTGTTTTACACTGTTGTCACTCCATTGCTGAACCCCCTCATCTACACGCTGAGGAACCAGGAGGTGAAGTCTGCTCTGAGGAGAATGACAGCAGGTCGAGGGGCTGCAAGTGAAAATAAGTAACCGTAGGCTCAGGAACTACCCACATCACTGTCACTACCACTCTTTTGAGCTACAGCTGCGTGTGGCAAACGTTCAATAAACTGTTCATGAATTAAACTTAATTTAATTCTATTTAGAAGGAATTTCTGAACTCTTTGGATTCATAATCTTTTCATCTTGTTAAACTGGTTCAAATTGTTTTACATTATTTGTTTAGAAATATGAATACGTTACTTCTACCACCCCTGACTATCTTGTGGTATAAGAAAGCGCCTTAACAAAGGTTGAATAGAATAAGAATGTGTCGGCGGCTTCAGAGTTATATTATGCCAGAAAATGTGAAAGAAGAAAAAATGACATAATGCTGCCCTATTTTCTTTTCTATTATTTTTGCTCCTAAACCCTACACTTCTATAAATTCTGTTTCTTTGTTTGTGCATGGCATTAACATCTATAAGCACTTGAACTTGAAAACACTGGATCATTGACGTTTCCTTCCTGTCCCTCACACTTCCTATGTGCTCAGACATCAAATTCTGTCCCCTTCACTTTTAGAATATCTCTCTTGATTCCTAAATAATCTTTTCTCCCTTTCCTCCTCAGCCACATCACAGTCAAAATTATCCTTCTGAAACACGGAATTTGTAGGAACTCTCCAATGAATGTAAACTAAAGCTAGGCTCCTTAATCTGGAATTTAAAGTCCAAAATGTCTCTGGACCCAACAAACCTTAACTCCCAAGACATTTCTACCCTCCTTTCCCTCTCCCATCCTCACTCATTTACTGCCATTCCTTGAGCATGCCCAATACTTGCCTGCCATTGTTTTATTCAAGCTCTCTCTCCTATGTGGAATACACTTCCCATACAAATTCATATTATCAAACCTCTTAAGAACTTTTCTTAGAAGAGTGTCAAACTATGCCCTCATTAAACACTCTTTTTAATGAGGATCTTGGCCTTTATAGTTCTTCCAACTGGCCTCCTTCAATGCCCTGCACCCTTGATTACACATGCAAATAACTCTTAAGGCATATGGATGGCACTGATTTCACAAAAGAAAATGTATGGCCCATTCAAACCAGGATAATTTGAAGAGGGTTTCTTTGTACAGGGACTATTTACAGAGATATGGGAGTAGGGGAATCACTAGGAAAAGTTGAGTAACCTGGGGCTTAGTGACATTCAAACTATTTAGCATTTCTAGACCAGATAAGACAAAGGAGGGGAAAATTAGAAAAAAAAATGGGTCAATAACTTTCTCAAGTCCTCTCCTCCAGAGTAATGACACAGTTACATACAGCCCTATAGATGTCTAGGTTGCCCTGAGCTACATATGTAACAGTGAACAATTCACCCCTGAGATGAGGCATACTCTTGTTTATGAGAGCATCTTCTACCACTGTTTTTTTGGTTTATTTTTTCTAGGAACTAGAACTAAAGAGAATTTAACTGCAACAGTGAGAGCATGCTCCAGACATCTGAGTATCAGTCTGGCTCTGGAAACTCCACAGGAACCACGAGGACTAGAAAATAACTGGACAACAGGATGTTCCATCTTTCTCACACTGAGTGATACAGAGAGCACCAAAAGTCTCAAATCAAAGGACATTAAAGCTAGATTCATCCCCAGATACTCAAGGGAACAAGGGCCAAGAGATGCTCAAAAATCACAACTCAGGAAGCTTCACTCTAAACATAGTAAATCATTTAATTAGATGCACTCCAAATTCCTCTCAATCCTGAGAATTTATGTTTCTTTTATGCTATGAGATTTTATCTGAACACCCTGTGGAGCCAAGGTTTGAACTTAGAAGTTTCTGACTCCCAAGTCTATACACAGCTACTGCTCTTTCAATGTAACAACTGAACTGAGTCCCCAGTCTGAACCACAGTAGTTCTAAATATCTTGGTTCCTACCCTCTGATAATGACTTGCTCCAACTCTAGCACCCAACCTTCTTTCAGGTGGAAATGGGAGAAGTTGCTAGGTCAGCTAGAAGAGAGAAATTCTACTGGCAGACATGGAAAGAGAGGTGATGCTCCTTGAAAATCTCCTTGGTTGAAAAAATGTGTGGTTTTAGAAACTTAAAACTTTAGGGGAAACAGGCATGAAAACAAGATCAGGATGAACCTACATAAGTCCTTATGGATATTCCTCATAGACACTGAATGAAATGCAAGGGTAGCATACTGAGTAAAGAAAATATCAATAACTTACATCTTCAAATTTAAGATAGTTGATATTGTACAGTTTATTTCCATTTACCATTCACTATTTGCTGGCAGTCTTTTAGACTCTATCTCCCTAATTATTTCAATGAAGTGCTTGAATTTTTATTTTTTATTTTTACTAATAGCACACATATCATTTGCTTCAGTGTTAGATCCTCCATTCAAATGTTCAGTGCCACCCTAGCCAGGTGGCTTAGTTGATTGGCGCATCATCCTGTACACCAAAAGGTGGCAGGTTCAATTCTGGATTGGGGCACATACCTAGGTTGCAGGTTCAACCCCTGGCCAGGGTACATACAAGAGGCAACAAATGAGCGCAAAAATAAGTGGAAGAACAAATAAATGTCTCTCCCTCCCTCTCTCCACTAAAAAAAATCAATCAATAAATTTTCTTTTTAAACGTTGAATATCATTCTGATTTCATGTCTTGGAGTCTCCCACTATGAACCCAGATATCTTTGAGTAATTTGAAAGCTTAAGATTCTTTGGATAACTTAACTTGTAGTCTTGTAATAATCCAATGCCATATAGCCCTTACTCAGCTCATGATGAGTTTATGTTATAAATATTTTTAATTTTTATTGAATTTATTGAGGTGATATTGGTTAATAAAAATTATAGAGGTTTTAAGCATACATCTCTATAATATATCATTTGTATATTGTATTGTGTGTTCACCAGCCCAAGTCAAAACTCCTTCCATATACTATAAAATTATAGCAAGCACATGACATCAGCATTGCTTTTATACATCTCAGTTCTGAGAGTCAAGTTTATTTCCCCTATACTTTCAAATGCATCTTTTCTGAAAGGCCTATTCTTTCTCCGTCTTTACTAGAATATGTGCAACATGAGTGCAGGGATCTTTTATTTAGTTATGCACTCCAAAATTTGAAAGAGAACCTAGCATATATTAGGTGCTTAATAAAATATTTGTTGCATGAAAAACATCCACTTTACCTTTATTTCCTAGCTCCTACCACCAAGTCCCTCTTATTCTATTTATCCCAAAAAGATGACCAAAAATTAGCTGGTAAAAGAACTTAAACAGGCGGAAAAATACATAGAAATAAATCTATGTATTAAGATGTAGATAAAGAGGAATTCTGTATTTCCCTTTATATACAGGATGAATAGGCTATAATGTTTAACAAACACAAAAGACTTTGGGATTGCATAGAAGAATTATGATTCAGAAAAAGAAAATCTTTAAACTGGATACCAGATTTTACGGTTCTTCATGTTCATCATCCAGTGCTTTTATGTGAATTCCCTACTGGCCATGTCTTTCCCACCCCACCCTCCACCTCATTGCGTGACCTCAATCTTCTGTTCCATGGGGAGGAGTTCTCCATGATCTTCCCTTCACTCCTTAAGTTTACAGAGGCTGACTCTCCAAAATGCTCCAACTTTGGAGCACAAAAACATGTAAATAATATCAAAATAAGTCCTCCAATAAATACAAAAATAAGAACAAATTTTGCAGAATTAAGTGGAATCTTAATACCTTAAGCTGAGGTATTTCCCTTTACTTCACATATTTTAGAGCCTTCCTGGGATAAATAAATAAGTATATGATTTGCTACTGCATAAACAAAAGTACTCACCAAGGGGCCCTTCCTTTGAATAAAGAGCTTTCTCTAAAAACAAATTCTATCTTCCATTGTTAGGGCTACAGGATAAATAGGATCAGGAGGGAAAGAAGAAGAAAGAGAGAGAGCAGTTTGACCATCCTTCTAGCAATCCATGGTTCAGAAATACTATAATTCACGTTCAGAGTCCTTTGCTACATTGTTCTAAAGTTTAAAATTAGAGGTATAAACAGGGATACATACACTCAGAAAATACCAGAACTTCTCAAGCCCACCCATGCCTGTACGTTTGCCAGGGAAGACAGAAAAGTATTGGAAATGACAGTGCAGCAGCTGGAGTGAAAACAGAGTCACCACTGTGTGCAGTGGCTTTCAGACTGGAGGCCAAGAACAGGAACTGTGGATTTCAGCTAGTGGTCTGCTGGTACTGTTTAAAAATTGAGTCTCCCAACTTCCCCACCACCACCACCACCACCACCACCAAAAAAAAGCCCTTGCTTTCCAATTTCCCTGGTTTAAATACTTTTACCATAGTCAACTTCAAACTCCAACATGACATCATTGCATATGACAGTACACCATTATAGAGTATTTCCACCATAAAGATATGATAAATATTAATAAGTCTACAGATACTAGTAAAACATAGTAAAATAACTAGAAAGTGATGAGTTTTGAACATTATTACATTTTTATGTAACTTATTTAATGGAAAATGTATGTTTAATTGCAAATTTAAATTTAGTAGCAAGGTTAACACAGAGCTTACAAAATTTCTGAAAATTTAACAGTAAGCTATTGTAAGACAGTGCAAACAAACCCCAGCACACAACTGATTCCAAAGAAGTTTGTTGGGGAGCAAGTCTTCCCACAATTTTAGATGGGACCATTCTCACCTGCATGGTCCAAGTGGCCTACCAAACCTGCCACACCCCAACAAAGAGAGCATGTATCCAAGGAATACTTCAGCTATTTGAAACCATCCTCTGTCTCTACTGCCATGAGAAAAATAGAATCATTAAGACTTTAAAATAGAGGTGACTAAATTTTACTCAACTGACCTAAATTTCAGATTTTTTAAAATCAATATTCAGAGAGGTAGAAACATGGGGAAGATTAGCTCAATTATTGAAAATTAAGTACATTTTCAATGCATTTCTAGAGATAATGTGGGTAAATGTGTGATTCCACATTTCAAAGAAAGTAGTCATTCAAACAGATCATGTTGTTCTTCACAGGGGACTTTCTAGATATGTAGAAATGATTCTTGTTTGTTGTCAAAACAAAATATAATGATAATAAACAAAATAAACTGATGAACAAAATAGATCCAGAGACACAGAAGCATGGAACAGACTGAGGGATCCCTGTGGGAAGGGTGGGGGAGTGGGTGGGGAGAGATTAATTAAAGAACTTATATGCTTATATGCATAACTCATGGACACAGACACTGGTATGGGGAAGGCCTGGAGGTGGTGTGGATGCAGGATGGAGGGGATCAATGGTGTGGGGGGAAAGGGACAGCTGTAATACTTTCAACAACAAAGATAAATTAGAAGAAAATATATATATATATATGTGGGAAATGTAATAATGTTCAAAACTCATCACTTTCTAGTTATTTTACTATGTTTTACTAGTATCTATATATAATTACCAGCATTATATATATAATGAGGATCGAGGGAATGTATGTCTCATGGGGGAAATGTTTCAGGGTAGAACTCCCAAGAGGTAAATAGTTGTCTACAAATCTCTTGACAATATATATTTTTTTAACTCTATCAAAGGAGATCCAGCCAATAACATAACTGATGTAAAATTCAAGACACTTATGTAGAGAAGTTACAATCTATAAAGAGTCTCCAAGGGCAAGATTATTAAAATAGTCAGTGTGTCATCCCCCTGGAAGATTTTAATTCCACTCCGAAGCAGAGATCCAGTCACCCATCATCACAAGCCTAGGAGATGCTCTGAAAGACACTTTCTTCGCCTGTTGGACTATTCTACCTGAGAAAAACCAGTCTTCTCCAAAATTTTGCTGCTGTGTCTATGTGAGTCCAAGAAGGAAAGCATTCCAAAAGCCAGGTCAATTCACAGTAGGAACAAAGAATTAATTTCCAGACTTTAAAAGTGTCAGTAACTTTGTCAAAAATTGTATTTATTCTGTCTCTTTCCCCCATCTTCTTCCTTACCTCACCCTCTGCTCTCAGAGTTAATAAGTTAGGCATATTAATTTTTAATTAAATTGGCCTTTGTCCAGATTTGGGAACTTTCTTCTTTGAATTGAATTTTAAACATTTATCTTTTTTCCCAGTTTGAGGGAGGTAAGAAAGCCGGGTCAATTCACAATAGGAGCAAAGACTTAATATAAGTAAATGATGCATCAGGTTCAGCATTACTGAGCAAACAGAGGCATAGGATCCTTAACCCTTCTTTTCTCAGTGATGGGCACACTTAGTCAACTTATTTAAGGTTAAATAATAATGAAGATTAAATATGTTTGAGATTAGTGTTTATAAAAGGGAATTTTTAGTGATAGATCTGTCAATGTTTATATCTGTTTAATTAGAGGTTAATATAAATATAGTTTAATTTTTTTGCTGTTTCTTAAGAATTATAAAATGGTTTAGTTTAAGCAACAAGTAAAGATGCAAAAAACACTATTATGAGGAAAAATTATTTTGGAACAAACTATTTATCAAAGAGAGTTTTCAAATAATATCTGACTCAGCTCTAGCTGGTTTGGCTCAGTAGCTAGAGCATCAGCCCACAGACTGAAGGGTCTCAGGTTTGATTCCGGTCAAGGGTATGTACCTCGGTTGCAGGCTTGATCCCCAACCCCAGTCAGGGTACTCTCGGGAGGCAACCAATTGATGTGTCTCTCACACATCGGTGTTTCTCTCTCCCTTCCACTCTCTCTGAAAAGCAATGGAAAAAAATATTCTCGTGTGAGGATTTAAAAAAAAATCTGACTCAGTTATTTAATACCTTTAAAGCATTTTAAGAATCTCATTTGTTGGAAAGCAAATAAGGTCTTAAAATAACAGTATACTAAAGGTCAAGTTCAATACTAATCAATGCTATTATAATCCAAAACATCAAAACCATTAAGTTACTTAGGTCAAACAATAAATTTAAATAACATTCTAGAGCAAACAAAAAGCATGGATAATGCCTTGGACTTAGTTTATACTGAAAACAGACTCACATTGCTGAAATGTATGTGACATAAAGCATGAGAAATGTGACCACACAGAGAAACAGGATGCAGGATTAATGGGAACTGGCAATATACATTCAGTCAATCAATCAGCTAACAAATATTTATTAATTAGATTACTGTTGCAAAGCACTGGGGCAGGTGCTGCAGAAACATAAAAAGAACAAAATAGACTAGGTTTTTGTTCTAAAGGAATTTATAGCCTAGTAAAAGAAACCAATGAGCATTTAAGCAAATAGCTCTTGTGCAGCAATTGCTTTTTATAATATAAACTCTTATCTCCCAGAAAACTGTTTTCTAAGGGAGAACTTTTCCCAAAGGAGGTGACAGTCAAAGTGAATCCTGAGGAATGAAGCTGTTGTAATGAATCAGTAAATTCCAGGAGTAGGTCCAGAAAGAAGGAGGGTGTGGTGCTCTGAGGAAACGAGAGGCAAAAAGACTAGAAATATGCAAGGGTCAAATCACAAAGGTTCTTGTAGATCATGGAAGGAGACATTTTGAGGATAAGTCAGAGACCAACAATAGTTATGGTAATTGTGGAGTAATTGTTTTGCACTGCTCCCTAACACTATTATTCAGACACAACCCTGTGCCTTGGCTTTCAACACTTGTATGCAGTGTTCCCCATTGAAGGAGCATTTCAGGGCACCTAGAATATAAGCAGCCTCTGAGGATTGTCTTGCCAAGCAAACCTAGGTGATTGACAGCAAATGCTTTCTACTTAAAATATAGAAATCCTTTGTTTATTTCCTAGACTCTGGTCATCAGACAAAAAAAAACATTCTTACCACCTCCCTGTGTTGTATTTCCCTTGTCTGACTTCACCATTCATCTTAGCAGACTACAGAAAGACATGAGAAAGGACAAAAACACATCCCTGGACACCGTGGTGACAGATTTCATTCTCCTGGGCTTGCCTCACCCCCCAAATCTGAGGATCCTTCTCCTCCTGGTCTTCTTCATCATTTACATCCTCACTCAGCTGGGGAACCTGCTCACCCTGCTCACCGTGTGGGCTGACCCAAAGCTCCACGCTCGCCCCATGTACATCCTTCTGGGTGTGCTCTCATTCCTGGACATGTGGCTCTCCTCAGTCATTGTTCCTCGAATTATTCTTAATTTCACTCCTTCCAGCAAGGCCATCCCATTTGGTGGCTGTGTGGCTCAGCTATATGCCTTTCACTTCCTGGGCAGCACCCAGTGCTTCCTCTACACCTTGATGGCCTACGACAGGTACCTGGCCATATGCCGGCCTCTGCGCTACCCCACGCTCATGAATGGCAAGTTGTGCACTATCCTGGTGGCTGGAGCTTGGGTGGCTGGCTCCATCCACGGGTCTATCCAAGCCACCCTGACTTTCCGCCTGCCCTACTGTGGGCCAAACCAGGTGGATTATTTTTTCTGTGACATCCCCGCAGTATTGAGACTGGCCTGTGCCGACACAACTGTCAATGAGCTTGTGACCTTTGTGGATATCGGGGTAGTGGCTGCCAGCTGCTTCATGTTAATCCTGCTCTCCTATGCCAACATATTGCACGCCATCCTGAAGATAAGCACCGCTGACGGGCGGCGGCGGGCCTTCTCCACCTGTGGCTCCCACCTAACCGTGGTCACAGTCTACTATGTCCCCTGTATTTTCATCTACCTTCGGGCTGGCTCCAAGGGCCCCCTGGATGGGGCAGTGGCTGTGTTTTACACTGTTGTCACTCCATTGCTGAACCCCCTCATCTACACGCTGAGGAACCAGGAGGTGAAGTCTGCTCTGAGGAGAATGACAGCAGGTCGACGGGCTGCAAGTGAAAATAAGTAACTGTAGGCTCAGGAACTACCTACATCTTAAGCTTAATTGAATGTAATTCTACTAGGAAGAAGCTTCTGGTGCTATATGTAACCTCAATAAATTCACCAGAACTGCTTTACACTTTTCTGACCCATTGCTCAGAAGAAAGCACATTCTACACAAATGTTAAATATGAGGAATAAGTGCCCTCTCTAGGAGAGGGGGTTATTTCCAGCAAATTTGGAGGAAATCAGCATAATGCTGTCCCATTACCCTTCTTCTATTTGCTTCACTCCTAATTTCCCAAGCTGCTGAATGTTCAGGATTGCTTTGCTCATGTCAAGGCAAATCTATCACCCCAAGCTCTTGGTGTGAATCTATGTGAGTTGCCTGTGTTTCCTTCCAGCCTTTCTCTATCCCCCATGCAGTAATTCACCAAATTCTATTCACTCTGTCTCAGGAATGTCTCTCTGGCTCCCTAAGTGGTCCTCTTGTCATTCCCATACTCATCCATACCTCTACCAGAGTTTCCTTTCTGAAACATAGAATGCAATGTGTCATTTCTCTCTTTGTGAATAGTCACTGGCTCTCTACAGCATATAGATAGAAAAAGCCAGACCCCTTAGCTTGGAATACAAAGTCCCCCACAATCTGATCCCCACACATCTTATCTCCTAAGATATCTCTACATTTCTCTTCCCTCTTGGCCCCATTAATTTACCTGTCATTCTTTAAACATTCTCCTTACTTGGGGGCCTCTGAGCCTTTACTTAAGATATTTCTATATCAGAAATACATCTGCCAAGCTGGAACACTCACCTCAGAATTATGAGAGGAAAATAAGCCTCTCACTTAACTTCTTTAGCCCACTGATTTGTTACTGGGTTACTTTGTTAGAGCAACTTCACCACATCCTAATTAGTACTTCACTCAACTGACAATTTTTAAAAATTAAAATAACACCAGGAAAGCCCTGGCCAGGTAGCTCAGTTGGTTGAAGCATCACCCCATATAACAAAAAGTTGCAGGTTTATTCCCAGTCAGGGCACATACCTAAGTTGTGGGTTCAGTCCCCAGTTGGGGCACATAAGGGAGGCAACTGATCAAAAAAAACATATTCTTGAGTGAGAATCAATTTTAAAATTTTTTAAAAAAAAAACAGCACCAGGAAAGTCTTTTGAACTGCATTTGAATTGTCAAAACATCCAGGAAAGCTTTAGGTAAATTATCTTAAAGCCAAACTCCAAAGATCTGGACACCACCTAGTCAATCATTCATCGAGCCAATCAATTCATCATGTAATGTCCTTCTAACCAGGACAGGGTGAGGCAAATAGCCTTGACTTATCCCTGTGACCTGTCCTTGTCTTACCTGGAAGAAAACGAAAACATTTAAAAGAAGTTGGAAACAGAGAACTCAAGTATAGGGCAATGTTAAGAGCTAGTGTCAATAGCTCCTTCCAGGAAATGAAGAACCAGGTACATGTGCTCACTTATTGACAGGTTTTTTTCATTCAATTAGCGGTGTAAGATCTTGCTAGCCCAACTTTTTTTTTCCAGATTTTTTTATTGTGGTAAAATACACATAACAATTACCATCTTAATCATTTTTAAGTGTGCAGTTCAGTGGTATTAAATACATTCACATTGTGCAACCATCACCATCATCCATCCCCGTAAGTCCTTTCTCCTTGTAAAACTGAAACTCTATGCCCATTAAACAACTCCTCATTCTCCCCTCCCTCCAGCCCCTGGAAATCACCATTATATTTTCTGTCTCTATGATTTTGGCTACTCTTAAGTACCTCATATAAGTAGAATCATATAGTATTTGTCTTTTTGTGATTGGCTTATTTCACTTAGCATAACACCCTCAAGTTTCATTCATGCTGCAGCATATTGTGGAATTTCCTTCCTCTTTAAGTATAAATTATATTTCATTGTATGTATATGCCATGTTTTTTATCTGTACATCCATTGATGGATACTGAGTTTGCTTCTACATTTTAGCTATTGTGAATAATGCTACTATGAATATGGGTATTCAAATAGCTCTTTGAGACCTTGCTTTCAGTTATTTTGGGTATATACCCAGAAGAAGAATTTCTGGATCATGTGGTGATTCTATTTTTAATTTTTTTCAGGAACCAGCATGCTATTTTTCACAGCAGCAGCACCTTTTACATTCCCACCAACTGTGCACAAGAGTTCTAATTTCTCCACATTCTGGCCAACACTTGTTTTCTGTTTCTTTGATAGTAGCCATTCTAATAGGTATGAAGTAGTATCTCATTGTAGTTTTGGTTTGCATTTCCCTAATAATTAGCAAAGCTGAGAATCTTTTCATGGGCTTGTTGGCCATTTGTATATCTTCTTTAGAGAAATATCCATTCATGTCCTTTGCCCACTTTTGAACAGGGTTGTTTATTTTTTTGTCATTGAGTTTTAAGGGTTCTGAGTATTAATCCCTTATCAGATATGTAATTTGCAAATATTATTTTTCATTCTCTGGGCTATCTTTTTACTCTGTTAATAGTGTCTTTTGATGCACAAACATGTTTACTATTTATGAAATCCAATTTCTCTTCTTTTTTCTTTTGTTATCTGTGCCTTTCATGTCATAACCAAGAAATCATTGCCAAATCCAATTTGTGAAGCTTTTGTCTTATGTTTTCTTCTAAGAGTTTAATTGATTTTGATTTTACATTTAGGTCCTTGATCCATTTTGCATTAACTTTTGTACAGTAGTCCCCCTTTATTCCTGGGGAATATGTTCTGAGACTCCCAGTGGATGCCTGAAGCCGTGAATAGTACTGGCTCTATATAGTCTGGAGGTTTTTATATATATGATAAAGTTGAATTTATAAATTAGGCACAGTAAGAAATTAACAACAATAATTAATAATAAAATAGAACAGTTATAAAAATATATTATAATAAAAGTTATGTGAATATGGTCTTTCTCTCCCTCTGATAACCAATCTGATAAACCAAGACTGCTACTAAGTGACTAACAGGCAGGTAGTATATACAGCGTGGACATGCTGAACAGAGGGGTGATTTATGTCCAGGCCAGGATGGAGAGGGATGCCACTCAAAACAGTGTGCAATTTAAAACTTATAAATTGTTATTTCTGAAATTTTATCATTTAATATTTTGAGGCCATGTTTGACCATAGGTAACTGACATCACACAAAGCAAAACAACAGATAAGAGGGGCCCTAGCTGGTTTTGCTCAGTGGTTAGAGCTTCAGCCTGTGGACTGAAGGGTCTCAGGCTTGATTCCAATCAAGGGCATGTACCTCAATTGCAAGCTCCATCCCAACCCCAGTCGGGGCGCATGTGAGAGGCAACCAAACTATGTGTCTTTCTCACATCTTTG
This sequence comes from Miniopterus natalensis, assembly GCF_054644295.1. Classification (NCBI taxonomy): domain Eukaryota; kingdom Metazoa; phylum Chordata; class Mammalia; order Chiroptera; family Miniopteridae; genus Miniopterus; species Miniopterus natalensis. Next base: position 67,435,011 of record NC_142081.1, on the reverse strand, counting down.
TTTCTCTCTCCCCCGCTCCCACTCTCTCTGAAAAGCAATGGAAAAAATATCCTCAGGTGAGGATTAAAAAAAAGTTAAGGGGGGACTATACTGTATATGGTGTTAAGTAAGGGTCTAACTTCATTCTTTATATGTGGATATCCAGTTTTCCCAACCATTTGTCAAAAAAACTGTCCTTTCCCCAATTAATTGTCTTAGCACCCTTGTCAAAAATCATGTGACCATATCTGCAAGAGTTTGTTTCTGGACTTTCTTTTGTTCACTGTGGCCTTAGTTTGTCTTCTTTTTCTAGTTCCTTGAGGTGCAAAGTTATGTTGTTTATTTGCAATCTTTCTTTCTTCTTGACATAGCATTTATTGCTATAAATACCCTCTTAGAGCCGCTTTTGCTACATCCCATAAGTTTTAATATGTTGTGTTTCCATTTTCATTTGTCTCAAGGTATTTTTTTATTTCTCTAAAATTATATCCTTATACATTGTGTGCCCAAAAACATAAACTAATTATTCGTTTAAATTCATTAGCCTCTTAAATTATGTAGAGAACAAGATTTAGAGTTACAAACCAGTTATAGTAATACTCACTTTTACATTAATAATTATTTTTGTCTTTAAATTTGTTAGTCTTTTAAACCATATTTTTAAAATGCAGTTACAAAGCATTGTTATAATAATACTAGCATTTATAATTCCCCTTTATATTTACCTTTATTTGATCTTTTTTTTCTCCATATGACTTCTAGTTACTGTCTGGTGTCCTTTCATTTCACCCTGCAGGATTCCCTTGAGCATTTCTGCAGGGCAAGTCTAGTCACAAACTCTCAGCTTTTATTTATCTGGGAATGTCCTAATTTCTTCCTCACTTTTGAAGGACAGTTTTACTGTATATAGGATTCTGGTTAAGAGGGGTTTTTTCTTTTAGCATTTTGAATATATTGGCCCACTGTCTTCTTGCCTCCAAAGTTTCTGATGAGAAATCTGCTGATTTTATTGAGGATGTTATTGAGGATCACTTGTATGTGATGATTCACTTCTCTCTTGCTGCTTTCAAGATTTTGTCTTTGGCTTTTAAAAGTTTGATTATAATGTGTCTTCATCTTACTTGGAACTCATAGAGCTTTTTGAATGTTTATACTCACATGTTTCATCAAATTTGGGAGGGTTTCAGCCATTATCTCTGCATATATTCTCCTTGCCCCTTTTTCTCTCTTCTCTTTATAGGATTTTCATGATGAGCATGTTTGTTTACTTGACAGTGTCCCCCACAGGTCCCTTAGGATCTGTTCCTTTCTCCAATATTTTTTCTTTCTCTTTCTCAGACTTGATAATTTCCATTGTCTTACACTAAGTTCACTCATTCTTTCTTCTGGTCAAATCTGCCTTTGAATCCAATGAATTTTTTTTTAATTATTGTACTTTAAAGCTCCATATTTTTTTCTTTAGGTTTTCTATATTTTATTGATATATCCATTTTGTTCACAAATTGTTTTCTTGACTTTCTCTACAACTTCCTTTAGTTCTTTGGGCATCTTTGAAACATTTGTTTAAAGTCTTTGTTTAGTATATCTTTCATTAGGTCTTTTTCAAGAACAGTTTCCATTGAATTTTTTTTTCTTTGAATGGGTCATACTTTCCTGTTTCTTTGTATGTCTCATGAGTTGAACACTGAACATTTGAATCTAATAATGTGGTAACTCTAGATATCAGATTCCCCCTCCCCCTTCCCTAGGACTTACCAGGTTTTGTAATTGGTTTGGGGTGGTTTCTATTGTTTTGTTTTGTTTGGGGGGTGGTATAGGCTATATGTACAAGGATCAGCTTGAAATGTAAACTTAAGATATGCTCAGGCCTTTTCTGAGCCTTTCCATGGGCATGCATGTTCACTTTCTAATTTTCCTTGTGTGTGCAGTTGCTTTTTAACATTCTTGTCCTAAAGTCTGGCTCCTGAAAAGGTAAAAGCAAAAAATAATGGAAGAAAGAAAGACACAAGCCCTTTCAATCCCTTGGAAGTTACTTCAGTTGGAGGGGAAGAGGCTTGCAAACACATGGGGGTGCAACAGCAATGGCTGCCCATCTCTTTATCTGCATCTCTCTTATCAGAAGCAATGAAATTGCCAATTGTGACACAAGTAAAGTAATGTTAGCTAGAAAGCAGAATTAATAGATACATCTCTTGTGTAACACTTAACTTCGAGGACATCATTATTGTTACCAGAGGAGAAGAGATGCTGTGAAGGCCGTAAAATCTTGGGATTATATGCACATTTAATCTATAAAACCTAACTACTCTCTAGAGGTATGTGTGTCATTACTAATTTAATCAATAAACACAACTACTATTGTGGGAAAGAGTAATTTTTGTGGAACAGATCTAGAAGGGTGTCAATTGAAACCATAAAACTCGATTAAGTCGTGAACAGCTTAGCAAATGAACCTGTACCTGTGCAGCCCTATTTCACAAAGTACTTCCTTGCACACATCCTGGTTGCAATATACAAACCTGGACCAATAAAATTTAACAGTGTCCTTTCTGAAATTTATTTCAACTGAAATTATGCTTTTTGGAATAGTGGAAGCAGCAAAACATAAGAAAAGATCAGGCTGTGAAAAAGTAAGACAAATATTTTTGCCTGTCTCCATCTACCCACACACACCCTTTTGGGCCAGTTCTTCTCACTAATTAGTCATAAACAAGTTTTGTTCTTCCCCTGATTACCTCTATTCACCTGTGATCCAAATTTGGCCTGCTACCTATTTTTTGTAAACCTGCAAGCTAAAAATGGTTTTTACATTTTTTGATGTTCAAAAAAGGAAAAGAAGAATAATTTTATATGAAACATGAAATGTATATAAAATTCAAGTTTTACTGTCTACAAATAAAGTTTTATTATAATACAGCCATGCCCATTTTTAAGTGTACTGTTTATAGCTGCTCCCATGTATAATGGCAGATTGAATAGCTACAACAGAGACTGTATGGTCTTCAAGGCCAAAAATATTTATTATCTGTACTTTACAGAAAAAGTGTACCAACTTCTGCACTAGACACTTCAACACCAAGATGACTTGGGAGCTAGAGAGTTCCCCACAAAAGTTTGGGGGCAGGGGAAACAGATCACATACAAGATATTCTCTTAAGACGTAGACCATAACTAGGCATTTAAAAAAAGTTTGAAAAATGGTTCAGACAATTCCAAGGATCAGACTAGCAGAAAACAAGTCAGATGAATCTCAAAGTACTCAAAGAAACAGAACTAAGATGCTAATGAAAATCACTGCTCAGGGAGCAGGACTTAAAGTATTGTAGATTATAGTTGAATTGAATGACTTCTCATGTCCCTCTAACCTTAAACCTGAGACTTTGTTTCTCCTAGTCTATGCAGATCTATGTTAGTACCTTAGTAATTTAAAGAAATAGGAGTTTCACGAAATATGAATGTGCCAATAAAAATACATCTTTTGACCAATAACAACCACATTAGCTTTTACTTCCTTTTTTCCAAATTTGTTTTTGGAAGGTAAAAGAAATCACAGACATGCAATCATTAATAAGCCCTGTTGAGCCCCACAGAATTTGTCCCCACCTGATGTTACAAAATTATAAAAAGTTTTGAATAAGACGGTTTCCCAGAAAACAAACCATAAATATTGGTCTTGACTTGTCAGTAGGGTGCTATTATATCACAATATCTCTGATATCAAACTATACTATGAGGCCATTATAATCAAACAAGGATGCTGTTATAATATTCCCCAAGCTATATGTCTCATACATTATAATTGACTCTGGGGAAAATAAAAGAAGTAACAGAACACAAGAGAGACCAATCTTAGCAGTTACTCCAGTGGAAGCCACAACTCTTTTCCCAGTTTGTAAGGAAACTGGGAGAGGACATCTACAAATAAGAAGGCAAACAATACATCGTTTCATTAGTTTGGTCCTTTAGCCAGAACTGGCTAATTGGGTCTTCTGCCATGAGCTCTTCACAGTAACTACTGCTGACCTCGCCAGACTCAAAACCTTTGAAATTATTCTAGGAACAGATTTATATCTCTTCTCTTAGGTCGCAAAAGGGTTTTCTGTGGATACTGACACCTCCAGGTGAAGGTGATTCTCTACTTCCCCCAAGTAACACCTGCCATTGTCCTATCCCATCTTCCAGTTAAACGTCATCTACGGGACTTGATCACTGATGTGGAGAAGTGCGGAAAAGAGAGGAGGATATTCCTAAATATAGACCACAGAGTAAGTTTCAGATATAAATAAATGTTGAGTCCAAATACTGCAAATGGTTTCTTCACTCTTAGTCACTTTACCTCTCAATGTGTTTTCTGTTTTCTTTTTTTTCCAAATATATCTTCATTGATTTCAGAGAAAGGAACTGGGAGAGAGAGAGAGAGAGGGAGAGAGAGAGAGGGAGAGAGAGGGAGGGAGAGAGAGGGAAACATCAATGATGAGAGAGTCATTGATCGACTGCCTCCTGCACACTCCCGACTAGAGATTGAGCCCGCAACCCCGGCATGTGCCCTGACCGGGAATCGAACCTCAATCTCCTGGATCCTAGGTCGATGCTCAACCGCTGAGCCACGCCCGGCCGGGCTCAACGTATTTTCTTGTTTCATTATTCAGTATATTTATTTTTGCTCTCACAGGAATTTTGTTTACTGCTCTGCTAAGTCTAACTATCCAGCTACCATTTAGCCATTTTATTGGGGATAACACTTTGTCCCCAAACCTTTTATTGGCTGCATCTTTCTCTAAAGCCACCATTCTTCAGAGATTCATTCACTGCCTAAAAGGGTCAAAGTAGCTTGGAGTTCTGGGGTGGTTGCATCTTTGCTCCTTGCTGTTTGGTCCTTGTTGGGTCCCTTCTCCCACCTGTAACACATGTTCTCTGCCCAAAATGTGAGGAATGGATGTGAATAAAACTGTAATCTGATTTCTGTGTTAGTGAATATTTTAAACAGATGGTTCAAACTCATTGCTAATAAGAGTTTTATATTTTAATAGAAACTTGTAGTCTCATTTCTCAGACTTAATAACTAAATTTTTTCTCATCTCATTGTATATATGTATATATTCATTCCAGTGTTACATCTCTTTAGATTATTTTCAGTTTTACATGTCTTATTGTAAAATTCAGAAAATGGCAATAGATTATATGTTTTCTAAATATTTAAGATGCTTTTATAAATTAAAAGAAGGTGCTTTGAGTTTATTTTCAAAGCATAATAAGAAAAAATGTTAAGTTTCCTTCATGGCCATTTGAGAGATGAGTGACTGGAGTTAGGTATGTAATTTGAGACCAAAATTAAGCAAAATTCATCTGCTGAAATAGGATCAAGCCTGCCTTTTTCCTCATTAGAAAAGGTGCTTAATACCCTAGGCAAATCAGTCACTAACAATTTTTAATGATCAGCATTAGAGACTTATAATCATTTTGTGATCCACTAATGATTCCCATATCTTTTTCAAACACGCTTGTACTAGGTGATCTTTTGTATTTTATATGTAAGATCACAATTCAAAAACATATTGCATCAATACCTTCACAGTCTAAGTCCCTGTAAAATGAAAATACTGCTAAGGCCCCAGGCAATTATCTAATTTTTAAAGAAATGTATCAGTGTGACAGTGAAAGGAGATGGGCCACTTCACAGATTCATGGGAACAAAATTTGTTTGATTTTAGAATATGCACTTAACTCCACTACATTTAGGTTTAGAAATAGGGCAGCAACATCAGTTTAGAATCTTTGACAGAATGAACCATCAAACTCTTAAAATCATTATTCTGATTATAGACAAAGCTATGGCTTCAGGACACTGACAATTAATGTTGTCAATGCAATTTTCAAACTCCTAACAATTTAGCAACATGAAATAACATGATTTACTAAATTATTTTTGCTTATTTGGGGGAAGGAATGTTAAGTAAAATGTAGAAAGAGTACTAGACTGGAAATCATAAAACCTAGTGGTAGTGCTTACTCTAGCACTACAGAGCTATGAGACTCCTCTGTCATTTAACTCCTCTAAGGATCATGAGAACACTACACAGATGTAAAATACCATCATTATTTTGTGAGTTCATATCACCCTAGTCCATTGAGGTTTCATCAGTGCCGTGTTTCCTTCTCTTTGTTCCATGTCTTCTCTCTTTCTCTCTCTCTCTGTCTTTCCCCCACCCCATCCCCATCTCCAGCTTTGTTATTGAAAGGAATTAAGGCATCTCAGAGCCACATCTGGGATATTAATGAATCAGAGTAAGTAGAGGGGCGTTCACCCAATGAATACCAAGTTTCATGCCTGGGGATCTATGATAATGGCAGTGGCACAGGGAAGAAGATCATGATAGAGCAAAGGTAAAAGAAAGTTGTCCTGTTAATATTTATAACTAAATGGGGAAGAAAAATTGTCAGAGAAGTAAGTAGAGGGAAATTTGCTTGCAACTGGAATAAAATCACACCTAATAAAGACAGTATTACAAATAGGGCTACATGCCTTCCTCTCGTCCATCCCTTTAAGATGGTTCGAAAATCTAAGGGCAAGAGTAGGGAATACTATTTTCTAAGGTTGAATAAAACAAGAATTGGCATATACAAACATCAAATCAATATGTTGTACATGTGAAACTAATACACTATGTACATGTGAAACTATTATATATAATTATACCTCAATATAAAAAAATAATCTGAAAAATTTTTGAAGTTCAGGTTTTATGAAGTAACATGTTAACTTGGTAGATTTCTTTTTGATAGAATATTTATCTCCAAAGGCTATGGTTTCATTGCACTGTAACCAGTTTTATATTAATCTAGCAACCTTATGCCAAGACTTTTTTTTTTTTTTAATGTTTATTAGTACCCTGTTCTTCAAATGCTCTTGGAAACTTTACATTCTAACTAGTTTGCTTATTCTCAGGTTAATAAATCTTTTATTTTTTATTTTTTTTAAACACACAAGAATCAGCACACTATGTGTGGACTGGAACTCCCTATCTACAGGAAATTTCCCAAAAGAAGTAATAGTTCCTAGAGAGTAATTCAGAGAACAGAGAATGTTCCCTAATGCAAATAAGAAATAGAATGGAAAATAAATGAGGAAAAAATAATTAAGGAACTCTAAAACGTTAAGAAATGTGCTAAAAAGAAGAAAGCCATTGGAAATAATAAAGGCGATCTAAAAGAAATACAGACTCAGGAAAAAATAGAGTAAAACTTTGTGAATGTATCCTCACTACTGCCCGGAAAAAGATATTGTATCTGAAGAGAAGATTGAAGTATAAAGATAAATAATTATAATTTACCAGGTGTAATTCACTGAAACTATTGAAGCCTAAATTGTGTGCTCCATTAAATTCCCTTTGCTCTGATTCAAAACTCAGAAAAATACATCTGATTCCTAATTTGACTTCCAGGGACCTTGATATTAGTAAGTAGTTGCCCTGAGTAGTAGACATACCATTTCAGTCATGGGAATGAGATCTCCCACTACAGATTAACAAATTGGTTGTTTGGTTTACAAGTCATTCTCTCAGGTATTTGAATAGTGTGAATTGATTTCCCAGTGCCTGATTCCCTAGGGAGGCCTGACCAAATCAGGCTTCTAAATCTGCAGTTTAACATCAGACCTTCTCTGGTCTGCCAGACCAGAGCAGCTGCCGGCTTCTCACTATGGCCATCCCTCTTTGCTTCCCCCTCTTCTCTCTTCCTTTATCATGTCCCAAAACAAAATTATTAGATACAAAGGAACCAAAATACATAGCATCAAGCATCAACCACAACTTTACTTATATGCTTACACCCTCTTGGGCATTATTTTCCTTTAATTTTGAAGAACTTGGAGAGTAGACTTATACAGCTTCAAGCACTGTCACACACAAGTAGCCATTTAATCAAAACTTTATTCCATCCTGTCTACTACAAAGGGGAAAAGGAATTTTCTCGTCTTTCTGCATACTCCCCACTCCATATAAGTTTATATCCTGGCAGAGATAAGAATGAGGCTGTGGCCTCTGGAACTTTCTCAACTGACAGAACACTAACAAAATAAATATCCTTTCCCACGCATGTCATTGCCAGTAAATCCTTAACTTTTGGCAAAAATCCTCTAGGTGCAAACTTCTAAGTGCAAACATTTTATGTAAATTTCCAGAATGAGTATTTTAGGGTTTGCAGGACAAATGCAAGGACTCCACTCTGTCATCGTAGCACCAAAGTAGCTGCAGACAATACATAAGTAAATGAGCATGGCTGTGTTCCAATAAAACTTTATTTACAGAACAGGTCAACCCCTGCCACAGAACATGCTTTCTTCCTACTTGTCATCTCTCCACATAAGAGAGAAACTTATCTGCCACTCTCCCTGATTTTTACAGTCTCTCTAGTTCCTCCTCACTTTCCTCCCTCCTCCATGCTAAGTCCTGTTTTGTCCATTTTCTAGGTAAGAACTCTCCAGAAGATGGAAAGAGTCAACAGCACATTGTTGACAGAGTTCATCCTGACAGGAATTCCCTACCCATTCAGGCTAAGGATATTTCTTTTTGTGTTCTTTTTGCTGATCTACATCCTGACTCAGCTGGGGAACTTGCTTATTCTAATCACTGTTTGGGTAGACGTGCAGCTCCATGCTCATCCCATGTACATCTTTCTTGGTGTTCTCTCCATCATTGACATGGCCATCTCCACCATCATTGTTCCTCGTTTCATGATGAACTTCACTTCAAGCATCACACCCATCTCATTTGGTGGCTGTGTCACGCAACTCTATTTCTATCACTTCCTGGGTAGCACCCAGTGCTTCCTCTACACCCTGATGGCCTATGACAGGTACCTGGCCATATGCCGGCCCTTGCATTACCCTGTGCTCATGAATGCTAAGCTGAGTACCTTACTTGTGGCTGGAGCTTGGGTGGCAGGATCCATCCATGGGGCTCTCCAGGCCATCCTAACCTTCCGTCTGCCCTACTGTGGGCCCAACCAGGTAGAGTACTTCTTCTGTGACATCCCTGCAGTTTTGAGGCTGGCCTGTGCTGATACAACAGTCAACGAGCTGGTGACCTTTGTAGACATTGGGGTGGTGGTTGCCAGTTGCTTCTCCCTGATTCTCCTCTCCTACACACAGATCATTCGGGCGATCCTGAGAATCCGTACAGCGGATGGGCGGCGCAGGGCCTTTTCAACCTGCGGAGCCCATGTAACTGTGGTAACCGTGTACTATGTGCCTTGTGCCTTCATCTACCTGAGGCCTGAGACCAACAGCCCCCTGGATGGGGCAGCTGCCTTGTTCCCCACAGCCATCACTCCTTTTCTCAACCCCATCATCTACACTCTGCGGAACCAAGAGGTGAAGTTGGCCCTGAAGAGAATGCTAGGAGGCCGTGGGACTAAGAGTCAGGTCTGAAAGTGTGTGTCCCCCACTGGGGAAACCTTCACATTTACAATTCTTTCTAATGTTTAGCTACCAGTGAGTTTTTCTTCTTGCTGTTTCTCTTTTATGTAGCCATATAATATCAATATATCAAGATCATAGTTTAAGGTAAAATACTACTTTCTAGCAGTTCTTTAGTGTCCCTTCCAGTTAAAAATCTCAGCTGCTCGAAGAATAGAGAGTGAAATGAAAGTCACTCCGAAGATAGCAAAATCTGTCACTTAAACACCCAGAGGATTGGCGTACCAAAAATATCCAATGGGCTGTCTAGTCTCTAGGCTGACATTGGTCAAGATCTCATAGGATGGACTGTTTCTTTTGATGGGAGAATATTCTTCAGTTCCGTTCCAATTGGATATATACCTTAGGAGCTAGTAATAGAAGAGAAACCATAGATGCCCTGCTGTGTGCATTTTAACAGGCCTGGCTTTGGGAACTTCCTGAGGCCACTATGGGAACTAAAGTACTTATTCCACTTTACCTGTTGAAGAAATAAAACTTCTCTTAAACTGGTGCTTTCACAGACCAAACCAAATTAAATAATTCAAAAAAGAGAATGCAAAAAAGTTTTTTCAAATGTCTCAATTATAAATTCCTCCACACCAAAAAGTAAAGCTCTCTATGAAACTTCCCATTGAAAGAAAATAGGACAATCAATCAAGGGACCAGAATAATTTATCCAAATTAGTATTTCATAGCAATTTAGATTCATGGGGTTGACAGGCTTTCATTGAGTTAGTCCAAGGCCTAATCAGTATGGGAAAATTTTGTGCAATATCTCTGATTTCAACCCCTTCAATACCTCCAATCTTAACCTATTATGCATCTGCTTCATTCTCAGCTTTTTCTATCGGATGCTTGCTTTATCCATGTGATGAAATCGTGTTATCAATAAAGCAAAGTCTCTTGGTCATAGCAGAGAGTTAACAGTTTAGTCATATGAAGGTTCATCTCCAAAGGACTCACAAGACCACCTAATCAATATAGGAGACAGAAAACTAACCATTCTCAATTTCTCAATGTCCCATTCTGAAAACAAACAATCCACTAGATATCAACTCCCTCAAAGTAGGAAAACATTTGTTAAATAATTTCAAGATATTTAACAAATAAAATGCTTGAATAATGAATTATAAAAATAAGCATGCCGGCCGGGCGTAGCTCAGCGGTTGAGCATAGACCTAGGATCCAAGAGATCTCAGTTTGATTCCCAGTCAAAGCACATGACTGGGTTGCAGGCTCGATCCTCAGTTGGGGGAGTGCAAGAAGCAGCCAATCAATGACAACTCTCTCATCATTGATGTTTCTATCTCTCTCTCTCCCCCCCTCCCTTCCTCTCTCTGAAATTAGTAAAGATATATTCTATAAATAAATTAATTAATTAAAATTTAAATTAAAAATAAGCATAAATCTATAGTTCATGAACCAAAAAGATTTCCAGGCTATTGTACATTTTGTTCCTATTTTCCCAAGGGTTTAGCACAATTGTTATCATAGCTCTTTTCTTAAAAGTTAATTAAATAATATTCTTACATGTCTTTATTCAATTCCATGGGTGGAGTGCTTTGGGGTTCCCAGGCTAAAGCCAGAAGATCGATTCAAACCAAAGGAGCAACATTTTGATAAGCCACATGGGGGTCATATCTAAAGGGTGCAAAAGAAGAAGGCAATAGCAGACAGAGAAAGACTATTGATTGCAAGGGCTGTCGGTGAAGTCATATAAGGAACCTACATTTCCAAGTGACTTGGAGGGCTGCTATCTAGACTATGCACGTACATGAGGGGGGTCACGTGGCCATTTAGAAACATGCAAATAAACAATACCACATGGAAACCTAAATGTCATCTTACCTTTTTTGAGGCCTGAAGGTTTATTTATTTTTTTTTTTTAAGAACAGTTTATTGATTTTTTAGAGAGAAAGGAAGGGAAAGGAAGAGAGAGAGATAAACATTCATGTGAAAGCTCAACATGATTGGCTGCCTCCTGCAATCCCCACCAGGGATCCAGCCTGCAACCTAGGCATGTTCCCTGACCATGAATAGAATTGGCAACCTTTCACTGCACAAGGACAACATCCAACCAACTGAGCCACACCAGCCAGGCTGAAGATTTATTTCCTCACTGGGAGGTGTATACTAACCTATTTTTTTCTTGAAAAGAGATGCCAGTGCCACCTCCATGACTGCCACACCAGGGATAATCTCCACTCTGCAATTTTGGGATGCCCTGCTGACCAATTTACCATCCTTTGTCCACATAAGACTATGGTTGTAAGTGTAACTTTTCTATCATTGTTTTTGTAAGTAGGCAGGGTTTTGTATTTGTTTTGATCACCACTAAATCTCTGGCACTAAGAAGAACAGAGCAGGTGTTCAATAAGTATTTGTTGAATTAATGAATGAATATAGTTAAATTTCCTACCCCTTCACTTTATGAAAGGAAACTATTAGAATCATGCCATTCTCTCCACCTCTTCTTTACCTTGCACCTCCCAATTTCTGTTATCTGTACTTTTTTTTTAAAGAACTGTCTTTTTTTTTTTTTTAATTATATTTTAGAGAGAGAGGAAGAGAGAGGGATAGAGAGATAGAAACATCGATGAGCAAGAAACATCACTGATTGGATGCCTCCTGCATACCCCTTACTGGGGATCAAGCACACCCTGGCATTGAACTGCCATCTCCTGGATCATAGGTCAATACTCAACCCCTGAGCCATGCTGGCTGGGCTCACTTGCTTATTTTCTTATTGAGTTGTTTACTTTTCCCTATTATTTCATAATAAACCTTTGTATATTATAAAAGTCATCTGTTGATGATATGAATACAAATATTTTCTTCCAACTGCATCATTTTTTTGTGCTTAGTCTGTCTTTTTTATTTAATTTTTTTTATTTTTGTACACTAATCTTTTCATTTATGGATCCTGAGCTCTTGTCTTGCTTAAGAAGCTCATTCCCCACCCCAACATTTTCTAGTGTCCTTAATTTTCTTGTAACATTTTTATTTTTGTTATGTTCATTTATATCTTTATCCCGTCTGAAATTTGTTTTTGCCTATAGTGTGCAATAAGAACCTAGATTTATCTATCTTCTTATAGAAAAACAGTTGCCACTAAAAAGATAAAAGAAAGTGAACCACATCAACAACAAGGACTGTCCTTCTCAGCCTGAAACTTAAAAATGAACTCATGGGCTCTAAACTTTTCATTACTAATTTCCTTAGGGGAACCCTGGTAACCAAAAGACCATACAGTGTACAGATGATAGAATAAAAATTAAAAACATTACACTAATGTAGAAAAGGGTTGATTCTAAAAGCTGAAAGCTCTTTGGAGAAGACAAAATAAGATCAGACAGGGCGGCAGACATCTTCCTTCCTCTCCTACTTTGTCTGCCCCTTCCACAGTATATTTGCCACAATGTAGGAAATATTTCTGGCACCCCGAGGATGCTCAGTAGATGAGATGGGTACCTTTCCTGATCCTTTTGGACCAGAGTTTAAGTATTTCAAGATGACAGGAGAAAAAGAACAATTCAGGGTAGCTGTACTCAGTAAGGTTTATGCTAATTATATCCTCTGGATTAATTTTCCTGTACTCTCAGGAATCAGTTTGATCTTTTCAACATTTCTTTGCATCTTCTGCTAAGCACAGGAGTTCAAGGGGTTGCAGCCCCTGGAAGCGTGTCAGAGAGAAGGGATCATGCTGCCTGGAGAGGGAGGCTCCTACCTGCTGCTGGTGCTTGATGATTCTGGGATTTGTTTCTATAAAGGAAGGCTTCCCCTCCAAATCCCTCTCTGTCACCCTCACCCCCTGAAGGAGGAGCCTCTGGGAGAGGAAGGTGAGAGGGGGCTGGAAACCAAACACTCACATTAACTCAAGGTCAGTGCCCTTGAGAGTTTTATTAAAGCAGGAGGAGGGCAAATAGGCTCAGCAGATCATTGGGACATAACTGCCCAGACCAGGCTGACAAACCTCCCTCTGTCCCCCTCACCTTCTCTTTCACCCTAGGGAGTGAGGGTCTGAGGAGAAAATGAGCCAGACCCAGAAAAATACATAGTGTCATCTAGCTGTCTCTCTCCCTCTCCCTCCCTCTCCCCTTTTCCCTCCCCTCTCCCACTACTCCCTCTCCCTACTCAATTCCACCTACACCCCCCCCTCCAGGCAAGGCTAAGCAATTAGACCAGGCAAGCACTAAAGTTCCCAAAGGGGTTGATGACAAGCTTCTCTCCCCTCTGCCTTTACCACCCCTCAGAACAGGGTTAGCAGCTTCATTGTAGGGAACATAAAGCACTCCAGGCTCTTGGGGAGAATCCAAATCCTCTGGGACAGAGCAGGGCCTCACAGTGGGAATGGGGTGGGGTGGTGCAGAACCACAGTCACCCTTGATGAGATGATGTGGAGACTATTCCCCCGAGCAAATTAGATGTTTCCCCACAGAGACCACCCTCACATCCCTCCAGAAGTCAATGTAACTGTGTGGCAAGAACTCTGGGTACAGATTACATTGAGTGACTTTGAAGATGATGAGGTGACAGCTGTAAAAGTCAGGCTTCCTTACACACCTCACAGTTGGACCCAACACAGGCCATCTGTGATAAGGTACACACTTGCTCCTCTTACTGTTCTTGGTGGCCAGCCCTTAAACCTTCATCATCACATCACAGTAATATTTCTACTTGCCAAAGACCTTTGTTTTGGGTCTGTCAACATGAAGTTGTGGGCCCCAGAGAAGCCAGGCTGGTCCTTCAGGAGGAGCAAGAGGAGGGTCCATGTCAGAAGTATGTATTCTGTTAGAAAAAGGAGAAAAGTGGCAACAAGGAGAAGTCTATCTCTTACCTCAGAACACCAGAACTTCATGTGTTCAAAGCCCCCCACACACAATTACGAATGTTCTCTACTTGTCTCCAATTATACTCGCTCCCCTGCATTCATCCCAGAAAACCATTGTAGTCCATCTTCCTTCCAACATCCATCTTTATTTTCTCTTCCCCAGGTCCCCTTTCTTTCATTTCCTCCCATCCCACTGCCAGGGCCCAGCACATTCTTAGTCATCTTCCTTAAGACTACACTTAAAAAAGAAATGGGGGAGGAGGAATCTGTCACTCAAAGAGATGAACACCTCCCACCCCCTTATGGCCTTAGATAAGAGAGCAAAACCAAGTGATCTTTGATCCTCACTCAAGCAGTAACACTAACTTATACAGTGATGCTTTCAAAATTTTAATGTGCATATGAATATCTAAGGATCTTATTAAAATGAAGGTTCTGATTCAGTAGATTTGGAATGGGATTTGAGATTTTTATTTCTAACATGCTGCCAGGTGATTTTGATGCAGTTGGTCCACTGGCCACACCTTAAAAGAGTTTACAAAGACCTCTCACATATATAAGACCATCACCCTATTTGTGCGGTAAGGCAGGTTTGGTGGTAACTCATTTTCAGTAACTGAATTTCAGAAAGATGAAATGAATTGCTCAAAGTCGTACAACATCTTGGAGATGAACACAAATCTTAGAACCTTTGGGGGCAAGGAAAAGTCTCTGCTCTGCTCCAATTTAGATTAATACACCAGCCCACTATATTACCTACAGATAAAAAGCCCTTCCATTGGAAACCTGCTTCATATCTGCACAAGAGAAAAGCTTCACCAACTTCCCTTTTCTGTAGTGCTCATTCTGCTTTACTTGTGAAAACCTCACTTAGCCCCTTACACACCCTTGTTTTCCCACTCTTCTCTCTGGGGCCAAAGAAGAATCACCATGTCTACCTCTACCCTTCCAATGAAAGACTTCACATACCCAATCTCAAACCTGTGTGTGCTCCTTTACTTGGTCTCAAGATGAGGTTCCTGGAGAATTAGGTCCTGAAAATTCTGTGGCTGAAGGGGTTTCTGAGCTTCTCTCCTTTTAGGCTGTGTTGTTATAGCACCCAGCTGTAGGAAGCTGGGGGCTGGATGGGGTGGGATTGTATAACTTGAGTACTGACCCATCAAGATGGGTCATTGACACTGTAGGATGCTGAGACTCTCTGGCCTGACACTCAAAGCAGACCACATTCTGTGCTCCATTTAATGAACTGAAACATCAAGAGCAGAATTTTCCTGAGGATGGAAGACTGCACGCAGCCTGAACTGTGAAGAGAAGCAAAGGAAAGGAGCCTGGACTGGAGCCCTCAAGGCAGCTTTGTCTCCACTCTTTGGACTTCTCTTTGCCTCAAGTTATATAGATAAGGAGGAGAGGCAGCTCAGAAAGACAAGATAAAACTACAACAGAAACCCCTCAACCAATTTTGACCCAACACAAGCAATAAGCCAGACTCCACCACATCTGCTCTCCCTCAATCCTTAAGCCCTCTAAGTAGCCTCAAGGTTTTCTAACCAGAAGATCTAGAGATCAAAGGTTCTGGGGAAAATAATATTTATAGTTTTCCAGAGAGGCAGCAAAAAGGAAGTGAGGAGAGGCTGAGAGACCCTTGAAGAGAAAGGACAGGACCTAGGGTTTAAAGGAAGAAACAGGAAGCTGGTGATGTTGGCAACTACTTTATCTTTAATACCCTCTTGACTACTATGACCTAAGACCCCAATACCCAAAGACTTCTCTTACCTCCACCCTTAGTCAGGACTTTGTTTTCCAAATGTTTGCCCTGGAACCACACTCCAGAACAGCTATTCAAGTGCCTCCGCAGCCTTATCTTTGCCTGACTTCAAGAGCCTTTGTGAACCTCCTGGGACAGGCCACTATCTTTGTTTCTCTGCTTGTTGATCTTTCAGCCTGACCTCTCAGCCTTCCCAAGCCTCCTTCTTTCATGGTCCAGAACTTTTCATGTGATTCAGGCCCCACCTGATCTGCCACAGACCAATGGGCAGGAGCTATTATCCTAGACCATGGTATAGAACACTGAAGTAAAAAAATGTTTGCCAATCAATGAAAAAGTGTGGAGAATCAAGGTTTGAAATACACAGAATTGTGTCATATAATTAAGTAATTTGCTTATTCTAGGTTCCTCATATAAATGGAATTATACAATATTTGTTCTAAGTACTTTTCACTTAGCATAATGTCCTTAAGGTTCACCCATGTCCAAACATGTATCAGAATTTCATTCCTTTTTAAGGTCGAATAATATTCTGTAATATGGCTATAGCACATTTTGTTTATTCAGTCATCAGTTAATGGTGATTTGGTTTGTTTCTACTTTTTTGGCTATTATGAATAATGCTGCTACAAACATTCATGTACAACTTTGGGGGAAATATGGTTTAATCTGAGACTTGAAGGATAAGAAAGAATTAGGCAAGGCTAGCATTATTAATGAGGCTGCGAATCCAGACATATAAGAAAAGATAGGAGAAGTAAAGTGGAGCCAGATCATTCAAATCTTTTAAGGACTATAGATTTCATTCTAAGTATAATATCAAAACCATTGACTGAATCAAAGTTCCACATTGACATGATGTGACTTGGGTGGGGGTGTTGTTGTGTTTTTTAATTTTTGTATTTTCAGTTACATTTGACATACAATATTATATTAGTTTCAGGTGTACAACATAGACATTTATATAACTTACAAAGTGATTACACTGATAAGTCTAGTGCCCATCTGACACCATACAAAGTTATTAAAATATTATTGACTATATTTGACTTGTGTTTTAATATTGTCACATTTACTGTTATGTAGTGAATGGATTATAGAAGGCAAAACACAGTAAAGACACTAGTTGAAAGACTGTTGCAACAGTTCAGGTGAGGGGGATAGCCTAGATTAAGGTGAAGGCAGTGAATATTGAAATTTGGGGATGTACTCAAGAAATATTTGTGCCCTGGCAAAGTAGCTCAGTTGGTTGGACCATCGTCCTGATCCCGGGTCAGGGCACATACAAAAATCAACCAATGGCGGCAGAGACACCTGAAGGTCGGGGAGTTGGTGAGGAGTTCATCTCGGCGCGCGTGGTCCAGCTGGCATGGATTCCTCTTTGAATTCCTCCAGGGCGGGTTTGGGCTCAGTGGACCCGCAGCTGCAGCATTTCATCAAGGTGGAGACTCAGAAGCAACGCTTCCAGCAGCTGGTGCACCAGATGACGGAACTGTGTTGGGAGAAGTGCATGGACAAACCTGGGCCAAAGTTGGACAGTCGGGCTGAGGCCTGTTTTGTGAACTGCGTTGAGCGCTTCATTGATACAGGCCAATTCATCTTGAATCGACTAGAACAGACCCAGAAATCCAAGCCAGTCTTCTCAGAAAGGCTTTCTGACTGATTTCAACATTACCTTTTTGGAAAAGGAAGGTAGTTCAAGAATGGTTGAGAAAAGGCTGTGGAGGGATTGGCTCCCACTTTTGCACTCTTGGAGCATCTGGTCATCAGAGAATGAACAAAAGACCAATTTGTGTGTGTGTGTTTGGGGTTTGACGGTCATATGTGTATTTGTTTGTGTGTTTTTAGTGTTAATCTTGTGAAAACAATTGACAGATGAATGGAAAACTTTCCTAGATGCATATTACTGTATGTGGGACTGTTTTTCTGAAAGTCCCATTCACTGCTTTATAATTTGGGTAGTGGAACTGCTTTTTGTAATTTGATAGTGGGACCACATGGGTAAAATCTGTCATTTGCATGGATTTGTTTCAGATGCCTAGACATCTGGGTGTCTCTGAGAAAGGGCAGCAATGGGGGAAGTGTAATTTGGTACTTAACTAGTGTTTTGACCACCAGTGCTGGGGGAAAATCTATGGAATGTTCATACAATACAGCTCAGCTTTCTAAATTATCTCCCTTCCTTATACTGTGATTTACTTAAATATCCATATAAAGTATGGTCTCGAAGTAGTACAGGCAGCCTGAGTATCTAGAGGCCTTTAGTTATAAAGAAATCTAGTCAGTGAACATAATTCTTGTTACTAAAGTGACACAAGGAAGAAATTAACTTACCCTGTATATCAGGGTCCAAGAAATTCAAAGATGTGCCTAAATAGGTTGTCAAGATTTAGGCCTGTCAAAAACTAACAGCAGTTTCAGGTAGAGTTGCATGCCTAATGTTAATCAGTATAGATTCCATTTACTGCATTCTTTTGATCATTGAAATAAAAGCTTCTACAAGAAAAAGAAAAAAAATCAACCAATGAGTGCATAGGTGAGTGGAACAACAAATCAGTGTTTCTCTCTGTGTCTCTCAAATAAATCAATTAATTTTTAAAAATTATTTTAACATATTTGTTTAAGTGTTTGTCTCTTCAAGCAGATTTAAGTTTTGAAGAAAAACAAGAGGAATTCAAGATGATGGCAAAAAAATAAATAAAAATAAAATAAAATAATAAAAATAAAAATAAAAAATAAAAAAAAAAAGATGATGGCAGAGTAGGAGGAAGCTGTACTCATCTCCTCACGGGACCAGACTGGAATTACAACTAAAATATAGAACAATCAACATAAATAACCAACCAAAGACTAGCTGAACAGAAGTCTCATATAAGGATTTATAGAAGAAGCCATGTTGAGACTGGTAGGAAGGGCAGAGACACCAAAAGGGCTTGCCCTGCTCCGATGGGCAGAAGCTGAGATAGCACAGGGATATTTCAGCTGCAAAGGTTGCCCTAAAGAGTGTGGTATCTTAGCCCCATGCTGGGCTCCCCAGACCAGAGCACCAGAGCCAAGAGGAAGTACCCACATAACATCTGGCTGTGAAAATCAGTGGGAATTCTGTCCCCCAGGGAGAGAAGGGAGTCTGCTAGAGACACAGGCACCCTCTTAAAGGTCCAACTCACAAAATGTCATTTGCAGCGACTCACTCTGGGCTCCAGCAGAGGGAGGGTGGAGTGGACTAGAGTCACAGGAAGAGAGACTGGGGCTTGTGGCTCTGAGGAGGTGGCTGAAGGTACAGCCACCAGGACCCCTCTGGACTTCTTGTTGCCCCAGCCTGCTGAGCTCACACCCTGCTGAAGAGTCAGCTACCTGGGCAGGGGTGTAGAGGTCCAGAGAGACTTAGGTGGTGTAAGTGACTAAATTGTGATCCTGGGGTAGGAGCCATCCTTCCCTCCTTCCCTGAAGCCTGGATGGCACTCCTCCCTCACAGGAGATCCACTAGTACACCCTCTTGCCACCTGGTGGCGCCATGCTACTGAGTTGGGCTCCCAGCAGAATCTGGGACAGACTGAATTGTGTGGCTCTAAGACTGGGGCCATTTTTCCCCTCCCATGCCTGAGGGGTGCACAGCCAAATCTTGGTCTGTTTGGGCCTGATAAACTCTGTTGGCCTCACCCTGATTATTTCCTGAGACCCCCACCCCACTACAAAGTCCTGTGGACACCTTGTTGGTGGCAGCTGAACTTGGTATGTCCTGGGACTTTTTCTGAGTGGCCTAAGATCCAGCACTGGCACCAAGATTAAACCTATATCAATCCGGTGAACACCACTCGCCCCTACCTGGTGAATTACTGAGAACCTTCTTCATGCAACTCAAGTACTGCCAGAGGCTCATTCAATGACTGAACCTAGCAGGCAGCTGGCAGGTGGAGGCAGGCAGAGGTGGAATTCAGGATGCCTTGGGCTTTTTGCTGACCTACCCCCAAACTTGGCGCTGGTAGAAGCCAGCTTTGGTGCACAGCTAGGCCCTTCCCACGCACACCCAGGCCCAGCAGAGGCAGCCACAAACTGTGGGTTGCATTGTAGCTGCAAACAGGTTGCCCAGGGCCAGTCACAGGCAGCATCTGACATTGACCTGCACCACAGTCTCTCCCAAGAGGCCCCAGAACCAACACATCCAGTGGCCAGCTTCAGGCAACATCAAAGCAGGATCCAATTAACAAATGGCATATCCAAAAAGAAATCTCAGCAGGCACCAGATCCTGCTGAGGGAAATTCTGCTTAGTGTGGTCACCACCTACACAGCAGCTCGTACACTGTGGTTGAGGTCAATCCTCATAGTCAGTGGGCCTGAGGATTGAATCCACACACAAATGGGCCAATAGCAACCAGGATTTAATTACAACAGGAGGGCTCATGTAACCCACACAAGGGACAGAGGCCAATATCCCTGATGAACATAGAAGCTAAAATCCTCAACAAAATATTAGCAAACTGGATGCAGCAATACATTGAAAAAATTATACACCATGATTAAGTAGGGTTTATTCCAGGCATAAAAGGTTGGTACAATAACTGCAAATCAATAAACATGATACACCACATAAACAGAATGAAGAATAAAAATTGCATGATCATATTAATGATGCAGAAAAAGCATTTGATAAAATCCAGCACCCATTTATGTTAAAAACTCTCAGCAAAGTGAAAATAGAGGAAATATACTTCAATGTAATAAAGGCCATATATGACAAACCCACAGCCAACATCATACTCAAAAGGCAAAAATTAAAAGTGTTTCCTTAAGATTGGGAACAAGACAAGAATGTCCACTTTTACTATTCTTATTCAACATAGTACTGGAAATCCTAGTCATAGAAATCAGACAAGAAGAAATAAATGGCATCCAAATTGAAAAGGAGCAAGTAAAACTGTCATTGTTTGCAGATGACATGATACTGTATGTAGAGAACCCTAAAAGGTTCCACCAAAAAACTGCTAGAAGTGATAAATGAATTCAGCTAAGTAGCAGGATGCAAAACAAATATCCAGATATTGGTTACATTTTTATAAACCCAATAATGAACTATCAGAAAGGGAAACTGAAGAGAAAAAAAAAATCCCATTTACAATTGCATCAAAAAAATAAAATAAAATACCTAAGAATAAATTTAACCAAAGATTTAAAAGACCTGTACTCAGAAAAATTATAAGACACTGAAGAAAAAAATGAAAATGATACAAATAAGTGTACATGAATAGGAAGAATTAACATCATTAAAATGTCCATACTAGCCCTAGCCAGTGTGACTCTGTGGTTAGAGAGTTGGCCTACACATCAAAGGGTCTTGGGTTCAATTCCTGGTTAAGGGTACCTGGGTGGTGGGTTCACTCCCTGCCCTGGTCCAGGTGATTGCGGGAGGCAACCAGTTGATTTGTCTCTCTCACATTAATGTTTCTCTCTCTCTCTTTCTTCCCCTCTCCCTCCCTTCCACTCTCTCTGAAAAGCAATGAAAAAAATATCCTTAGGTGAGTATTAACAAAAAATAAATTAAATGTCCATACTAGCCCTGGCCAAGTAGCTCAGTTGGTTAGAGCATCATCCCAACACACCAAGGTTGCAGGTTTGATCTGTGGTCAGGCACATACAAAGTCAACCAATGAATGCATAAATGGGTGGCACAACAAATCAATATTTCTCTCTCTCTCTTTCTCCCTCATCAATAAATAAATAAAAAATTTTAATTATTTAAAAAATAAATAAGTAAAATGTCCATACTACCCAAAGCAATCTGTAGATGCAATGCAATTCCTATCAAGATACCAAACTCATATTTCACAAGACTAGAACAAATATTCCAAAAATTTATATGAAACCACAAAAGAACCTGAACAGCCACAGCAATCTTGAGAAAGAACGAAGTTGGAGGACTCATGCTACCCAATATCAAACTATACTACAAGGCCACAGTATAGTAATCAACACAGAATAGTACTGGCCTAATAACAGACATATAGGTCAATGGAACAGAAGACAGGTCCCAGAAATCAATCCACACTGTTGTGGTCAATTAATATTTGACAAAGGAGGCAGGCATATACAATGGAGTAAAGACAGTCTATTCAATAAATAGTGTTGGGAAAATTGGACAGGTATATGAAAAAAATGAAACTAGACCACCTTCTTGTATCATGCACAAGAATAAACTCAAAATGGATAAAAGACTCAAATGTAAGGCTTGAAACCATAAAAATCCTAGCAGAAAATACAGGCAGTAAGATCTAGGACATTTCTCATATCAATATTTTTTCTGATATATCCCCTTGAGCAAGGGAAACAAAAGAAAAAATAAACAAATGGAACTACATCAAACTAAAGAGTTTTGGCACAGCAAAGGAAACCATCAACAAAATGAAAAGACAGCACACTGAATGAGAGAAGACCTTCACTAATGATACATCTGATGAGGGGTTAATATCCAAAATTTATAAAAATCTTATACAAGTCCGGCTCGACCTAGGATCAAGGAGATCGCAGTTCGATTCCGGATCAGAGCACATGCCTGGGTTGCGAGCTTGATCCCCAGTTGGGGGCGCACAAGAGGCAGCATATCAATGACAACTCTCTCATCACTGATGTTTCTCTCTCTCCCTCTTCAAAATCTTACACAACTCAATATCAAAAATACAAAGAATCCAATTTTAAAATAGGCAAAGGATCTGAATATACAGTTCTCCAAAGGGGACATACCGATGGCCAATAGGCATATGAAAAGATGCTCAACGTCGTTAATCACCAGAGAAATGCAAACTAAAACCACTATGAGATATCACTTCACACCTGTCAGAATGGCCACCGCCAACAAATCAACAAACAACAAGTGTTGCCGAGGATGTGGAGAAAAGAAAACGAGCCCGGGAATGCAGACTGATGCAGCCATTGTAGAAAACAGCATGGAGGTTCCTCAGAAAATTCAAAATGGAACTGCCTTGTGACCCAGAGATCTCAGTTCTGGGAATATATCCAAAGAAACCCCAAACACTAAGTTGAAAGAATATATGCACCCCTATGTTCACTGCAGCATTATTTACAATAGCCAAGATTTGGAAGCAACCCAAGTGCCCATCAGTAGATGAGGGGATTAAAAAAAAGCAGTGGCACATTTACACAATGGAATACTATTTGGCCATAAAAAAGAAATAAATCTTACCTTTTGCAGCAGCATGGATGGACCTGGAGAGTATTACGCTAAGTGAAATAAGCCAGTCAGAGGAAGAGAAATGCCATATAATTTCACTTATATGTGGACTCTAATGAACAAAATAAACAGACAAAATAGAAACAGACTCATAGATACAGAAAACAGACTGACAGCTGTCAGAGGTGAGGAGGGTTCAGGGGCTGGGTGTAAAGGGTGAAGGGATTAAGCAAAAAATAAAAACTCATAGACATAGACAACACTACACTGATTATGAGAGGGAAAGGGGGTTGGGGGGAGGTAGAAGAGGGTAAAAGGTAGATATAGTGCTATCTCAGTTTTCGAATGTCTCCTTTGAAGAACATTTCAGTTTATGAACGCCGTAAGTGCTTCGGTTTTCGAACCCGCCTCGGAAGTCGGACATGCCCCACGGCTTCCGCTGAGGGCAGGATCCTGAGGCCCAGCTGCCAGCTGTGGATCCCTCGGTTTTCCAACGTTTCAGAACATGAACGGTCTCCGGAACGGAATAGATTCGAAAACCGAGGGACCACTGTAAATGGTGAAGGGAGATAACTTTGGATGGTAAACACACATACAATATACAGATGATGTATTATAGAATTGTACACTTGAAACCTATATAATTTTATTAACCAATGTTACCCCTATAAATTCAATTTTTAAAATGTTTTTAAAGTTTTGAAGAAAAACAAAAATAAATGTAATCATTTCATTAGCTTGTACAACTCCTGGATGAGTTTTACTAAATAATGTCCTGTTTCTAGAATTTTCAGCTTTCGAGCTATGCTTTCAACCTACAGTTTTGTAGGACTGGCATCTTTTTGTCTGTTTATAAATTCAGAATACAGAGTTGAACTTTATGCAAGCTCCTTAGGATCAGTTAGCTCACAAGTGATCTCCACCAGGAAGAGACCATTCTTCATTTAATTCATTGTGATTTACTATATTTTCATTTAATTCATTGTGGTTTACTACATTTAATTTCCCTTTATAATAATATTGTAATATGGATACATACTTTGGTCATAGTAGAAATTAATCTCTTTTAGATTAAAGACACCATATTCTTTCTTTCTTTTTATTAAACATATGTTATACTTTTTGTTTCATATTTCTTGGGTATCCTGTTCTGGTTTTCCCTCCAGTCTGTTTTCTGTTTGCTTTTTAGTTTTTCAGGTTTCTATTGAGATATGGTCAAGCTCAGAGGTTGTTTCCTCAGCTGCTTCCACTTTACTAATAATCTCACCAAAGGCAGTCTTCACTTCTATTGTAGTGTTTTTTATCTCTAGCATTTCTTTTCGGTTCTTAGGATTTCTTTCTCTCTGATTAAATTGCCCATCTGTTTTAGCATGTTATCTACTTTATCCATTAGAGCTCTTAGCATGGTAATCATAGTTGTTTTAAATCCCTGGTCTGGTAATTCCAACATCACTGCCATAACTGAGTCTGACTTTGATGCTTGCTATGTCTCTTCAAAGCGTTTTCTGTTCTGTTTTGTTTTGTTTTTGCCTTTTAGTATGTCCTGTACTTTTTTCTTGATAACTAAGCATGATGTGTTTTGTAAAAACAACTACTGTAAATATGCCTTTAGTAAAATGGTCGTGAGGGATGGGGGGAGGGGAAGCATTCTGTAGTTTTATAATTAGGTCTCAGTCTGTTACTCAGCCCCGACCTGTGGGCTGTGAACTTCACATGTGCTTCTCAGTCCCCCATCCCCACCAGGGACACGGTGGCTAGAGAGGGCTGGCGTTGAGTATTTCCCTTCTTCCAGGTCAGGTTCTGATAATACCCCTGCAGGTTAGGCTCTGATTAAATAGTTTCCCCTGAGGGCAGGGCTCGTAAAGAAAAGAATGCTCTGGCTTATTTCAAAATGGTGTCATTTTTCCCTCCTCCTGCTGAAAGCATGAGGGGATTTTTCTACGATACACATTTCGAGATCAAGGTAGAGCTCCTTAAGGTAAAACTCACAAAGTCCTGGGGAACTCCCATGACTAGGTCCTCTAGAGTTTTGTGTGTGTGGTGTGTTTTTTAATATGTTTTTATTGATTTCAGAGTAAGGAAGGGAGAGGGAGAGATAGAAACATTGATCAGCTGCCTCCTGCACGCCCCCTACTGGGGATGGAGCCAGAAACCTGGGCATGTGTCCTGACTGGGCCTAGAACTGGTGACCTCCTGGTGCAAGGGACGACACTCAACCAACTGAACCACACTGGCCAGGTCCCCTCGAGTTTTTATCTCTAAGATTTGTCCGCACTGAGCCTCCAGGAAATTGTCGATTATAGTTCAGGTCTCCCTTCCCCACTGGTTCACAGGGTGCTGCTTGATGTGTCAATGTAGGTTCATCAATTGTAACAAATGTAGATTGGGAATGTTGATAATGGGGAGGCTATGTGTGAGGGCAGGGGGCATATTAGAAAGCTCTGTAATGCTCAAAGTTGCTATAAATCTAAAACTGGTCTAAAAAATAAAACATATTTTCTAAAAAGACTGGAAAAGATCCAGAGAAGGCCAAAAGATATAAATAAAGGCTGGGGGAACAGAACTTCAGAAAAAAGGTGAAAACAAGCAATTAGTCAGCGTGTTGAGTATGTGGTTAGTTGTTTGTATGTTTGCTTCATCCTATTTATACACAAAACCAGGGGGAGACGAGCCAACTGCAATTTGAAAGATTCATAGAAAAAAGCACTCAGCTCTGAAGATAATGTGGATCATGTTCTGTGCCTTCTTCCTGTGACAAGCCCCCAAATCCCCCTCATGGGCCCCTGACTAGAACATGTAGCTATGATAAGGGGATGGGATTGTGCTCACAGCTGTCTAAGAGGACATCTCTAGTCTAGTTGACAGGCTCTTTTACTGAGAGGGTAGACCCTGAAAAAGAAAATACCTACCAAGAAGGACTCCTGTGGTTAATCGTGTCCAAATTTAAAAACAGAGCCTAGCAGCCATTGCTAAACAGGGGCCTCTCACACACATCATGCTTCAGGGAGAAGCCATACTGAACTGCCTGCCTGCACTGTGTTCCTGCCATCTGAGCCAGCACTTATAAAGGAGTTTCTGGAATCACATTTCAACCATAAGCCTGAAACTTTCCCCATTTAATCAGTTCTGTGCAGCTCTATCCTCTTTGCATCTTCACTGACCAATCAGAGTGGCTCCATTATGACCAATCAGGATGGTGTTATTTGAACCAAACTGAGAATTTGGGGCCCTTATTTGCATAGAAATGTACCAATCAGGGACCAGGGTCAGGGACTTCTCTCTATATAAGTCAGCTCTCCTCTGCTCAGAAAGCACTCTCTGTTTCCACCAAAAGCTATGTTTGCCCCAGTGGATCTTTCCTGACCAGAAGCTGGAGCACTGGACTGGAGTGGAGCAAAGCTATCTCACCAGAGAGGGGCTGAGCTGCAACACAGGGGCCAGGGCCACCTCATCCCAGGGCTGCCTCATAACTAAGCTGTTTCACAGTTGAGTTGTTTTCACTGAATAAAGTCCTCCTTCACCTAACCCCAAATTGGGGACTCCTGATGGTGTTGAATTGGTGTCAACAACTGTCTGTTGACAAGGGCCATCACATCCCCGAATAATATGTATGGGAGACATTGGTGTCCTGCATGATAGCTGTGAGAATGTAAGTGTTGGTGGTAGGAATGGCACCAGGTGTTAGACCAGGTGGAATAAATCTTCTGGTTTCCCTTTATAAGCTAGCAAAAGCTGCCCACTAGAAGGGAAAGGGAAGGAAGAGAAGAGCATCATGCAGGTGAGACTGGACCCAGGTTCAGCAACCTCGGTACTTGAGTTCTGGCTAGGAAAGAATTCAGAGCCAAGACTCAAACTATACTAGAACATTTATTATAAAATCACAGAGGTAGAAGAAGTAATTTGGAGAAGAAATGGGCTTAAGGAACAAATTATAGAGGCAAAGGAAGGGCCCTTGGAGCTTAGAAGTGAGAAAGGTCAAGGTGATACACTTGGAGGGATGAGAAGGGGAAAGGCCCAGGCTGTGGAAGGGAGAGTGTGCTGGGCCTTCTGCCCTAAGGGTTTTAAAGGTGGAGTTTTTAAGGGAGGTCCCAAGGGATATCTCAATAGAATATTCAGCAGCTTTCCAGGTGTATCCTTTAGGGATCGGGGTCTCCACTGATTGATTGGTCAGTGCCAGAGCAGGGGTTATTATCCAGTGCAGCTGGTCCTGAGGTCAGCCGTGGCGTCACTTGTCTGGTTTTGTTTTTTGGGAGAGCCTGGAGCTGAAATACAACTGAGGCCTAGATATATCTCTAGGGAGGAAAGGTCAGAGGATCCAAACCACATGACCAGCAACATGCTATGGGAAGAAAGGTCATCCTGAGGATGAGGTCCCACCCTACAATTGTCCATTGCTAGGCACCTGAGGCTTTCCACCCTGGTGACCTTACGTACCTGGCCCATCGTCTTTGCTCTGCTCATGTCCGTCTAACCGCCTCCCACACAAGGACAGCAGTACCGTGCCTTCCACAGGCTGACTTTCTGTTCCCATGATGGGAGAGGAAGAATATTAGCACTTCAACTCTGGAATACATCAAAAGGACAGTGGAATAAATCTTCTGGTTTCCCTTTATAAGCTAGCAAAAGCTGCCCACTAGAAGGGAAAGGGAAGGAAGAGAAGAGCATCATGCAGTTCCAGAATTATGCTGAATTTGTGGTGACAACAAGGCATATAAGTAGGAAATATCTACTATGAAGTTGGGAAATATGAGACAACCTCATGTATCCATATTTGGATTGGATGCAAACAAACAAACAATAAAAAAAACCTGAGTCATAAACATAAAGATGATATTTAAGTATTTTAAAAATATATGTGAGAAAGGGCGAGTATTAAATGCTTCACATCTAAACACTTTCCTAGGAATGGCTCCTGCGTGTTACATCTTTTCACCGTCTTCCTTTTGCAGCTACTTAATAGCCTGCATTGCAGGCTCTCACTCCTCTCTTCTTGGAGGTAATTTGGTATTTCTACCACCAGGTGGAGATGTCCCACTGCTCTTCACTTACTACCCAAGAAAAGAGAGGTTCTTAAGAAATTTGAGGGGGTCGGGAGTTAGGTTCTTTCCTTCCACTAGTTATACAATTAAGTGCATGCCTTCATTCCAAAAGCAAAAAGAATTTGGAGAGCGAGTCTAAAAGGTCAGGCAGTGGCTGCCTCTTCCTCTCATTGTTTTCTTAGTCCTTTGGTTTCCATGGGGATCTGTGTTTGAGTAGCAACTCTGAATCCATTTACTGTCCCTCAAGGCTTGGGGCCGAGCCTAGGGAGTGGTTGTGAAAAACAGCAGGATTTGAAATGGGTGGGAAAAAGGAGATTTATTTGGTAAATCTAGATAGCAAAAGATGAGGACAGGTATAGGAGAAAGAGTGATGGGGTGGGCCTTGGAATGAGTTGCACAGGAGAATGTGAAAGGCAGACAAAGTTTTAGTTTAAATAAAACTGGAGACATTAAAATCTTTTCAAAAACTCTTCCATCAAGGATACTCACCATAGATCATCTCAAGACACACACTGGGCCCTATAGGTTACCGGGTTTGCTCCCACCTTTATCCAAACATGTCAGTAGACATCTCAGAACCTGCCTGTGGTTCTCCTGATGTGCCCTTTGGTTCCAAAAGCCCTCAGTAGCAAGAGATGATAACTCCAAGGAAAGGCCTTCCACTGTATTCCCGGGTATGGGATAGTGCCTGACACATAGTTAAGGTCTCAGTAAAGTATTTGGTGAATGAATGAATGACCCCTAAAATAGGATGGCCTTGACTAATCTTACTTAGTTCTAGCTTGAGATAAGACAAAGTAGAGACAAAGAAAAATTGTTTTCCACCATCAAATTCATAAAAATGTGTTCACTTACAAATTGACTAACTCAAAGATTGATTAGGGTGTTTTGTTGTTGTTCTGCCTACATCAGAAATTTTTCATATTTGCATTACTAACAGCCCGGGCTTCTAAGAGTATTTGCATTTCTGTCCGTTTGGGCTATTCATTCAGTATCTTTTCACCACTCAAAGTCAATCTACATATGAACAGCATTCTACCTGGAGATGGAATCAAGGCTCCCTTCCCTCTTAGTCCCTCACCCACCAGCCCCATCTTTCCTGCTCACTTTCTTTCCCATTACCCTGTTTAATTACCACTCTGTAATTATCTAATTTATTTCCTAGCCTTTTTATTGCTCATCACCCCCCACAGGTAACAAGCTCCTTACTGCCTTCCTCACAGAGCTTTCTTCTCTAAATTTTAGAGTCTAAATGTTCAAGTCTTTTTTTTTTTTTTAACTCCAATTTAAGTGAATTCTTCATAGTCCTTTAATCTACTAACCCTCCCACCCTCCAATCAGAAGTGGTCTTTCTTTCTCCTCAATATATACACATTGGGCCCCTAGTTGGTTTGGCTCAGTGGTTAGACTGTCTGTCGGCCCCCAGACTGAAGGGCCCCTAGTTCTATGTCTATCTCACAAGATTATAAAATAATATAATTAAAGAGACTTACATGGCCTTTTCACAAAGAAGTGGCCCATAAAGAGTAGCTGTTCATATTACCTGCTTATCTATTTTACTTCCCATATCAAATTAATGTTTCTTCAAAAAGGATCTGGTTTTCCCTGCCAGCATGGCTCTGTGGTTGAGCTTTTACCTATGCTCCAGGAGATCATGGTTCAATTCCTAGTCCCGGCACATGCCCTGGTTTGGTGCTCGATCCCCAGTAGGGGGCGTGCAGGAAGCAGTTGATCAATGACTCATCATTGATGTTTCTATCTCTCCTTCTCCCTTCCTCTCTCCGAAATCAATAAAGATACATATATTTCAAGAATTATATATATATTAAAAAAGAAGGATCTGGTTTTATTCTCTGTGCATTTATGACATCTAGCACAGTGCTTTATATATAGTAACTAACCATGGACACTTGTTTAATAGAAAGATAAGAGGAAGGGAAGAAGGGGTTTAGTGCCAGTGAATAGTCAAGTTTCCCTTCTTCCCATGGAACTTTTGCATGCCTCTATGAAATTTTCTCACATCATATTATATATTTTTTTTTTTGTTCAACATTGCCCCTCTTCTCAAGGAGTGGCAGAGTCTGTGTCTTAATTTCCTTTGTAACCTCAGCATCTCAGTTCCTTTAATATGGGCATGAATGTGATTTTATGTTCAGAAGTGTACTTTTTTAATACTACTTTCCTCCTAAATGCAGGTCTAGTGCGTGAAATATGAAATGCATTTGATAAATGTTTGTTGAGGGTGTAACAAATTGGAAGATCTAGCTTGGTCCTTATGTCCAAGGGAAGGACAGGATTTCTCTGGCCTGGGCTTGGGTTTATTTTAAATCCTGAGGTGATTCTGCCATCTGGAGATACAGAATCACAAACCCGTAAGCTGCTTTGGTCTTTGATTGGACTTATTTCTGGAGGTCACAAAGATCATCAGCAAGTCTGCTGGTTGTTAATAGACTGTAATTTTTTTAATTAATTTAATTCAAACTAAATTTCAATATGCAAATTAAATTATAATTACATTAAAGTCTGCTGAAGAAAGGGAAAGACATCAATGTAAAGAATGTAGTCAATCCCACTCTGGCCTTCCATTCAATGAGTACAGAGTGAATCAGTTCCCTTGTCCCCTCTCTAATACAAACCTGGGTGTGATTCTATATTAAGAAGTGCATATTTTTTTATTCTACTTACCCCCTAATGCAGGCCAGTTACATCATCTGATAGCCAAAGAAATGATCATCTGTTCCAATACCAGAGCAAAACTGGTTTCTGGTGCATTCCTTCCTCAGGGATTTTCAACTTTGACTCTCAGTGACTTTTGTCCTGAGTGATGCCTTTAGAAACTGACTCTCATGAATTTGTTATTGTAGGACACTATGTAGAAACTGTTGCAATAGCCTTAGCCGATTTGGCTTAGTGGTTAGAGCGTCGGCACAAGGACTGAAGGGTCCTGGGTTCAATCCCAGCCAAGGGCAGGTACCTCGGTTGCAGGCTCGATCCCCAGCGCTGGTTGAGGCATGTGCAGTAAGGCAACCAGTCGATGTGTCTCTTCTTCTTCTCTCACATCGATGTTTCTCTTCTTCCCCCCCCCCGCCCTGAAAAGCAATGGAAAAATATCCTTGGGTGAGGATTAAAAACAAAGAAATTGTTGCAATAGACACATTTTGTTGATTGATATAGATATTCACATACAAAGCACAGAGATTAAAGCTGGATGAGAAAATCTTCTGGTCTAACTTAATCATTGCAGATGGGGAGACTGAGTTCTGGAGAGGTAAAGACATTTTCCTAAGGTTATTTAACTGGGAAGTGGAAGAGTCTGACTAGAACCCAAGTCAATGATTTTTCCACTAAAAATGGAAATGTCTATCATATGAAGTCTTTTTGTCAAGTGGACTTTCAATACAAGGTCTTGGAGGGTAAGAAAGTGCGTAAGATTATGTTCACGTACATCATGCCAGCTAGCACAGAGTGAATATCCAGTGGATATAAAAGAATGGATAAACTATTTTTCATATAAATGTGCTTTTTCTTTTGAAAATTATACAATTTTTAATGCTCTTATTTTTAAATGGTCTTCAATTTAGAAGGGTTTTCATAGTACTGTAATAGTTATGACATTTTTTTGTTTGTTTTCTAAGATTTTGAATTATGTAATGTGATTTTACCAAGTTTATTTTCTAAGGCTATTTTTCAGGAACCTTGGCCAGTGGGAAGAAGTGTTCCTTCTTCCATTTCAAGAAAACAAAGTTAACACTGGGATTTCAAGCTGATTGAGTGAAGTTGGACAGCTTAGAAGTGGTGTGTGTGGAAGCCTGGCTGAGCTTTACAGTATAGAGATGGGGGTAGGTGGCGGAAAGAGTAACTCTTCTTGAGTAATAGGCCTATTTCTCCCAAGTCTCCCTGTTTACCTTCTCTTTTCTTTTAAACTTCCATCTAATTTTTTGGAAACACATACACATCCTGGTAACATTTATCCCTTGATCAAAAGATGGGAACAGAGGTTGTTAAACCAGATAGGGCAAAGAAAGATATAAACCTCATAGAATAGAATTTGGTCATTAAAGTCACTTCTCCATCATCCTCAGTTTCTGCTCTAAATCCAATGATCCCTTCTTCTCATCTCTGTATAAACATTTAAACTATATATATATTTATATCTCTATATGTAATATGTATACAGATATATGTATATCTATCTCTTTCTACAGAGAGAGAGGAGAAAGATAACATCCACAACATGAATAGTAAATTCCTGAACCTCATATTAAATTCCATGGGATTCAGTGGATCATGGGGTCAATAAAATTACAATGCATTTTAAGGTAGACAAAGACTAATGAATCAAAAGCATATGATTATTAAATAATATAAGTACTATATTGCCATCCATTCTCATAGAAAAGCTCAGTTGCAATAAAATACACGATCCTCCACAACGTACACCATCGCCCTTACCATGCATTTTGAACTTCCATATTTAAGCCAGTTGCCATTCACCTCAAACCCACAAGTCCAGTAAAGTCACTATGAACAGCCGTCTTTCCAGTTCTTAACTCCTTTCTCCATTAACTCATTTGCTTTCCTATTCCGATCTCTTTGGACTTTCAGATTGGTGGGATCTTCAGCCCCTCCTAGTTCTCCTCAAGGATTCTGGCTTTGATTTGCCCCATCAGCTCTCCTTGCTTTGAACTATCTTCTGTAGTAGTAAACTTGCTCCAATCAACTCCATGGGAACCATGTGTCCTGGCTCATTTTGAGGCTGTAAGACCAGGAGGAGGAGCCATATCAGAAGTCCCTAAGAGTCCTGGCATAAATTATCCCAAATATAGGTGAGGAATAAAGCAGTGGCATAATTTGGAAATAGAAATAATGTAAAAAACAACAGCAACAGAGATATCACCAAAAGGTTGAAGTCTGAAATAGCTGCATAATAATAAATTTGACAGGATCTATTTTTATTTTCTGTTGTCTACTAGGTACTTTGCACATAATAGGTGCTCAAAAGATATTTGTTGAACAAATGAATGTGAATGAATAGACTCTACCAAAGGCAGACTTAAAGGAGTTGCACTTAAAATATAATTAGTAATCAGTTAGGCATCATCAAGAATTTTCTCAGTATTTAAAGTAGTCACTAAAGGACCCCTTTCCTAGGAATAGACTCTAATGTGGAGAATTATTATCTGACTAAAATAGTTTAAGGTATGAGGTTATTGGAATGAAATTAGCTTCTAAAATACAATGGTTCCCACACACACAAAAAAAAATTCCAGAGAGGATGGAGAAATTATTATTATTTTTAAATGTATCTTTATTGATTTCAGAGAGAGGAAGGGAGGGAGAGAGAGAGAGACAGAAACATCAATGATGAGAGAGTCATTGATAGAGCTCACAACCCGGGCACGTGCCCCGACCAGGAACCAAACCCCGATCGCCTGGATCCTAGGTCGATGCTCAACCGCTGAGCCACACCTGGCTGGGCTTAAAATCTTATTTTTTATTTTTACTTATGCTTGGCTTCCCATTCATTCCTGCCAGTTCCATAGTGACGTAGAAAGGGCAATTCCCTGAGATAAGATATGGTTCTGGACAACCTTTATTTATTTTTTAAATATATCTTTATTGATTTCAGAGAGAGGAAGGGAAAGGGAGACAGAGAGAAAAACATCAATGATGAGAGAGTCATTGATCAGCTGCCTCCTGTGCGCCCCCGACTGGGGATGAAGCCCCAACCCGGGCATGCGCCCTGACTGGGAATTGAACCATGATCTCTTGGATCTCTCTCTCTCTAGATCAACACTCAACTGCTGAGCCACACCCGGCCGGGCTGGAGAACCTTTTAAAAGTCACTTAACCTCTCTTGGTCTTAGTATCCTTATCTGAAAATTGAGAAATTTGGAGATTATCCTTACGGTCACTTTCAGCTCCAAAGTCTTTGGGAGTCCACTTGTTTCTCTTCTTTTCTTCTTTTTTTTTTTTTTAAATCCTCACCCAAGGGTATTTCCATTGATTTTTAGAGACAGTGGAAGGGAAGGAGGGAGGGGGAGAGTGAAACAGAGAGAGAGAGAAAAAAACATCAACGTGAGAGAGGCACATCGATTAGTTGCCTCCTGCAAGAGCCCCAACCAGTGCCAGGGATGGAACCTAAAACCCAGGTATGTGCCCCTGACCAGGAATCAAACCCGCGACCCCTCAGTGCAGGGTTGATGCTCTAACCACTGAGTTACAGCGGCTAGGGAGACTTGTTTCTGTTCTTAAAGGTTCCTCCTGAAGGCTCTATGTTTCTGTTATAGGTTGTCAATTATTCATATTTTCTGACATACTTCAACCCATACGTTCCTATTCCTCCAAAGACTTGCCTCTGTGACGTAACTCTTTCTTTCTCATCACTCTGATTTGTTTTCCTTTCTCATGGCTTGGTTCTTTCTTCTTTCTATCTTTCTTTCTTTCTTTCTTTTTTCTTTTTTTTCCTTTCTTATCATGCTCCACCCTCACCCTCACTGTTTGTCCCTAATTCCCCATCCTTTGTTGATTTATTGATTTTCTTCCAAATGACCAACTTCAGGATCCGCAGAACTTCAACAAATTGTTCTTTCCTATGAAGTTTCACTTGAAAACACACACGCACACACACGCACACACACGCACACACACGCACACACACACTCCCACTGCTCCCTGCCCCCAGCCTCGCCTTCTCCCACTGCCCGCGAGGCTCCCAGCCCTCCCCACCTACAACCTCCCTTTCCTTTTCCACTGTCTTGTCCTCTTCACAAACTCCGTTTCCCCTTTTATTTAACATAAGTAACATGGAGAAATTAAGGTAAGCAAAAAGAATAAGCTCTGTTTGCCCTCTTATGCATGTTTAAATTCCTACCGTCCTTTGCAGAATAAACTCTGAAAAGAAACACCAGACAAGACTCAGTCTGAATAACCCTCCTTGATCTTCACTCCCTCCCTCTGCCCCTAAAACGCCATGGCAACTGCCACCTGAAAGAGGGTAGGCGGAGAATCATCTAATAAGACCAGGGATTGTTTGTCAGTGCTTTCTCATTTAGTGAAGTTTTGCAAAGGGCACTTTTTCCTTACTCTTTATTGCCTTACTCCCTTAATGCTAGTAAGACTAAAAACATGTGGTAGTATATGGAATTAGAAGAAGCATAATTTGTTGTAGATATTAATTGAAGGTCTTCAAATTTTCTTTGGAAGTTGAAAGTTTGTCACCCTCCAGGTCCACAGCCAGAAAGTGAGGCTTATAACAGAAGTAGAAACCAGCAGAAGGGCTATAAAGTGCCACATTGTGGTGGGGAAAACAAACAAACAAACAAACAAACAGCCTGTCCGAACAGTCATCACTTGGGCAAATTTCGACCAGCCATTTATCAGCTATGAGACCTTGAGCAAGAAAGCTACTTTGCTTCTCTAAGTCTCAGTTTCCTCATTTGTAAAATGGGGTGTTCTGCATGTCTAAGATGGGGATTACATAATGCTTCCTTTGCGAAGCTAAAGATTAAATGAGATCATGTATTTAAAGGGCTGTGATTACTGTTATATCAAGGTTACATGCTAGATTCCTCGTTTAGTTCATTTGCAATTAAAGCCAAATCTCTCATAGGATTCTAACTCTTTGGGAGGCAGAGGAAATACCTCCATAATGCTTACTCTTCTACAAACTAAAAAGAGAGGAATGCTAACAGCAGAGTATTGTCCTGAGAGAAGAGGCCTGAATGAAATGCCAAAAAATTTCCTGGATACCCCCCCACAACACACACACAACTATAGCTGTCTTTTTAGGGCAAAGCCATTATGAGTTTAGAAACTCTTTAAATGAGTTAAAAGTGTATTTATTTGAATAGCATCAATAAACATTTGGCCAACAGTAGTACATACTTTTGAGAGGTATGTTATACATTTGGGCTGTACGCCAGGTCCCCTTCTTGTCTACATGGATTTCCTTGCAACAACACTGCAGTCCCCTAGGAGTCTAGAGCCCATGGTTTGGAAACCACCAGTCAAGTGCAACTGTCTCAAACTTAACTCTGCAAAAGAATCATTTAAGATCGTGTTTAAAAATCGTAGTCCTCCACCCACAGAGATTCTGATTAAATAGATCTGGGTTAGAGGCCAGGAATGTGAATTCTGGATGAATTCCCCAGGTGATTGCCATGAATCCACAGGAGTGTATAGAACTGAGAATTAGCATTCCTGACCTGCTCTCATCTCTCTCTTCCAAGGATCTCATTCCAATCACCTTCTCTTTGTTCTTCACAACTGGAGTGTTGTGCTGACATCACAAAACAATGTGTTGGAAAAATCTCTGAAAGTCAAACATAATGACTGGCTTTCTTTTAAAGAGCAACAACATACCTTTGCTTTTTAAAGACTTAATGTTGACACTGAAAATGCCTTAACATCCATTTTAACTAGGCAACTTGTGCTCGCAAATGAAAGATACAGTGATTATGTTTAGGTGATCTGGCTTGAAAATACCTTCCAAGATGTAAACATCGCAACAATACTTTAAACCATTCCTGAAGAGAGAGAAAATTATTAGG
Source organism: Miniopterus natalensis (assembly GCF_054644295.1). NCBI lineage: Eukaryota > Metazoa > Chordata > Mammalia > Chiroptera > Miniopteridae > Miniopterus > Miniopterus natalensis. Next base: position 67,398,204 of record NC_142081.1, on the reverse strand, counting down.
CCAATAGCCAATAAGGAAGCCAACAAAGAAATTGTTGCCAAAATTAGAAAATATAAGAAGGAACCACAAAGCCAGAAGAGTGAGCTCACCTTTACCACCAGCTCCCCCCATCCAGAATATTTCCCCCAGAGCCTCTCAGGTTCCCACAGGTGGGAAGGAACTGGGGGTAGGGTGCCAGGATAGGTCCCTTTTTCCTTTCCTTTGTTATCTTCAATGCCCTTGAGCGCCTCTTCACCTTCTTGGGAATGAAACTGCTTCACTTACAAGGTCAAAAGACCATGGAACATTTTCCAAAAATTAAATCACCAAATCACCAACTGAAACATGTAAAGTGTTGCTTTAATACTCTCTTCTGCTATTAAGTCTCTCTCTCTCCCTCCCTCCCTCTCCTTCTTTCATTCTCTCCTCCTCTTTCTCTCCCTCCCTTCTTTTCTCCCTCACCCTCCATCTCTCTCCTTCCCCTCCCCTCTCCACTTCACCACACACAGAAACCCCTTTTCAAAGGGGCTTTTTTCCAACTCAGTGAAGTAAAGTCTTTGCCTCTTTGTGGCGAAGGCTCATTAACATTCCCACAGCAGCATCTCCTCAAGGATTTTACTTTTGTAACTCTGTGGAGAGGTCAAAAGGCCACAGTGGAAAGAGGTAAAAGGAAAAAAAAAATGGTAAATGGGGGAGGGCCGAAGAAAGGAGAGGAAGGGAAAGAGCCCTTCCTTTCACAATAAGGGCAGCAAGGAGGGTGGAAAAAAAATAGGAAAAGACAAGACCCAGGAGAGAGACCAATATTACACCCCCAAATCTACCACTGGAGTAAAACAGAAAGCTATATTTCTTCTCTCCCTTTATTTCTCAAAAAGGAAATAAATGATGGAAACAGTGGGATGAGAGAGTGACAGTCAATTCCACTGAGAAATTGGAAGTTTTCCTGGCCTCAGTGTTCCCATTTCTCCTACAATTATAGCCTAGTGATAACTGCACCTGTTTACCACAGGGACGTTAACTGGGTGAGTAAGACAGTGTCAGCAAGAGTTCCGAGGGTGGAATGAGAGGGAGCCACCCAGGGTCCTGACCCCAAAGGACTGGGAAAACAGTGGAGATTCAGTGAACTCCAAAGCAAAGATCAGAGTGCTTCCCAAATTGCTTTGGATGTGGGTACCTGCTTCATTTATCACGAGCAATTCTCCTACCATCTGTTGTAGGAGGATTGCTCCTACCGTCTCTGGCTGAGCAGGAGAGGTATGGTTAGTTGGCAAATAATGTATTTTAAAGATGGAGGATATTCTTAAAGTTCAAACTTAATGTCCAAAAGGACATTCTTCCCATAGAATCCTTGACAATTATTTTCAGCCTCTGTAAGAACTTATTCCAGAGAGCTCACAAATTCACTGGAGAGTCCATGACACTATTAGAAAGTTCCTTTATATTGAGCTCAAAGTGCCTCCTTGTTGCTTCCACCATCTACATCATCTTTTTTTCAACCCTAGGAACTGGGCAGGAATGGGAAAAACAGAAAAGTAGCTGACCCTGGTTGTTATTTTAAATGAGGTTCCTTAAAATCAATCACTCTTTTTTTTTTCTTTCATGCTAGGAGTCCGTTGGCATAGTATACCTTTAACAATATAGACTGGGGGTGGGGGTCGGGGTGGGGGGGGAAGCTAGACTGACTGTCACATACATCTGGCTTCCAGGCCCATCTCTGTTACAGCATAGCTGTGCAATCTTGGCTAGGTTACTTAACCTCACTGGGCCTTTTGGTTCATCTATAAAGAGGATCATCTATAAATAGGAGTGGTAAAATCTGCCATGCTAATGTCAAAGTTGTAATATTCAAAAAATGGCATGTGCATGAGACTATTCTATAAATTATAAAGAGCTCTACATTCATGAAGTTATTATTATACTGACTGTTCATCTTTACTCTGTCTTTTTGCCAAATTTTTATACACCCATTTCAACTGGAGGTAGCTGACTTCTTGGCCTCATTGTCAGAATATACCAGAAAGTTATTTCAGCTTATACCCCAGAAGCCTACATTATCAAACAAGGTGGTATAGAATCGTGAAAGAACCACAAGCACTGTGAATATCTTAGAAGAAGAGCTAGGAAAACAAGGGACAGTTTCTGAACAGACAGCATGGGGAGAGGCCCAGGCCCTGGCAGGGAGGAGAGGGTTAAATCCTTTCCTCTGCAGTACAAAAGAAAAGAGTGTGCGGAAAGATTAGGATTTTTGCTTTTACAATGGGAGCTGCAGAAGCGTAGGGAAGAAGCTGAAGGGAAAAAAAAGGGGGCGTCTCCCCTTTAAAGACTTGCAGAGATTGAGAGAGAAAGAGAGAGAGAGTCTGGGACAGAGAATCAGAGAGAGAAAGAGAGAGAGAGTCAGGGACAGAGAATCAGAGAGAGAGAGAGTTTGTCTGTCTCTGGGAAGAGAGAACATCTCTGCCCACAGTGACTTGCACTGGGGGAAAGGCATCAGTTGGCTTCAGACCCAAGGGAGAGACCAGACCAGGTCACCCCGGTTAAGACTCAGTGAGCGTCGCCCCTCCCTCTCCCACCTCTCTCTACCCGGGAATGTCTAGGCGAAAGCAGCGGAAGCCCCAACAGTTAATCTCGGACTGCGAAGGTCCCAGCGCGTCTGACAACGGTGGGTGCCTGGGGAGGGAGGCGGGGGGAGCTCTGAGTCCAAGCCTGTGTGGGTCAGGCCAGGGCAAGGGGAGGGCACCTGGGCCATGGGCAAAACCAGAGGGAGGAGAGAGTCACTGGGGGGTTTGAAGGAGTTGAGATACAGGGACTAAGGAGATGACCTGTGCTGGGGAGAAGCCTCACTTGGCTTTTCTGAGGATTGATTTTGTTTGTGTTTTCCTTGTTGTTTTTCTCTGGATGAAATGGAGTTTTCAAACTGGCTCTGTCTCCCCACCCAAGAGCTTTCTCCCCAGGTCCCCCTTTGCTCACTGGTCTTTGTGCCGTTGCTAGGTAACATCCTCAGACCTGAAGACTGTCTCTTAGGGGTGGGATTTTCCCCCCTTTTCTTTCTGGAGAGTTGGGTTGCAAGAGAATGAATTGGATAAACGTGAAGGTTTCCCCCAGGGAGAAGAGAAAAAAGTTTCTCATTGTTGAGCTGAGTTGAGAGCAGATCAGAGCTCCCAGAGGGAGAGAGCTAATGTCGGTCAGATGAAGTCTGGTTGGGGATGTGTATCCGTGTCACCTGGGGTAGAGGCCAGAGGGGAGGTCTGGATGAGGAGCTTAGGTTTGGGCTTCAAGGGAGGCCAAGCTAAGAAAAAAAGTATGGGTTAATATACCTGTTAATATATGCATATCATTTTATAAGGATATCATCATCTGTTTTGTAAGTAACAGATTTTCTTTATTGGAGGAGGGGTGGATTGCATGTATTCTTATAACATTACAGTAAGAGGCAAACAATAGAGCAACAGGGTACTGAAAAGTGACATTGTCCAAAGTCTCAGAAACAGAGGCAGAGTCAGGACAAAAACCTGGGTTTCCTGATGCTCAGGGCTGGCAGTGCTCACTCCACTAAATTAGGGTTTCCAAACTTGCTTGATGGATAGATCTAGGCTAGAGTCTGGGAATGTACATATCTTTGCAAACGTCCAGGTACTTCTTAGAATCAAGCAAGTGTTGGACATACTGGTCAGTGGTATGGCTACATGTGTTCTCACTGTGACAGTCTGGTCCTGGCTCAGAGATAAACGATTTGCTTAGCAAACAGTTGACTCGCCCAACAGTGTAGTATAGGATTAAGCACAAAGATTCTGAAGCCAGACTTTCAGGATTCAAATGCTGGCTCCACTACTCCATTAGCTGTGCAATCTTACTTGGTTTACTTTACCTCTCTGTGCCTCAGTTTCCTCATCTGTAAAATAGGGATGAATGTACTAGCTACCTCGTTAGGTTATTGAGAGAATCAAAATGAGTTAATATATGTACAGCACTTGGAAAAGTTACTAGCATAAATAAGTACATAGTGCATGTGAGTACTGTTATTATCATTATATGTTAGGACAGTGACAATTCCCGCAAGTGTTGAACTATCACCAAAGCTCAGGAATCTCTTGGCAGACTTCAGTATTTCTTTATTACTATGAAAAGCTCTAGGAGAATATACTTGAAGTGACCAAAACTAAATCATGGATTTGGTTTTCCACCATGACTGGAGGTCACATCAGTGCTCTGTGTGCTATGGAACAACCTTAACAGACATACTGTGTTTTGGGTAGAACACCTCCTCAGAATCACTGCTTTTCTGGGATCCCACTGTGCCCATATTAGAGGCTCATGGTGGTGACATCTGTTCCCTCCTGGGACACATTAGCCCCTCTTAATGCCTCTGCAGGCCGGATGTTTCCTCCTCTCGCTCTACAGGAAACTTCCCTCCGACCCTCAGAGCTGCCTCACAGTCCTGCTCCCCTGCTGGCTTGATTGTGGAACAGTGCTGAATCTCCCCCAACCGAGAGGCATTTTCTCTCTTCTCCCAAGTCTGCTCATCCATTCTCATACCACAGCTGAGCAAAAATCTGTGAGAGAGTCAAAAGGAATCTGCAACTGCCCCGAGTGGATTCTCAAGCTGTATGTAGCTCCCACTTGGAGGCATGGAGATGCTGCTCCAAAGCCATCCCCATAGAAACTGTGTAGGCTTGAACCCAATGTCAGCAAGTTTCAGTTGAAATATTGCCTTTGAGCCATGACAGTCAGAAACATAAATGTAAAGAGCAAGAAAGTAGTAGTAACCGTAGTAACCTCTTAAGATCTGCCTAAGGAAGCTTAAGGGTTTTCTGATCAGCATTCTCCTGAAAGTGAAAGATCCTGGGTTACTTTCATGACCTGGAGGGTCACTGGGTCTCATCCGTAAGATGTGGTAGCTATGTTTGATAAAATCTAAAATTCCTTCATGCTCTTATAAGATATGTAAATTTCTCATTTCCTCCTTTTCCACAGATAGGGTTTCTGTTTGCTTATGTGATCTTCGGGCTCCTGACTTTTCCTTCTACCTCAGAGACATTTTCTTGTTCTGCATGCCCCCAAATTAAGTAAGGAAGGCTCTTATTCGGGAGCTCTTATGTGTGTCCCTTGGTGTACCTGTGAAACTGTGGGCATCATCACGAGCATCAGCAGACATTTATTTAGTAGGCTAGGGTGCCGCTGAGGTTTTCTGGAATCTTTGCCTTCTTTTAAGCAATGTTGACTCTATGTGACAAGCAAGGCTGAGCCTTTGTTGCACATTTTAAAAACCTCATCTCTGCAGTGACGTAAGATGTCACCAAGAAACAGTCTGTAAGACCTGTTATCCAGGCATGTTTTTGCTCAGTTTCTTTGACCAGAACATCAAAATCTAGCAGAATAGTTATTGCACATAAGTGATGAGAAGGAAATAGTCTATTTACTTAAAAACTCTGGAGAGAAAAAAAATATCTCTCCCCTACAGAGTCTAGAAATCTGGATTAGAGAACATAAGGGACATGAATAGGGAAATGTGAACTAGTACATCTGGGAAATAAAGGAAACGATCAGAAACCCAGATATTTAGTGAGAAGGAGAAACCAGGACAACAGCCAAACAGATCTAGAGGGAGAAACGGAAGTTGGCTGACATCAAGAGCAGCAAAAGGGGAAAAATGCAAAAATAAAGTTTTAAGGGCTCTGTTCTCTTTGTATCTGGAAGTAGAGAGCATCATCTCTCAGGCTATTAAGCCCTAAACCTTTCAGCCCTAGGTACCCTTGGGTCAAAAACAGAACATTTCTAAGTGGATAGAAGTAACTCAGGCATGATGTGACAGAGAACTGGAGAAGGAAGCAGAAAGCCTGGTTTTCAATCCAGCCTGGACTTTGAAGCTACGTGACCTAGGGCAAGTCCCTTCTTCTCCCAGGGCTTCACCTTTTGGCCTGTAATTAATGACACTCATCAATAATATTTGTGGAGTATTTACTATTTGTCAGGTGCTGTGTTAGGCCTTTTATGTATTTCATTTTGTTTATTCCTCCCAACTACGCTATTATCATCTCCATTTAAAAAAATTTTTATTGTGGTAAATATACATATCAAAATTTCCCATTTTAACCATTTTTAAGTGTGAAATTCAGTGGCCTAAAGTATATCAGTGTTGTACAGCAATCACCACCATTCATCTCCAGAGCTCTTTCATCTTGTAAAACAGAAACTCTATACCCATTAAACACTAACTTCCCCTTTCCTTCTCCCCTCAGTCCCTGGTAAACACCATTCTACTTTCTGTCTCTATGAATTCATCAATTCTAGGTACCTCCTGTAATGGAAGCATATAATATTTGTCCTTTTGTATCTGGCCTATTTCATTTAACTTGTTTTCAAGGGTCACCCATGTTGTAGCATGTGTCAGAATTTCATTCTTTTTTATGGCTATACCTCCATTTTAAAGAAGAGAAATCTAAGCCTGAGGTCCTGAGGTAGATTAAGAAACTTTCCCAAGGTCATAGAGATTAGAAAGTGCTAGATCTGAGACACTAACTCAGGTCTGTTAGATTTAGAGCTGGCACTCTCAATGACTGAGTTCAATGAATGAGTCAGATCTCCAAAGTCCCTTTCAGCTCCAAAGTGGTATGAATCCATGTTAAGTTCTGAGTCTTTTTTTTTTTTTAGTCTTCACCCAAGGATATGTTTTCTATTGCTTTTCAGAGAGAGTGGGAAAGGGGGGGGGGTAGATATTGAGAAACATCGATGTGAGAGACACATCGACTGGTTGCTTCCTGCACACACTCCAACTGGGGCAGGGGATCGATCCGGCAACCAAGGTCTCACCCTTGACTGGAATCAAACTCAAGACCCTTCAGTCCTTGGGCCAACGCTCTAACCACTGAGCCAAGCCGGCCAGGGCAAGTTCTGAGTCTTTTGATGTAAGAAAAATAAACTCTTTTCTTTTTGATCTAAGATATTCCTATTCTGGAAACAAACATATTTTTCTCACTTAGCACTGGATGTACAGATCAACGTGCCTGAATAGTGATCTTCCGTGTTGCACAGGCCACGGGTGCATAAGTAGGTGTGGGTGGCAAAGGAGTATCTGTGTGTATTTAGGAGAGAGGAGTGAGGAAGAGAAGACGGGACATTATCCTTTAAAAACAGTCTCTAGCAGCAGTTACAGAACCGATTCATAATTATGGACACTATCAATTAGTGTTGGTCCAATGTTAACAGTAAGTTTAGGCAGGTGCTTACATCGTGTGTTTTGTTTCTTTAATGGCTAGAAAATTCTCAGACTCTTTGTAGAACAAACCCTTTCATCTTACAATTAGAAATGTGGTTCAAGATGCGCATGGGAAAGGCAATACAGTGGGTAAATTCACAGTCAGGTTGAAATCATCGTTTTGTTCACGGAAGCAGGATGCAAGAGAGCTGAAGCGTGCTGTGGGCGGAGGAGAAAGGGTGCCTGACAGGAAGATTTAGCGCTGAGTGGTTCATTTTGCCTCCGTCCTCGGTTTGGCCAGGTTGAGCACAGGCAGGGTTTGTGAGGAGCAGGGCAGTACTCTGCTAGGTGCCGTGGTTCTCATCCTTGTCTGGACAGTGGAATCACCTGAGAAACTTTACAAACACACTGATGCCTGGGTCCCACCCTCTGGGATCTGAATTAATTGGTCTGGGGTGTGGCCTGGCCATCAGGATTTTTAAAAGCTCTCCCAGTAATTCTAATGGGCAGCGAAGTTTGAGAACCACTGTTCAACTCAACCCTGCCGCTGTGAACTACCTGCCCGGCTTTCTCTTTGTTCTCCACAGCCAGTCTCTCCCTAGCCTAAAGCAGTAGTTTGATGGCCCAGCAGGTTTAGAGAACCACCTGGTGTCCCTTTCCCTCGCCATTTCAGACAAGCATGTCCAGGTCTTAGGCCTTCATCCATCCCAGATTTTGCATGTGACCCAGAATAGCTTACCTCTCCTTATCTGCTATCTACGACACCATTACCAGCTTAGTTATTCCAGTGTTTATGACTTCATTCGTGACTGCCTAAGAATTCTACCCCCCTTTTCAGGATAGGCAGCGAGTGCTGAGAAATAGAGGGTTCCTCTTACAGGTGGCTGTTGATCCGTCACCTTTCACCAGGGACTAAATTTACCTTAAAGAAGAGTGCAGATCAAATTACTCTCAGAAAGCAAGTTTCATTAAAGAGCAAGAAAGGGGACAGTGTTTCCCAGGAGAAGATGAAAAGAAAAGGATTTCTTTTCTTGTCGGAAGACTTGACAAAACAGCAACTTGGTATCAAATGTTCAATGCTAATTAACAAATGCTCAGTAGAAAGCTTCCATCTGATTCCCTCGCCCTTACTGAGGCCAGAGAGCAAACGGCAGGTAGGAGCCACACAGGACCCTTTCTTTAGCATTAGGGAAGCCACACAATGTTGATGTGCTTCAGAAAGCACTGGACAGGAGTCAAAATTCTGAATGCTTCCTTCACTGATTTACTATGTGGATTTGGAAAAGTCACTTAACCTCTCCAAGCTTCAGTTTCCGTATGTGTAAAAATAAACAACACTGCACTAATCTGTTACTGCCGTAATTGCAATAGACCCTTCCATTTCCTCATTGTAGGATCAGGCCTGGAAGCACTTAGCTCCTCTGTTATGGAGCCATCATTTACAATGTTACGATCCTTATGATTATCTGAAGTTTTAAAACATAATTCAGTAAAGTGTTTTCAATTAAAAAAGACAACAAAATTTTTGTTCAAAAGTTAAGTGGATGTTACTACTATTAGGTTGTTTAAGCTCCTTCCAAAAGTGACTCCCTACCCTTGACATATGCCAATGATATTAGCCAACATCATACCTCAGAAATTAGTAAGATTAATAAGCAACATGGCAAACAAATTTAATTTCAGTATATGTGTATTTCAATTTATTTTGTTTTGCCACTGACAATGTAAATTCTCTAATCCATAATATTTGGCACTCCTCCCAGAATTTTAAAGTCCCATATATACATGCTAAGAGTTTCTCAAGTTTTTGTCCCTATAATACTTCTCTAGGAAGATAGCACAGCTACACTATTACCACTTTACAAAAAAGGAAATAGTGGCATAGTGTGGTGTGACTGACCACCATGCCTCAGTTTACCAGTCAGGCAAGATTAGAACTGGGATTGGAACAACATGGGTTACTGTTGCCGAGACAAACCACACAAACTAAGAATTTGTGGTCACTTCCTGCAAATTCAGTAAATTCTTTGAGGAAGTGGGAAATCCATTAAGATTCATTTCAAGGTAGAACGGGAATTCAGAGTACCTGATCTGGGAGGCATCTTACCCCTACCTACTTCTCTCTGAATAGGAGACTAGGAGGTGGCCTCTGTGGCGCTGAGCAGGAGTTAAGTCATTTCTAGGCATTCAAACCAGGTTGGAACTGAAAGGGGCTTTAGACTAAACACGAAGAGGCTGCCTGGAAGCCCCTGCTGCATTTTTCCCGTTGTTTCAGGAGGAGCTCCCCTCCCCCAAGGTTAGAGCTAGGTGGGCCTCTGTTGGCCAGCATCTCCCCAAGCCCAACTGCCCTTAATAGTGACAGTGTGTGTTGCAAGAGGAAGACAGTGATGGAAGAAGAAGAGTAGAGAAGATGGCTCATTTAGGACATGGCTGTTTAAATAAGCATGAACTTTGTAAATTATGTGTGGGGTGGGCCATCTGTGGAGTAACTCGCATTCAGCTATTATTCTGGAGGAGCAGGGGCCGGGTGTAAAAGGGCTTGGTGTTCGAAGACAGGAGTCCAGAAACGCCTTCCTTGGAAATTCTACCTTGCAGCCTCCCACCCTGAGAAACTTCTTTTGTGGGGGGAGGTGAGGGTAGGGTGGTAATGGAAGTAAGGAAGACAGGACAAAATTTGGGGTGTTTTGGGGAGTGTGTGTTGATGATGAGTGAACGTCCTGGGTTCCCCCTGCGCTCTGACCTCTGAGGCTCCTTTGAGGAGCTCAGACCACTCTCTCTGGAGTCCCCGTTTTTCCAGGCTCAGCGGATCCTTTATGCAAAGAAAAGCAGGAGAAGCCTATCGCTTTGCTCTATTGAACAGGGTTGTGTTTCCCACTGTGCCCCCTTGAGCTTGCTGGGGGGAGGGAGGCCAGGCCTGGGCAAAGACATCTGGAGATGGGGGGAGCTGGCAGAGGGCAAGGCAAGGTGGACCCCCACCAGAACCCACAGCACCTGTCACCGAGCCTCCGGAAACCCTCCTAGGCTCGGGGTCCCCGCCCCACACGCCCACCTCCGCCCAGGCTAGCTCGGGGTTCCCGCTCCCGCCTCCCTCCCCGGCAGCTCCTCCGCACAAACTCTGCTCCCCAGCAGCTCCACCCCCATCTCCCCTCTCCCAGCTTTCTCGCTTCTGCTCCGCCCACCTCCGCACTGCCTCGCTCCCCTCCCCCTCCCCCTCCCCCGTGGCTCGCAGCCCCCGCTGCCTCCGCCGGGCTCCATCTCTGCAGTCTGGGCCGCTGGGTGCAGAGGCTGCCGCAGCCCCGTGGCCACCGGCACCTCCCCGTCCCCGTCCCCGTCCCCATTGTCTCCCGCTCCACCCGGCCCTCCACCTCCCCCACAGCCATGGCGCACGAAGCCGGGAGAAGCTCTCTTCTCAGGGGGCCCTGCGGGGAGCCGGCGGAGCTTGGAGGTGCGGTAGGGCCGGGCCAGGGACAGGGTGGGGGCGGAAGGGACGTGCGAGGGGAGGGGGTGCTTTCGGCGGACGGGATCAGATGCACGTTTCTCTACCTCGACCCGGGTCCGCGTCCTCACACCTATCCCGTGCGCCCGCTGGTGGCCCGGGGGGGGTGGGGGTGGGGTGGCAAGGGAGGGCAGTAGCTTGCGTGCGCCCCCACCCCACCCCCACGGCGGGGTTCTGGAGGGTCAGGACTGAGCTCCAGCCCTCTGCATGGCCTGATGGTGAGCTCGTCTCCCCTCCCCCAGCGAGCAGGTCCTGGGCTCCTGGTTAATTAGAACCTCGGCGTGGCCCTTCCAACCGCGCCACCCACGCTCTCTCCTCTTCTTCCCAGGTGATGCTAGCGAGGAGGACCATCCCCAAGTCTGTGCCAAGTGCTGCGCACAGTTCACTAACCCGACTGAATTCCTCGCTCACCAGAATGCATGTTCTACTGAACCCCCTGTAATGGTGATAATTGAAGGCCAGGAGAACCCCAACAACTCTTCGACCTCCTCTGAACCCCGGTCTGAGGGCCACAGTAGCCCGCAGGTCATGGAGCCAGAGCACAGCAATCCCCCGGATTCTGGGTCCTCAGTGCCCACAGATTCCTCCTGGGGGGCAGAGCGGAGAGGAGAGGAGTCTGCAGGGCATTTCCTGGTCGCTGCCACAGGTACAGCAGCTGGGGGAGGTGGGGGCCTGATCTTGGCCAGTCCCAAGCTGGGAGCCACCCCTTTACCTCCAGAGTCCACCCCTGCACCGCCCCCTCCTCCTCCTCCTCCACCTCAGCCCCCAAGTGTAGGCAGTGGCCACTTGAACATCCCTCTGATCTTGGAAGAGCTCCGGGTGCTGCAGCAGCGCCAGATCCATCAGATGCAGATGACTGAGCAAATCTGCAGGCAGGTACTACTGCTTGGCTCCTTAGGCCAGACGGTGGGTGCCCCTGCCAGTCCCTCAGAGTTACCTGGGACAGGGACCACCTCCTCCACCAAGCCCCTGCTTCCACTCTTCAGCCCCATCAAGCCTGTCCAAACTGGCAAGACGCTGGCACCGTCCTCCTCTTCCACCTCCTCCGCCTCAGGGGCAGAAACGTCCAAGCAGGCTTTCTTCCATCTTTACCATCCACTGGGGTCACAGCACCCTTTTTCTGCTGGAGGGGTTGGGCGAAGCCACAAACCCACACCTGCCCCCTCCCCGGCCCTGCCAGGCAGCACAGACCAGCTGATGGCCTCACCTCATCTGGCATTCCCAGGCACCACAGGACTACTGGCAGCACAGTGTCTTGGGGCAGCCCGAGGCCTCGACGCCACTGCCTCCCCAGGGCTCCTGAAGCCAAAGAACGGAAGTGGTGAGCTGGGCTATGGGGAAGTGATGGGTCCCTTGGAGAAGCCCGGTGGACGGCACAAATGCCGCTTTTGTGCCAAAGTGTTTGGCAGTGACAGTGCCCTGCAGATCCACCTGCGCTCACACACAGGTGAGAGGCCCTATAAGTGTAATGTCTGTGGCAACCGCTTTACCACCCGCGGCAACCTCAAAGTGCATTTTCACCGTCATCGTGAGAAGTACCCGCACGTGCAGATGAACCCTCACCCCGTGCCAGAGCACCTGGACTACGTCATCACCAGCAGCGGCCTGCCCTATGGTATGTCTGTGCCGCCAGAGAAGGCCGAGGAGGAGGCGGCCGTGCCGGGCGGAGGAGTGGAACGCAAGCCTCTGGTGGCCTCTACCACAGCACTCAGTGCCACAGAGAGCCTGACGCTGCTCTCCACGGGTGCGGGCACAGCCGCGGCTCCTGCCCTCCCTGCTTTTAATAAGTTTGTGCTCATGAAAGCAGTAGAGCCAAAGAGTAAAGCTGATGAAAATACTCCTCCGGGGACTGAGGCCTCCGCCATTGCAGGGGTGACAGAAAGTGGCACAGCAACTCGCATGCAGCTAAGTAAGTTGGTGACTTCCCTTCCCAGCTGGGCACTGCTTACCAACCACTTTAAGTCCACGGGGAGCTTCCCCTTCCCTTATGTGCTAGAGCCCCTGGGGGCCTCACCTTCTGAGACGTCGAAGCTTCAGCAACTGGTAGAAAAGATTGACCGACAGGGAGCCGTAGCAGTGGCCTCTACTGCCTCAGGAGCTGCCACCACCTCTGCTCCTGCAGCCTCCTCTTCAGCCTCATCTGGACCTAACCAGTGTGTCATATGCCTGCGAGTGCTGAGCTGTCCTCGAGCACTGCGCCTGCATTACGGCCAACATGGAGGTGAGCGGCCCTTCAAATGCAAAGTGTGCGGCAGAGCTTTTTCTACTCGGGGCAACCTGCGAGCACATTTCGTGGGCCACAAGGCCAGTCCAGCTGCTCGGGCCCAGAATTCCTGCCCCATCTGCCAGAAGAAGTTCACCAATGCGGTTTCTCTGCAGCAGCACGTTCGAATGCACCTAGGGGGCCAAATCCCCAATGGTAGTACCACGCTCCCTGAAGGGGGGGGAGCTGCCCCGAAGAATGGCTCTGAGCATTCTACAGTCCCTGGGGTAGGGGCCTTCCCTCAGCAACCATCCCAGCAGCCGTCCCCGGAAGAGGAGTTGTCTGAAGAGGAGGAGGAGGAAGAGGAAGAAGAGGAAGATGTGACCGATGAAGATTCTCTGGCAGGAAGAGGCTCAGAGAGTGGAGGCGAGAAAGCGATATCGGTCCGAGGTGATTCCGAAGAGGCATCTGGAGCGGAGGAGGAAGCGGGGATGGCGGTGGCGGCAGCCACAGCTGGGAAGGAGATGGACAGTGATGAGAAAGCGATTCAGCCGCCTCCTCTGCCGCCGCCACCACCACCACCAGACAGCCTGGATCAGACACAGCCCGTGGAGCAGGAGGGCAGTGATGCTGCAGGAGGCACGGAAGAGGGGGGCAGACCAGAGAGGAGCTCGAGCCCGAAGGCAGCTCTCGCCCTTGAAGGGGAAGACAGCAGCGGCACCTTGGTGGAGGAGCTGAGCGGGCAGGAAGTGATGAGAAAGGAGCCGGGAGAAGGCAGTAGCAGAAAGGCCTGTGAGGTGTGTGGCCAGGCCTCTCTCACCCAGGCAGCTCTGGAGGAGCATCAGAAGACCCACCCCAAGGAGGGGCCCCTCCTCACTTGTGTTTTCTGCAGGCAGGGCTTTCTCGAGCGGGCTACCCTCAAGAAGCATATGCTGCTGGCTCACCACCAGGTACAGCCCTTTGCCCCTCACGGCCCTCAGAATATTGCTGCTCTTTCCTTGGTCCCAGGCTGTTCCCCCTCCATCACTTCCCCAGGGCTCTCCCCCTTTCCCAGAAAAGATGATCCTACGATCCCATGAGCCTGTGTTTTGTACCTCCTGCCCTTTGACCTAGGTTGCAGAAACTGAGAGCTCTGTAGAAGGACCTCCAAGATTTAAGAGCCCTTATTTGTCTTTTTCTTTGATTTCTTACATAATATGGCCCAAGTGGTTTTTCTCTAGTCCCTGAGCTTGGAAATTGTTGTGCTTACAGGAGGATGGCCCCCTGAGGAATTTTTCTTCTCTCTTCATTCATTGTACCTTAGGGAAATAGATTGTCTACAGCTTTCACATTCCCAAGGGAAACCCTCCCCAGCTTCCCTGGGGTGACCCTTCTTCCCCCTCCTCTCTTCCACTCCCTTTCCCTTTGGCAGGTGCATCTGAGCACCCACATTTGGAATTGCAGCCCAGCCCGAAGGGGCCAACAGCTTTCCCTGCAGGGCTCAGTTCCACTCCTCTCTGGTGACCAGGTCAACCTACAGGGCTTCTTGTCCCAAGACACTTCTCAGTTGGTGAGGGTGTGACCCCTGTCTTTCTGGAACCAGTATGTGGCTTTCCTGTCAAGTGACCTGCCCACCAAGCCTGGGAGTCCCATCTCCATCTCCACTATACTACTTCAGCACCACCAGTGCTATTTGGCCCAAGAACTGTGGCTGGGAACTTGCCTCCAGCAATGGGAATCTGAGAGGCCAAGGAGAAAAGAGTCCTCCTCTTATTTCCGCCTCCTGCATCCAAGGCAGTGCCTGAACAGCTTATAGAAGTAGCAGACTGTACATTCCTTCTCCTTCCCCCTGGTCCAAGAGGTGCTAGCAGTGAAGCTACAGCGGTATCTCTATCTGTGGCCCAGCCCTATGGGGTAGGGAGAAATGAAGGACATACTCTTGCCAGTAAGCTCCTTGATAATCACATTAAGGCAAAGGTCAATATGCCAAGACATCTCCAGCTTCTCACATTCCTTCATGATTGCCTCTCAAAATTAGGAAACAAGTGGATTTCTTGCCAAGAGGTGTCCCATGGAATATTTTAGGAAATGTGAAGTTCATATCTTGAACAAGCACTGTTGGTGAGGTTAGTTGAAGAAGTAATGATGGAGAGTTGAGGAGTGTTACTGAAGTACAGGGCTTTATATTGGGAACCTGTGTGATTAAGAAAGAAACATGATGTGAGGTAGTGGACCTCAAATTCTTGATTGGATGGGTTTCATGAATGTTCTTTTGTACTAAGTGATTTAGTGTGCAGCAATGCACCACAGGTCATGGGAGATTTCCTAGCACTAGTGTGCTTCTAGTTTTAGATAACTCCCTCCTTTATTCCCTGGCAATCTTGTATTTTTCCTTCTTTCTCAAGACCCAGTTCCTCCCCATTTTGCCTAGTCCATTGACCGGGGCTTATGTCTTTGCTACTGTCTGGTTCTTAGAGTCCCAGACTTTGGGAGATGAGCTCCAGCTGGTGTCCTCCCTGCCTCTCCGTCTTATAATGAGATGTAGTATTTACTCTTAACATAGGATCTTTTGGAACAGTTCTGAGGAGGAGAAAGTGTTGGTTCTGCTAGTGACTGACCTGAATGATGACTTCTCCTCCGAAGGTGTAGGCTCCAGAGCTTCCTAACATAGTAAAATGTGAAGAGCAGACAAGGGAGATGTTAGCGTCTTTCCCTTTTCATTAAAAGTGTTTTAACCAAATATTTGTGTGTTTCTCCTTATTTCATGACTAAATAGCCAGCTGGGGTGTGATATGGCATTCCCTAACATTGAGATTCCCTTCCCACCTATATGTCTTGCCAAAAGCTGAACATATGGTGTTAAAATATTTAATTTATTCAGCCTTGTCTTAAAACAACCTCCAGTGCATGTAATTTCCCTGTGGAAATGGACTTTGTGTTCTCAAAAGGTAGGGAATTTGCCCACTGTGTGCAGTCATTCTCTTTGCCTAGAACCTTATACTGCCAAGCTTTTGTGTTTTATTTTGTTGGGTTTTTTTTTTTCTTTTGTTTACAGTTTGGAAGCTGTTTCTTTATCAGTCTTTCCTGAACTCCAGGCCAGCCTGGCTGAAATCAGTTAGTCTGCAGAACCAAGCTGAATTCATCTTTATGATCCTTGAGATCTGATACTATAAATAGATAGAAAAAGTAATTCAGCCCTAATAATTTCTGCCAACAAGATAAAGGAGAATTATTAGTAGAGGAAGTATATGAGGGGTGGAGGCATGAGATGAAGCACTTATTTATTTTAATTATTTATTTTACTTTGTTTCCTTATAACACCATAAGGTTCATATTTCACTCTAAGACGTTGGTTTCATAAAGAGAAGATGCTCCAGAATTTATTTTTTTGTAAGACTGATTACAGTATCACTGATGGAACTGGTAAAATGATCTACCCAAAGTCACTTGGCTAATTAGTGGCAGAGTTGGATTAAGAACCCAAATTGAAACAATCACAGTCTTAGTGCTACAACCAGTGATCAGGGTTGGTGTTGGCTTCCTGCTACATTGTTAAGAACTCCTGGTATATGGCTGCCTGGAAGACAGAAGGGAGGACGTGAATAAATCTATTTTGGCTTGATTCAAGGTAAGAACAGTATTTGATTCTAGTTGCCCCCACCAGAATAGTACAGATCCCTTTAAAAGGTACTGACACTGATGAATAGGAACACATGGGAGTCTTATGAACTCGACTCAGGGAAGAAACAGCTCCTGTCTCTTCAACTGCTGGCAAAGCTTTATAAATCTGTTTTTCTTTTCAGCCTGTGGAAGGAGATGGGTCACCAATCCTTCTATTTTCTTTACCTCACCTACCCCTATTAGACATAGATAATGCCACTTAACTAATTAAACTAGACTTGCCCTCTCTTTAGATGCCAGTTCCCATTATGGTCACAGCTGTCAGTGAGGCTTCTGCTGATGAATGCTTTGGACAGGTCGACACAGTCTGATCCCCCACTTCCCTCTTTCTGTCTCCTTTTCATTCTTTTTCCTACCTTTTTTTCTTTCATTGACCTCTTTTACCTGACAGTTTTAAAAATATATATTTTAAATATTTTTATTGATTTTTAGAGAGAGGGGAAGGGAGAGGGACAGAGAGAGAGATATAGATGTGAAAGCGGAGCATCAGTTGGCTGCCTCCTACATACCTGTACCAGAGACTGAGCCTGCAACCTGGGCATGTGCCCTGATCTGGAATTGAACTGGTAACCTTTTGGTGCACAGGACGATGCCCAACCAACTGAGCCACACTGGCCAGGGCTTACCTGACAATTATTTTTTTCTCTTCATTTTAATCTTCTTAGTGCTTTTTAGTCTCCCTTATTGCAGCCTCCAACCCCTACTATATCTCACTTTTTTAAAACATTTTTTCACTGATTCCAGAGAGAGGAAGGGAGACAGAAAGAGAGAACATCAATGTGAGAGAGAAACAGCCATTGGTTGCCTCCTGCACTCATCCCAACTGGAGATGGAACCTCAACCAGGGTATGTGCCCTGACTGGGAATTGAACTCTCTACTTTTTGGTGTATGAGACGATATTCTAACAAACTGAGTCACCTGTCCAGGGCATTTCTCACTCTTAATCACTCACTTGGTCATCTTTTTGGAAGGTGAATGAATTTTAACCTGGTGGAATGAATATGTAAATAAATGCAGCTCACAAAACAATTTACATGAAATAAAACTAGACCCAGTTCAAACTGGATGGATAAAAAGCATCTATTAGAAGTAAGAGGCTACTTCTTTGCTTATTCATTCAGTTAATTTCTGAGGAATTATTTTCTTTCAGATACCAAGTATTGAACAGGTACAAAATAACACACACTTCTGCCCCTAAAGGAGCGCAGTCTAGGAAAAGGAAAAATGTAAACATTTTTTACATGGTGGTAGTAAATACTGACAGACACAATGGCCTGCAGGTTCCCAGAGGGAAATAACTCAATGCAAAGATGGAGAAGGGTGAGGGCACACACAAGTCTCTTGAATTCAGCTTTTTTAATAACCACTTAGAATATACCAACTCAATCCATACAACAACCCAAGGACCAATGCAGTTACCATTTAAGAATCTATGCAAGATACACTGAGTCTTTTTTGGCAGATACAGAGATGTGCTGCTTCAGAGGTGTTCCTTTAAGAGTAAAATGGTGCTCTGGCCAGTGTGGCTCAGTGGTTAAGAGTGTTGGCCTGCGCATCAAAGGGTCTGGGGATCGATTCCCAGCCAAGGGGCAGGTATCTGGGTTGCAGGTTTGATCCCTGCTCCAGTTGGTGCACAAGTGGGAGGCAGCCAATTTTCTTTCTCACATGGAAGTTCCCCTCCCTTCCTCCCTCCCTTTCTCCTTTCTACTCTCTCTAAAAATCAATGGGAAAAAATATCCTTGGGCAAGGATTAACAAAAGAAGAATGAAATGGCTACCTAGCTGCAAAAAGCCTAGCTAGCTAACAGCCTCCAGCTGTCCCACTCTTCACTAACCCTTGGCCAATGACTGAGCAAGGTGGTGGGTGGTACAGGGGCCTAGACATTCCCATGGGACATTCCCATGGAAGATGGGGCTCTAATGAGCAATTTTTTCTCAGGAACTCCCCATTGGGCTGGCAGAGACTTTGTGAGGTCTGCATCATAGTCTGACAGCTCTCGCTGCCCAATCCTGCTTCCCCCCTCCTCCCACCCTTTTTCTACAACTACTCCTCAATAAAACTTTGGGCTCCTGCTTCTTAGAGATTTCAATCTTTGTCACCCCTAAAAAGACCTAAACTCTATTGATACATTTTCATTTCTCACAAACTCCTGTTCCTGGGACTCTGGTTACCATCCCTGGAACTTCTCAGTAAACCAAGGAACATCTGTCTCCTGATTCCCAAAACAGACTTCACTGGTGTTACTCTCAATTAGACCCAACTATGACTTCTCTTTCCATGTCCTTCCTTTTCTAATGTTTAATTTAATAAATTGCCTAACACCAGTGGACATTTTCCTTTTGATCATAAAATATAAAACTGAGTAAGGACAAAAACTTACTAAAAACAAAAAACATTTGGCCAAAGAGCCTTTGATTGGTACTGTGGATATTTCAGTAATTCATTGCTGTGTAACAAACCATCCCCAAACTTAGCGTCTTAATAATTACATATTTGCTTGTGGTTCCATGTGTCTAAGCAGGCATGGCTTGTCTTACATTCCATGTGGTGAGGGCTGAGCTCCCTCAGGCACACTGATTTGGGCTGGAGGATCCAAGTTGGCCTTACTTCTGGTCCCTCAACTGAATGGCTGGAATGTTGGAGCCTCTTTCATAGATTCATCCTCTATGGCCTCTTTCCCTTTGAGGTCTTTCAATCTCTAGAATATCTTTCTTTCACCTCTCTCTTTTTAAGTGGTTTATCTATCATGATAACTAGATGTCCATGCAGGCCAGGTCTCTAAGAAAACAAAAGAAAAACTGTAAGTTCTCTTAAGGCCTAGGCTCTGAAACTTAGTATCACTTCTGCCACCTTCTGTTGGCCAAAGCTAGTCAGAAGGCCAGCTCAGATTCAAGAGGAGAAATGAGCCCTACCTGTTAGCAGGAAGAGTGGCATAGTCACACTGCATAAGGGTATGTGGGTTGGGAGGCATTGTTGAGGCTAACTCTGGAAAGTCTACCACAGCAGATATGAGGAAATAGTTAAGAAATGTAATTTATGCAGCACTCATCAGCTCACAACTAGGCTTACACTCTGTTTTGACTAGAAAAGGTCTAGGTGAGGTTCTTTCCTGTCTGCAGTGCTCAGGGTTGTATATAGACCAAGAGTGGGCAGACAAGAAAGCAGTAGCTTTCTTTTGAGCAGAAAACTGGTCATGAGGAGTCTAGAAAAAATCTATATGCAAATCATGCTAAGGTGGCCCTCCTGTGCTCCTAAAATTTGCCTAATTTACTACTGTCATAATTTACCCAAAGTGAGCATGAAAGTAAAGACTTCTGGGAGCTGCCCTTGATCTGGTTGATTTTCAGAAGTACCTGTGCTGCTTCTTTGGCTTCCTCTGAGGTGAGAGGAGGCAATCCAGGCCTTAGGAATCCCAATTTCTACCAGAGACTATGTCTCTTCTACTAGAAAATCTTTCCTTTCCTAGAGAAAAATGCTTATAATGTTTAAAGGTTGACCTGCAGAATTCTGACTTTAAGATGAATCAACCCCCTTCATCTTCTGCAAGGATATATCCAGTACTCTCTTTCTCCCCAAGACTATTAGTTTTACTGTTATGTAAATTTTTATATATTTCATTTCTATTTGTTCAGGTCCTTGAAACAGTGATCTTATAACAAATGAGAAATTCAGGCTTGGGAACAATCAACTGTTAACTTTTAACAGTTCTATAATACAGCAAAAATAGGGCTATCGTACTTTGGTAATAATACATGTGTCTACACATAGGGCCACCCAGGATACACCCCAAATGAAAGTACAAAAGCATCCCTTGTTAACTTTCTTGAGGGCAGTTGCTAGACCAAGGTTATTAAGGAAGCAAAACCCCTTAGGTAGAGCAGTCCACTTGAGCAGTCTTCATGATCTCACATCAGCCAACTTTCTCAAGAGTATTTCCGTTGAGGAAGGTAGCATTTTTGCTTCTCATTAAGTGTAATCCTGAGAAGTAAATGTTCAGAGATGCTCATGTGTGTGCATATTCATTTCGGTGTCCTCTACTTCTAGGGTCATATACAAAGCTACACTTCACAAAAGACAGTGTAAATTACCTACTAAGTAAATTAAGAAAATTAGGTGGAAATGAGTATTTTGATCACTACTAAATCTCTGCTAGTACCTATCACATAGTAGTCACTCAATAAATATTTGCTGAATGGATGTAACTGCCACATTCCAATATATGTAAATCTTTTTTTTCCTCAATAGCCTCTGTACATATTCACCCCTTCCTTTCTATTACTATCCATAACCAGCTTCTGAGTTAAAATTCCTATCAAAGACTTACTTACAATAGGCTGCTAACCATTTTCCCTGTTTCTAAACTCTCCTTTCTCCCCATCTGAAACTAACTAGAACACAAGATCAATCTTAAAGCACTCCCTATTCACAAACTCTAATAATCTGGATTAACAGAACATTCATTATGCTTTCCTTTCTCTAGTATAGACCTTTGCTTTTATCATGTCCTTGGCCTGGAATTCTGTCCTATAGCTTCACCTACTGAAGACCTGTCACTTCAGGCCGGAAGCTCGACGCCACCTTTTTCCCAATGTCTTCCTGGGTCATCCGGGTTTGAAGTCCTCCTTTTCTTTGCAATCACATTTATTTTTAGAGCCTATGCTCATGTTGCCTTATGTTGTAAAGATGGTTCAATATTAATAAAGAGTCTTAGCTCCCTTACCAGGCCAGAAACTGAAAACTGGAGCCATGCCTTTACAAGCTATTTTTTCTGACGTAGTGTTTGGCATCATGTAGGCATTTGATAAATCAGTGGTTTCTAAATGCTTCCATTCAGAGTACCCCTTTAAAAAAAACACGTTTGTGTTTAAGCTTACTACACATATAGAGATGTGCACATACCAAATTGTATGGCTCAATTTTCACAACATTCTCATGCAACCAGCTAACAGAATAAGAAACACATGCAACCTGAACCTCAGAAGCCACCCCCTCATGAGGACTCTATTTCAATGTACTACTATGATACATGTAAGTTTGTTATTAGAAGAATGAGAAGCCCTGGCCAGGTAGCTCTGTTGATTAGAGTGTTATCCAGATGCCCCAAGGTTGTGGATTCAATCCCCGGTCAGGGCACATGCAAGAATCAACCAATGACCGCCTGAAAAAATGAAACAACAAACTGATGCCTCTCTCTCCCTGCCTCTCTAAAATCAATAATAATAAAAGATATACTATTTTAAAAAAGAAGAGTGAGCCCAGCTGGGTGTGGCACAGCGGTTGAGCGTTGGCCTAGGACCCAGGAGCTCAGGGTTTGATTCCCCATCAGGGCACCTGCCGCGGTTGGGGCTCCATCCCGGGTGGGGGGCGTGCAGGAGGCAACCAATCAACGACTCTCGCATCATTGATGTTTCTCTCTCTCGTTCTCCCTCTTCCTTCCTCTCTCTGAAATTAATAAAGATTTTTTTTAAAAAAAAAAAAAAAGGAAGAGTGAAAATGCGTATTTGTAGACCCCTTATAATACCACTGCTCGCTCTCTCCTTTCAGAGAAGTGTGCCCAGCCCCCACCCCATAGACGGGGGACTAATTTAACAGCTAGCTTTGTAAACGAATGCACGGAAACATAAATTTACAACACCTTAAGCGGAAAAGGTATATATTAAACTGTCAAGAAGAATTAGTGACCCCTTCATTTTAATATCTGTACTACAAGCGCTGCTCTAGGAGTACTAACTCACGGTCCACTCCCAAGACTCATATTCAACACTGCCGCATGCCCGCCAATAAGCAACATGGTGCTCTGCCAGGCACCAAGATGGCAACCACAGCCTCACTGCACCCGGAAGCTCCAGAGAACCAACAAAAAAACATCCGCCATCCTGCCAACACCTAAGATGGCTCCTGTTTCAGCGTCAAAGCAACGGGAAACCGGAAATGGCTTTCCGTCTAGCGTACCACCTGGCTCTCTTTCCGTTTAGCTTTGGGGTGTCCGTGTGACAATTGGATTTTTCTTGGAGCTTCAGCTGGGAGGTGCTAGTCCGCCGCGCTTGATTCGAGACTATCCAGGCCGGGAGACCAGGATGTCGGACACGTGGAGCTCTATCCAAGCCCACAAAAAGCAACTGGACTCGCTGCGCGAGAGGCTGCAGAGGAGGCGGAAGCAGGACTCGGGGCACTTGGGTGAGGCGCCGGTCTCGGGCCGATGCTTAGCCGGGATGGGTGAGAGGAAACCCTGCAGAAAAAGCTCCCAGTCGAACCCCTTCTCCAAGTGGCTATTTGTTTAACGCCTTATGCCTTTGTACTCGTCTTTCTCGCTTCAGCAGCACAGACGCGTCGCCTTCCTGCAAGTAGTCGCGGTTCCTTCCCACCCCGGGCGCTGGTTCTATCAGTTCGCTTTCCCGGGACTAACGCCCGGGCCCCTTCCGCACCCCAGGCTGATTGCTCCTAAGTCCGCGAGAACGTCGCGTTTGCTAGGCCTCTCAGCCCCTCCTTTGAAGCAGCAAGTCCTCTTTTTTGTTGCTCCCAAGGCGTTTTGTTCTGCCCTAGGTTCTGGTGACTGGTTTGTAGTGGCCTTTTCTTTGCGCCTGTGGGCACAGTGAGAGGAAGCACTGAACCTTCAGAGCCATAGTGCCCACCTCAGTGGCCCTCACAGAGTTGGCACTCGGTGTTGCTAAATGAGTGGAGGAACTGGCATTGTTTCAGTCATTTACATACCGAGCAAGAAACGGAAAACATTAGTTTTTTGTTAACACCCTCCCTCCCCCGTGTCAGTCATAAAACGAGGAAACCTCACTACCTATTCCCAGCACAATCCTTGAATTATTTAAGGCGAAGCAATTATAAAGATTTACAAGAATAATAGTGAATCTCAATGCCACTACTATAGTAGGTTGTGCCAGTGTTTCTCAGTATATTCATATTAATCACAAAGTCTTCTCTTGATACATATCAGGTCCATGCACACATTCTGGCCCCTGGAACTAGAAGATGCCCTCTCACACCATAATAAATATCTGTTGAGTTTCTACAGTGAGTCTAGTTAGACAAAAATGTGTCTTGACCCTTCTCTCAAGGAATTTGGAATTTAGTTGGGGATAAAGAATTGATACTTACAAAAAGTCAGACACAATATGATGCGTGCAAAATGCCAAATGAATGAGCCCACAAGGGTTTAGTGAGAGGAGAACTAACAAGAGTTGGTTTAGTCCCTGAAGACATTATGGAGGAACTGGCACTTGGAATTTGGTTTTGAAGGCTATATAGGAGTTAGGTAATTTTAAAAAGTTAAGAGGGCAGAGTTAGTAGAGGAAGAAGTGACAGGCGTGAACAGGGATTAATTAGTAGTCAAGCATTGGAGCAGTTACTGAATTACCTCAAGAGGGAGAATTTTTTTTCTCGATGTATAAACTTCAGTTCCTTTGACCTCTTATAGATCGTTTTCTCTGTGTTTTGTTGTTGTTTTTTCTTATTCTTTGGTTTCCTGTGTTTCTGAGCCTTTTATTTATGCATGTCGGTTTTAGATAGGAAATCACTGTCATAGACAAATGACCCATTGCTGCTTTTATTTTTAAATTACTGATTTTAGAGAGAGAGAGAGAAACATTGATTTGTTGTCCCACTTATTTATGCATTCATTGGTTGATTCTTGTATGTGCCCTGACCAGGGACTGAACCTGTAACCTTGACTTATCAGTCCAAGCTCTAACCAACTGAACTACCCGGCCAGGGCCCCCAATTGCTTCTTAATTTATCATAGACTCCTGTCACTTTGTGTGTGTGTGTGTGTGTGTGTGTGTGTGTGTGTGTGTGTGTGTTGAAAAACTTTGCTTTGAAACCTATATAATTTTATTAACCAATGTTACCCCAATAAATTCAATAAAAAAGTAAAAATTTTTAAAATTAAAAACAAAAGTAGTGGGGTTTATGGAAGAAATAGAGCCCTTATAATATTCTAAAAAATGCTAGCATAATTAAATCTCCATTAGTGTTTTGACCTATACTTAAACTCATCCCATCCCCATAGCCTATGTCCTGGGGCTCCTACTTCTGCTTCTATTCATTGGTCTTTTCATTTAACCTTTGCATTTTCTTCATCTGAACTTGTAGCTAGCTTCCCAGATAGCTTAACATAGTGCATAGTGTAGCACTTCATGAAGCCACCAAACCAGCCACTTTATTAATCAAGTTGTTATGTAAGATAAAAGACTTGGTTAAAGTTCAGATCAGTTTTTTTTCTCACAGGAAATAAAAATTTTCCTGTCACACTGGTTTTTATAGCATTACTGAAATACAATGCTTAATTGTTTGCTACTGAGCTCAATGTTAAAAGACAAGGATATTAAATGACCAAAATGTATGCATGTGATTTTATTTTTATTTATTGATTTGAGAGAGACATCGATTTGCTGTTCTACCCATTCATGCATTCATTCACTGATTGCTTCTTGCAGATGTCATGACTGGGGATCAAATCTGAAACCCTGGCACATCAGGATGACACTCCAACCAGCTGAGCTACCTCACCAGGGCTTCATATCATTAATGAATGCAAAATAGTATGGCCAAAGGATCATTGGGAGACCTTTGTTAACTTGGTGTTTTTATTTTTATTTTTTTAAAATGTTTTTATTGATTTTATTTTTTTTTTAGAGAGGAAGGGAGAGGGATAGATGGAAACACTGATGAGAGAGAAACATTGATTGGCTGCCTCCTGCATGCCTCCTCCTAGGGATCAAGCCCTCAACCTGGGCACGTGCCCTGACTGGGAATCTAACCGATGACCTCTTGGTTTATGGGTCAACACTCAACCACTGAGCCACACTGGCCGGGCAACTTGGCATTTTAAAAATACTTTGTAAAAATTGTGTTAAAATACACATAAAATTTACCATCTTAACCATTTTTTAATTTAATTTTTTAAATATTTTAAAATTGATTTTGAGAGAGAGAGAGAAACCAGGATGTGAGAGGGAAACATTGATCGGCTGCTTTCTGCACACCCCCTACCGGGGATCGAGCCCACAGCCTGGGCATGTGCCCTGACCAGGAGTCCAACCGGCAGCCTTTCAGTGCACAGATGACATCCAGCCAACTGAGCCACACCTGCGAGGGCCTATTGTAACCATTCTCAGTAGTCTGAAGTATAGTCACATTGTTGGGTAATCAATCTTCAGAAGTTTTTCATCTTGTAAACTGAAACTCTGTAGCTATTAAATAATAATTCCTTATTCTCCCTTCCTCCCAGTTCCTGGCAGCCTACCATTCTACTTTCTGTTTCCATGAGTTTGACTACTCTAGACCTGTAAATGGAATCATAAAGTGTTTGTCTTTCTGTGACTGTCTTATATCACTTGGCATAATATCATCGAGGTTCATACATGTTGTAGCATATGTCAGAATTTCCTTTTTAAGGCTGAAAAATATTCCATTGTATATCTGTACCACATTTTGTTTATCCATTTATTCATCTGGTGGATACTTGGTTGCTTCTACCTTTTGGTGATTGTGAATAATGCTGCTGCCAAAATGGTTGTACAAATAGTTTTGAGACCCTACTTTCAAATTTTGGGAGTATATACCCAGAAGTGGAAATGCTGGATCATATGGTACAGGTTTCTTCACTATCCAAAAGTAGAGCGTTCCTATGAAACCTTTTGTAAGACAATATGGCTTAAAGCAAAGAAGCAATTACCTTACGACACATTACATTAACTTTTTGCCTTTTTTCATAAAGCAAAAATCCTCCTTAGATTTCTTTCCGTTTGCAAAAACAAGTACTAATGTAGGTCTTTTGTAAAAGCCAAGTGGCATAAAGCAAACTTTCAGAAAGCAGGGCATACCTGTAATTCTATTTTCAATTTTTTGAGGAACTACTTACTGTACTGTTTCCACAAAGTACAGCTTTTTTTATTTTATTTCTTTTACTGATTTTAGGGAGAGAAGAGAGAGAGAAACTTGGATGTATGAGAGAAACATAATCTTGGTTGCCTCCTGTACACACCTCCCCCAGGGATCAAACCCAGAACCTAGGTCTGTGCTCTGATCAGGAATGGAACGTGCAACTTTTTGGTGCACGGGACACCACTCCTACCACTGAACCACACCGGCCAGGGCCAAAGTACAGCTTTTTGAAATGAATATTATTACTTTAAATAAATCTTTATTTTATTTTAATTGAAACAAAATAGACTTGGCCAAGCTTAGCACATGGTAAATATGTGAACTGCTCAATATACTTCATCCTTGAGATTAAAGATAAACATGTAGATATTGATATATTATAGGGGTCAGCAAATTAGTAGACTGGCCATATTTTTATATCTTCAAGCTAATATTTTGTTCATATGCTATGGAGCTCTTAGCCAAAGACTGAAATCAAATACTGTATTATGTATTACTTTTCTGAACCCAAAACATAAAATTTTCATTAGTTTAGAAGCAGGGTGTCAGTATAGGTCCCAACACAGTGGTAGTCAGTAAATGTTTTGAATTAATAATGAATACTTTTTTTTTAAAAGTCAAAGAACAGTTTCTATTTATTTATTTATTTATTATTTTTTCAGAGAGAAAACGAGAGAGAGAGAAAAACATCAGTGATGAGAGAGAGTCGATCGGCTGCTTCCTGCACGCCCTCTGCTAGGGATGGAGCCCGAAACCTGGGCATATGCCCTGACCAGGAATTGAACCTCGATCTCCTGGATCATAGGTTGATGCTCAACCATTGAGCCACGCCAGCTGGGCTGAACAACTACTTTTTGGAGGAGTTGGAACCCAGCTCTTCTTATTCGTGTTCTGGACATTAACCCATTTTTAAAACAGTCTTTTCCCCAAATGTGTATATACATACATAATTATTATTCATATACACACATACATACAAAAACTTTATATGTAACATCATGAAATTCATAAAGTTACTAAAGCCCATTCATAAATAGCAGTTGCATTGATTAGTTGTTAAATTTTGTTCACAACATTTAACTTGATTCCCCTCCTCCCAATAACCTTAAAAGAGGTATTTTCAACCGTAGTGTCCTTATTGTGATGAAAAGAAACTCCCAGGGAGTGTTTGTTACTTACACAAGGATTCGTAACCAGAATCACATCACCTGAGTGTTTTTTAAAAGAGCAGTATTAAAACAAGTGATTAGTCAAAATGCAAAAGAGGGGAAAAAATGTTAGTATCTAGTTCTAGAGATTAGAAACGTATGTTAAAGTGGTGCGTTTTACAGACTTCTGGCTTACTTTAAGAAAAATTATACATTACTCAAAGAACATCTAACTGGATGGTTAGATGTTCTAACTGGAGAACATTGGTTACTAACTGGAGAAAGTAAAATGTTTAAGTAATTACATCCTCAATAGTATCGATAGGCTTAATTATAAAAACACATTTTCTTGAGCACACAATGGAGTATACAGATGTTGTATTATAAACTTGTATACCTGAAACATAATGTTATTAACCAATGTTACCTTAATAAATTTAATTTCTTAAAAAGCACATTTTCAGTTTATTGACACTGAAACTGGAGCAAAATCAAATGCTTTTTCTCACTGAGGTAATGTTTGATAGGATGTATAAAGTCTAGATTTTTAAAAAGTGTAGTGCAGCCGGCCGGGCATGGCTCAGCAGTTGAGCATCGACCTAGGATCCAGGCAATCAGGGTTCGATTCCCGGTCAGGGAACATGCCCGGGTTGCATCCTTGATCCCCAGTTGGGGGCATGCAGGAGGCAGCCGATCAATGACTTTCTCATCATTGATGTTTCTATCTCTCTCTCTCTCCCTCTCCTTTCCTCTCTCTAAAATCAATAAAGATATATTAAAAAAAAAAAAAGTGTAGTCTATTTTAGAAATAGCATATAACATTTGCATGAAAAGTTGGTAGGAAAGAAATTGAGGACATTAACATCTAACCAAATTTATCATTGTTATTTTATTTATTTATTTATTTATTTATTTATTAAATATATGTTTATTGATTTCAGAGGGAGGAAAGGAGAGGGAGAGAGATAGATAGAAACATCAATGATGAGTCATTGATTGGCTGCCTCCTGCACGCCCCCAACTGGGGATCGAGCCCACAACCCCTGGCATATGCCTGACCAGGAATCACACCCCCCCCCCCCCCCCCATCGCCTGGATCCTAGGTCAACGCTCAACCACTGAGCCCCGCCTGGCCAGGCTAATTGTTATTTTAAAAGTGATAATAGCCGATATAGCAGTGTCAGATGGATTGCTTTTTTTCTTTGAACTGTTAGTTCTTGCCTTCATTTAAAATGAAGTGAATAGAGGAAATTGGCTTCATTTAAAATGAAATTAATAGAGAAAATTGGCTTCATTTAAAATAAAATTAATAGAGAATGTTTATCAAAAAAAAGGTGGTATTATTGCATACTTAAGCCAAATGTCTCAAGAACCATTTTTTTTGGTGGCAGTAATGAAAAGTAATATGGTAGTAAATAAATATGTTCCCAAACAGAATTTTGACTAGATTAATAAGAATTTTTTTATGCTGAAAGTCACTTTTTAAAAAATTGATTTTAGAGAGAGACATCAATTTGTTGTTCCACCTATTCATGCATCCATTGATTGATTCCTGTATGTACCCTGACCAGGGATTGAACTCACGACCTTGGCCCATTGAGACAACGCTCCAACCAAGTGAGCTACCAAGCCAGGGCAATAAGAATGTTTTTGAGCCCTGACCAGTGTGGCTCAGTTGGTTGAGCATTGTCCATGCACCCGGTCACTGGTTCAATTCCCAGTCACAGCACATGCCCAGGTTGCTGGTTCAACAAGAGGCAACTGATCAATGTCTTTCTCTCACATGGATGTTTCTTTCTCTCCCTCTCCTTTCCTCTCTCTCTAAATTCAATAAAAACATTTTTTTGCCTTCATCAAATATTATAATAAGATTAAAAATTGACATTATCAGAGAATTAGGTTGTAACGGAAAAGACTCAGGCCGTCCACCGGAGGAGGCGAAAGGATACCTTTATTAACGCATGTGGTCCCAGAGGAGGCAGTCTCCAATTTCTGGGCCCCGAACAAAGGGCTTGGGTCAGCTTTATAGGGTCGTAGGTAGGGCCTGCGTGTGGATCGAAAATAGTAGGCGGGGTTACAGAGGTCAGATAAGGTCACATACATTCAGGCAGGTAATCTGATACCTGAAATGGGGAATCTTCCTAAAATGGCTGCGGTTCCTGCCTCAAGGTAATTAAATAATTACTTTTTTAATTAAGTAAACTTTATTAAAACATTAGTAACCATAGTTGTAACCATATGTTATATGAGGATATTTGAGAACTTTGCAATGTCACCATGATCAAATAGGAAATGCTGAACATTATTTCATTTTTTTAAAATTTATCTTTATTGTTGAAAGTATTACAGATGTCCCCTTTTTCCAAGCATCATTTTAATCAAAGATAACCAGGGATAGAGAGGAAATGCTCTTATTGCTATTTTTGATGAAATTTCCTTTTCTAAGCATTTCATTGTCTCTACTGCCGTGTCAATAAGCTTGTATGTTTATAAATTTGTACGTATAATTTAACATTTTCTTGAAACTTCTGAGGTAAATTTGTATTGTTTTACAGTAGATGAGTGTATGATACTAATATTTGCCTACTTTAAATTGAGAGTAAATATTTGTAACTAGTTTATATGGTATTAAACCAATAAAAATATAACTTAAAAAAAACATTTTTTTAAGAAGATGATTTTGAAGCGCTGATTGTAAATTTGAAATCATGGAAAATGCTTAGTAATTTGACATTTATTTTAATCAGTGACACTTTATTTTGTTACATGGGCAAGAAACAAGCAAAATATGCAAAATCAAGATGTAATAGGTCTTCAAAGAAGACCTATAGATAGATGACTAACAGGTATATAAAAAAAGATGTTCAATATCACTAATCATTAGGGAAATGCAAATCAAAACCATAATGAGATATTACCTCATCCTTGTTAGGATGACTGTTATTTAAAAAAACAAAAGGTAGCAAATGTTGGTGAAGAGAAAAGGGAACCCTGATTTACTATTG
The DNA here is from genome assembly GCF_054644295.1 of Miniopterus natalensis. Classification (NCBI taxonomy): domain Eukaryota; kingdom Metazoa; phylum Chordata; class Mammalia; order Chiroptera; family Miniopteridae; genus Miniopterus; species Miniopterus natalensis. Next base: position 67,367,623 of record NC_142081.1, on the reverse strand, counting down.
GTGGGGATGTAAATTAGGATAGCCAGTATGGAGGTTCCTCAAAAAATAAAAAATACAATTGCCATATGATCCAGCAGTTCCACCTCTGGGTACTCAAAAGAATTGAAATCAGGATCTTGGAGAGATACTTGCACAGCCACGTTCATTGTAGGATTACTTCCAATAGCCAAGATATGGGAATAACTTAAATGTTCATTCATGGATGAATGGATAAAGAAAATGTGGAATATACCTACAATGGAATATTATACAGCCAAAAAAGGGGACATGTGACATGGCCGGTGTGGCTAAGTGGTTGAGCATCTACCCATGAACCAAGAGGTCACAGTTCGACTCCTGGTCAGGGCACATGCCTGAGTTTTGGGCTTGATCCTCAATAGAGGGTGGTGCAAGAGACACCCGATCAGTGACTCTCATCATTGATGTTTCTGTCTCTCCCTTTCCTTCTCTCTGAAATAAATAAAAGCATTAAAAAAAAAAAGGGATATCTGCCAAGGTGGACCTGGAGGACATTATCCTAAGTGAATTAAGTCAGATACAGAAATACAAATACTATATGATCTCACTTAGATTTGAGATGTGGAATCTAAAATAGTTAAAGTCATAGAAGTAGAGTAGAATAGTGATTGCCAGGGGCTGGGGGACCTTGGGGTGGGGAATAAGGGGGATGGGAAGGTGATGGCCAGAGGGTACAAAGTTTCAGTTATACAAGATAAAATAAATTCTAGAGATCTATACAAACAACATAGTGCTGATAGCTAACAATACTGTATTGTATATTTAAATTTTTTCTAAGAAGGTAGATCTTATGTTAAGTGGTCTCACCATACCAGACAATGAAGGGAGCAGAAAGAAACTTTGGGAGTTGATCTATCTATGGTCTTGATGGTGATAATGGTGGTAATGACTTTTCTCCAAAGTCACTGAGTTGTATACATTAAATATATGCAGCTTTTTATATGTCAATCATACCTCAATAAAGTGGTTTAAAAAAAAGATATAATAGGGATTGTCTATAGAGAGCTTACGCCTTTATTAAAAAGTAAAACTCATACTAACGACAACAGCATATTACAAGGTACTTGGCACAAAGTTTGAACATAAATGTAAATGGCGGGGATGCATAATATATGGATTACCTAAAATATTAAAAATTTCAAAACTTAATAACAAAGTAAAGAACCTGTATGCTAAGTATTGACTTAAAACTTACCTATGCCCGGCTGGCGTGGCTAAGCATTGAGCATTGACCTATGAGCCAGGAGATCAAAGTTTGATTCCCGGTCAGGGCACATGCCTGGGTTGCGGGCTTGATCCCCGGTGGTGGACATGCAGGAGGCAGCCGATCAGTGACTCCCATCATTGATGTTTCTATCTTTCTCCCTCTCCCTTCCTCTCTCTGAAATCAATAAAGATATATTTAAAACAATAACAACAACAAAACTTACCTAGTCTGCCCCTAGCAGGTTTGGCTCAGTGGTTAGAGGGTTGGCCTGCGGACTGAAGGGTCCCGGGTTCAATTCCAGCCAAGGGGCACGTACCTCTCAGTTGCAGGCTCAATCCCCTCTCTGGTGAGGGTGCATGCAGGAGGCAACCAATCGATGTGTCTCTCACATCGATATCTCTCTCTCCCTCTCCCCCCCCCCCCACTCTCTCTGAAAAGCAATGGAAAAAAAATATATCTTCAGGTGAGGATTAAAAAAAAACAAAAAATAAAAAATACCTAAATCTTCCTTTAGCTCGTTTCTATTATCAGAATCTTTAAATTAATAGCTCATATAAATTACTCCCTGTTGCATACTTTGAGTTAAAAAGGTCAATATATAATGTAGAAAGCAATTTTTGGATGCAGTGCCTGAAACCGTAATTTTAAAGCACCTTGTATTTATCTTTTTGCCTTAATGATGAAATTGATCATTGATTGTGCTTATTTGGGTTGCTTAATGAAATTTTTGTTTACTTCAAAAAAATTTAAAACTTGACTGATAAAAAACTCGAGTTTGATCCTAGTATAAGTTGTAATTGGGGTATTTTAGCTCAAATTTATTAGATTTGTAGAATCTCTGAATTGCAAGGGACTTCAGTAGTTACCAAGTCAGCCCTGTTTAATGCAGGAATTTTGCCTATTGTCTTTCAAGTAAGCTAAGTAGTAACTGTCACTTATATTTAATACATATTTTTAGCTCAAGTCAGTTGCTCTCAAACTTTCTCATCTTGACCTTCAAAGTGTTTCCTGCCAAGCCAGCGTGGCTCAGTGGTTGAGCATTGACCTGTGAACCAGGAGATCCCGATCCAATTCCTGGTCAGGGCACATGCCTGGGTTTTGGGCTCTATCCTGGCATGCAGGAGGCAGCCGATCAATGACTCTCTCTCATTATTGATGTTTCTTTCTCTCCCTCTCCTTTCCTCTCTCTGAAATATAAAAAAAACATATTTTAAAAAAGTGCTTCCATGACCCTTCCATGTGTAAACACCTTTTTGCCACAAGGAACTTTCATAAATTCCAAGATTCAGCAGAACATAAAGGAATCATAAGTAAGCAAGATGAAGAAAGTTATGTCAGTTATTTAACACTTTCAGCTAATAAGGAATTGTGGAGTCTGTTTTCCAAATAGGGTGTAACTTATTTTCATAATATATCATTATTCCAGCAAGGCGTTTGGTATAGTTCAGCTCCATTGTCCTCGGAATTTCTGAGTCAAATTTTACTAAAGTTAGTTCCATTAGAGTGGAAATTTCCAAGTAACCAAAATTTCTACATGTAAACTAATGGCTCATTTATACCTTATAATATTTAACAGAATTCCAGGATAATCACAGGTATTAGGCTTTCCCAAAGGTAATATTTTGGCCTAATTTTAGTTTCTTAAGTCTTAACAAGGTTATGATGGCTACCTAGCTTGTGAAGTAGTAGAGTAGGTGATAAAAATATAGTCAGGCCCTGGCCACTGTGGCTCAGTTGGTTGGGCCCTCATCCCATGTACCTAAAAGGTTGCCTGTTTGAATCCCTTCTCCCCTCCCAGTCTCTTAGGGAGCCTGCAGGAGGCATCTGATTGATGTTCTGTTCTCACATCTTTCACATTATTTTTTTCTCTCTCCCTTCCTCTCTAAATATAATTTTAAAAATATATTTTTAAAAGTACAGTCTGGAAATAATTCGTGACTAGGCTTCAGCAAAATTTTATAAGATGTTTGTGTTTGATGTTAAAGGTCCCATCATTCTAACCTCTAACACTGCCTTTTGTATACCTTCTGATGTCTAGTGGCCTTAATTCATAATTCAGACTCCATTCCTCAAAAAGATTTAATCATGGCTTAGGTTGTTGAAAATATTTCTGGCTTTTAAATTCAGGTTGATTATGTCTGTTGTCATTTAGAGTGACTTGAATGGAGGTGGTATGGACACTTAAATCTACCATGCTGCTGGAACAGACGGATGAATCTCAGAGGAAAGGGAGGGGTGGATGGGTGGGGAATGGTTAACCTAAGAACTTATATACATATATGCATAACCCATGGACACAGACAATAGTGTGGTGAAGGCCTCTGAGGGGTGCAGGGTGAAGGGGATCAATGGGAAAAAGGGGACATTTGTAATACTTTCAACAATAAAGATAAATTAAAACATTAAAAAAAATAATAAATTGCCCGGCCGGGTGTGGCTCAGGGGTTGAGCGTCGACCTAGGATCCAGGCGATCGGGGTTCGATTCTCGGTCAGGGCACATGCCCGGGTTGTGGGCTCGATCTATCTGTCTCTCTCCCCCTCCTTTCCTCTCTCTGAAATCAATAAAGATATATTAAAAAATAATAATAATAATAAATCTACCATGCTACTAATTTCCTTTGAAGTACAGTAAGGACAAGGAATTAGGAAAACTCCTCTCATCCAATAGAGAAAAGGTAAGCTGTTCCCAGAAAATCAAGCATTATCCTGGCAAAGCAGTGAATGAATGCTTAAATATGATTGAGGGAAAGTTATCTAGTGCTAAATTTGGTCAGAGGATTTCCTGCATGAAATGAAAGGACTGTGTACTGTGAATGCTGGGGAATTTGACTCCTGAGGAATATATAGACTAACAGTAGTTGCCCTTTTTTCAATTTCTGTTTTCTTCATTCCTAGATCTACGGAATCCAGAGGCAGCACTGTCTCCAACCTTCCGCAGTGACAGCCCAGTGCCTACTGCACCCACTTCTGGTGGCTCTAAGCCTAGCACAGCTTCAGCAGTTCCTGAATTAGCTACAGACCCTGAATTGGAGAAGAAGTTGCTACACCACCTCTCTGATCTAGCCCTAACATTGCCCACTGATGCTGTGTCCATCTGTCTTGCCATCTCCACGGTAATGACCTGATAAGACAGGGTTGGGATCTGCCACTTCTTTTCTTCAGTTCATAGTCAGTGTCTTATTGCTCTCTCCTTCTCTAGCCAGATGCCCCTGCTACTCAAGATGGGGTGGAAAGCCTCCTACAGAAGTTTGCAGCTCAGGAGTTGATTGAGGTAAAGCGAGGTCTCCTACAAGATGATGCACATCCTACTCTTGTGACCTATGCTGATCATTCCAAGCTCTCTGCCATGATGGGCGCTGTGGCAGAAAAGGGCCCTGGGGAGGTAACAGGGACTATCACAGGACAGAAGCGGCGTGCAGAACAGGACTCAACCACAGTAGCTGCATTTGCTAGCTCTTTGGCCTCTGGTCTGGCCTCTTCAGCATCAGAAGCAGCCAAGGAGCCAACCAAGAAATCAAGGAAACATGCTGCCTCAGATGTTGATCTGGAGATAGAAAGCCTTCTGAACCAACAGTCTACTAAGGAACAACAGAGCAAGAAGGTAGGGGTAGATGGAAATGCTTTCACATATATACTTTGAATTATAACTTTTGTTGAGAGGAATTTACCCCTAGGGCAAGGAGCAGTTCTTAGACTTGAAGGTTTAGAATAGTGATTCTCAACTGGGATGATTTTGCCCCCTCCCTCCTTGCAGAGGGCATTTGGCAATGTCTGGAGACATTTTTGGTTGTTACAACACGGGAGAGCTATAGGCATCTAGTGGGTAGCAGCAAGGGATGCTGCTAAACATCCTACAGTCATAGTAGGACAACCCACATACAACAAAGAATTATGCAGCCCCAAATGTCAATAATGCCAGTGTTAGAAACTCAGATTTAGAGAATCTTTGTCATTGGATCTGTTTGGAAGAATCACGAGATCAAGGGAAAAGGAATCCAGCCCTGGCTGGGTATGTAAGTGGTTAGAGCATCATCCCCATGTGCCAAGGTTGCAGGTTAAATCCCCAGTCAGGGCGCATACAAGAATCAACCATTGATTGCATAAATAAGTGGAACAACAAATGGATGTTTATCTTCCTCTCCCTTCCTAAAAGTCAATAAATAAAATAAAATAAAATAAAAAAGAGAGAGAAGGAATCCAAATGTAGGAATAGAAGATTAATAGAGATGAATACTAGAAGATAGTCATATGGACCAGTAATTATGGAAATTGATTAAACAATGTCAGCAGTACAGCAGGTCTTTGAATAAAATCGTTTCACTGAGTGTCATTTCATCATGTTGATGAGATGCCTTAGGAACTTTTGTTTATATCAATTAGCCTGAGGTAAAATTTTGTTATACATGGTTTCACTTAAAGTCATATAACCTATCAGTGATGTTGAGGACTTACTGTATAGTGGTTCTCAGTATAAATATTGAACCCACACGAGTTCTCTTCCATTTGCTACTTCCAGATGTGTGAATTTGACAAGTTAACTTTTCTTGAGCCTTAGTGTTCTCATCTGTAATGTGAGGATAACCAGAATACCCTGCCTTATAGAATTGTTGCATAGACTCTGAGCTAAATAGTAAAGTGCTTAGCATTGTGCCTTGGTTCAGTACCTAATACAAGTGATTTTTGATGGGCATTGTCAAATAGAATTTACACAGGTGGTTTAAAGGCTAATTTTATCTACAAACCTTGTTAAGTCCAAGGCTTCTTCTGTCACAGGTCAGTCAGGAGATCCTAGAGCTATTAAATACTACAACAGCCAAGGAACAATCCATTGTTGAAAAGTTTCGGTCACGAGGTCGGGCCCAAGTGCAAGAGTTCTGTGACTATGGAACCAAGGAGGAATGCATGAAAGCCAGTGATGCTGATCGGCCCTGTCGAAAGCTGCACTTCAGGTCTTTTGAGAGGAAGGGAGATGGGATGGGTCTCCTAGAAGCAGTCATTCCTTTTCAGCACACTGCTTCCAGTCACTGGGGTTATGTATTTAATCCTGTTATTAAATGCTTTTAATATGGTTTTTCTAAGACCTCCGACTCTGAAAGTATACTTTTAGAAGTAGTGTTCTGTGCGGGAATACAGGCTGAACTCCCAAATAAATGCGAGTTTTTTTTTGTTTTGTTCTGTTTTTAATGACCCTTTCTTGCAATAGCAAGGCACTTCCATCTCTGTGCCCCAATGAAAGTTAAAGTTCTTTGGAAGGAAGATGATCTTAGGAGAAACAGGACTCTAGGCTTTTAGGTCAGTGTTATAAACCAGCAAGCCCTTCCTTCCTTCCTGTCATAAGATAAGCAAGTTATGTCTTTGTTCAAAGAGGAATTAAAACTCTTCTTTAGAGTGAATTATGGATTTCCATGTCACCTGCCTCCCTTTCTCTGAAAACTCTTGGAGGAAGCTCTAACAATAGAGAAAATTGGGAGAGGGAAAAAGATAGGAAATCATGAAACAATTTGGGACTCAAAACTGTGGGCTCTAACTCTGGAACACCATCTTGATTCTGATTCTCTTTTTATTTCCCCAGGCGAATCATCAATAAACACACTGATGAGTCATTAGGTGACTGCTCTTTTCTTAACACATGTTTCCACATGGATACCTGCAAATATGTTCACTATGAAATTGATGCTTGCATGGATTCTGAGGCTCCTGGGAGCAAAGACCATACACCAAGCCAGGAGCTTGCTCTTACGCAGAGTGTTGGGGGTGATTCCAATGTAGATCGACTCTTCCCACCTCAGGTACCTGTCAGTTTAGAAGACATCTCAATTTATGGACTTAATCTGAATAGGGCACCCATTCATGTAGGAAAGCAGGGCATAAATAGTAATCTGTCTTGCTGATTGGGAATGGAGAGGGATAGATATGCTTAAAAGGGAATAGGAAAATCAAATGGAAAAGAGGGACTGGGGCCATGAATCTAAGAGTGGAGGAAGGGAAGATGACCAAATACCACCTCATGCAGTGGATCTGTTGTGATATCCGCTACCTGGACGTCAGTATCTTGGGCAAGTTTGCAGTTGTGATGGCTGACCCACCCTGGGATATTCACATGGAGCTGCCCTATGGGACCCTGACAGATGATGAAATGCGCAGGCTCAACATACCAGTACTGCAGGATGATGGCTTTCTCTTCCTCTGGGTCACAGGCAGGTAATAATGCAGTTCAAAGATAAGCAGTTATGGGCAGATATAGTACAGAGTGAGTACTGGGTGGGGATAAAATCCTGCGTTTTCCTAGGTGTGCTATTAAATATATGATTAAGTCAGCCTTTTTTTCCTACTGAGACCTAATGCCTATTTATAACAAATTATACCTTGAGTTCTATTTAACTCTACATTTGTTCCTTGTGAAAGGTAAGGCCATTGAGAATAGACACTGTTTTATTTTTACATTCTTAAGTCCATCCTGTTGCCCTCCTGGTGTCTTGCATGTGAATGTTCACTGAATGTCTACTGAAAACAACACATATCTTGAAGGGAAAGAAAATAGCGGCATGGAAGTAGCTCTTTAACCCTTCTTTCTTTCTAGGGCCATGGAGTTGGGCAGAGAATGTCTGAATCTCTGGGGGTAAGTAGCAATCATTGAGTTGCTTTCTTTTGAGGGAAATACATAATTGCTATAGTTGAGATACACTTACTTCTCCCAGAGTATTCCCTGTGATTCCTTGCCTCTGTAGATGATACTGCTGCTAAACTGTGAAAAGTCTGATTAAAGCTCTAGTTCTCTTTCTTATGCTCCACAGTTATGAACGGGTAGATGAAATTATCTGGGTGAAGACAAATCAACTGCAACGCATCATTCGGACAGGCCGGACAGGTCACTGGTTGAACCATGGGAAGGAACACTGCTTGGTGAGCAGCAGTGGGGCTCCATTCATTAGGTGGAGCAAAAAGAGGAATTGATTTATTGAGAAAAAGTTCAAATGCTGGGTTTCATAAGGTAATGTTTTCTGTGGTGAGCAGGTTGGTGTCAAAGGAAATCCCCAAGGCTTCAACCAGGGTCTGGATTGTGATGTGATCGTAGCTGAGGTATGTGCATCCCAGGCATCCAGAGCTTTCACATTTATTGGTATTAGTTACTGAGGTCACAGGGGTATTCTTGTCCCAAGTTCTTTCATTTGGATTGTAAACATAAGTGGAAAGGGCTAGAATTGCAATCTTGGGTAACTTAAAAGTAGCTAGACCCTTTATTTCCTAGGTTCGTTCTACCAGTCATAAACCAGATGAAATCTATGGCATGATTGAGAGGCTATCCCCTGGCACTCGCAAGATTGAATTATTTGGACGACCTCACAATGTGCAACCCAACTGGTAAGGTGACCAGAGAACATGCTAGCACCCAAGGGCAGAAGTGTTTATAGTCAAGCACAGAAGTTAGTAGAGCTTCATTCACATCATATTCCAGTATGCTGTAAATAGGCTTCAGAGGATTCATAAGCCACCAATCTTATATTTTAGACTGTTTTATGGGATTGTGCAACATTCGTTGGAATCCTCACAGGTTTTAGGATTCAAACCACTGTTCTATAGATTCCTCTCTTACAACCTAAAGATATTCCGCAGTTATTCTATGGATGTTTTGAATCTGTCCCCTGGTGGTTACTAAGAATCTTACCTGTCAACAATTTCAACATCTTTCATCCTGTTAGTAGAACTTTAAAAGACATGCTGCTAAATTTTTTTTAATTGAATTTATTTGGGTGACATTGTTTCACAAAACCATACAGGTTTTAAGTAAATTCAATTAAAAATAAATTTTACAAAAAAGTAAATAAAAGACATGCTGCTAGCATTTTACTTATCCAAGGAATACTCACTGGCAGCAACAACTTTGTGAAGTAGGCCTGGTTAGCTGTCAGTTATTAAACTTTAACACAGGTCCTCCTTGTTTTAACACCAGAATCTGTGCCCAATTCCTAACCAGCCATGCTACCATATACTATTCTAATTTAAGGTCTTTTAAAAAGAATTGGCATGAGTATTCAGTGAGATGGTAAGCAGTCTTAATAAAAGGTATTAATATTTTAACAATATTAAGCCTTTTAATCCCAGGAATTTTGGTTTGCCCCATCTTTTTCCTCTTGCTTCAGGATCACCCTCGGAAACCAACTGGATGGGATCCACCTACTAGACCCAGATGTGGTTGCCCGGTTCAAGCAAAGGTATCCAGATGGTATCATCTCTAAACCTAAAAATCTATAGAAGCACTTCCTCACAGAACTAAGCATCCATAGCTATGGCTCTGCAGGCTGCATCTATAGAGTAATATTTGTACAGTAGTTCTTTTCCTTATTTAAATAAAAGTTTGTATTGTAGTTGGGATTTTGAGGTCAAATTTTGATTTTGCCACAACAGTGTGTGATCTCATGTAACTCATCTCTGTTTGATTCCTGATATGTAAACTGGAAATATTACCTACCTCACTGGGTTGTTGTAAGGGTTCAAACTAAATGAATGCATGGAAAGCTTAATTAAAGTGTTGATTATACAGTATAGGATGAAAGTGACTGGCAGTTAGTACTATGTGAACATGATTAAAGAAAGGGGGTCTCTGGGACAGCATTCTCAAGGTAAGATTCTTAAGGTTATCACTAGGACTATCATGGTCTAAATATTTGCTTATTCTGTTACAACTATATGGCTTTGATAGTCTGTTTTTCTTTGGCTTATTTTCAAGAAAAGTGAAATAAGTACATCTTAGATTAAATTTAAGTAAGTGCCTACGGTGTGCAGAGAATTAGCTTATATATATTATGTAAGTGAAAACACCTCTGGCCTATCTTTTAAAAGATAGCTCATCAAACATAAGTGAATACAACTTTAGACTTTGGTGAAACCTTATATTAAGGATGTAGAATTCTGCCTTTTACACTCAAAAACTGTGATTACTGTGGTAAGGAAAGACAATGACTACAGAAATAATATTTGTGAAGAATAAACAAGAAACTCCTAGGTGATGTTATTTTTCTTACAGCCCAGTGTGCCTACTGTATTGAGAAAACCTTTGTTCTCAAAGCAGTGTACAGATGTGATAGTACTAGTTCTCTGCTTAAGAGGTATCCTGTAATTCAACCGTTTATCCCCTTTAAAATGGATGCACACAGTGGTAGGCTCAAAGCTGATGTGTACTCTGATAATTTTAATAATCTTTTAGGCAAGTCCTATGACAATTATACCAACAAGTTTCCTCAAACAGTGCCCCCCTCCCACCACCCTTATGTTCTGTTTGTCCATATTCCCTTCACCCTTTCCTCTGCTATTATCACTGGCATCTCTGCTTGTACTTCAAAGTGAAAAGCAACCCAGATTACAGCAAACTCAATGGCCCTGCTCCATAGCCTGGCCCCTTGCTGAAGAGAGAAAAGGGGAGAAGCATGAAGGGACCACTGTGGGCTGAGATCAGGCACTATAAGAAGCCCAGCTTGAGTTTTAAAAGCAGGGTCTTGGACGTGTTCCTGGCAGATAAATCTTCAATGGCTTGGAGAATAGGAAGGACTATTTTACAAACACCACTGTGTTCGAATTTCTAGAGGCTAACCAGGCCAAGAAGACATCCCTAAGAGATAAAAAGAAAAACACAAACAAAATTATAGTTTAGATGTATTCTTTTTTAACTTTGTCTTAAACAAATACGTTCTTAGTTAATTTCCTATAGCGTCAAGGTAAAATGGTATCACTCAGTAGGAATATTAGGGCAATGGGCCTAAAAGTCAGCAAGCAGTATAGGCAATCCTACTTTACTGAAGAGGATTTGAAATAGAATATACCAATGCCTTATTTCATGGATGTAGATAAATCTAAAGAAAATTTGGGGAGATGGACAAAATCTTTAGGACCCCCCAACTCCTGCCATATTTAGCACCTTATTGTGCTATTTATCACTTATCCATTCCTCCTCAAATTCTAATTCCCTGAGTGGTCTGATTTGTACTAAGGAGATAAGCGAAGCTAATATTCAGTCACTATCTGCTTAATGTGTTGTCATACATTTAAAGAGCATACATAATCATGGTACCTGAAAAGTGTGAACTACTAATTGTCATCTTTGTGTGGCAAAATGTAAGCTCTTTTTAAGTACGGGAACTTTTCTAATAGTCTCTATAATCATATACACACACACACACACACATATAGCAACCTACTCTACCTAAGGTAAGGTATACTGTACCTAAGGTACGGTAATCTGGTATGCTCAGGGTTACCATGTTTTCCAACAGTTAATTTTAGCAACACCTGAATTATAAGAAGAGAAAATGTAACTCACCTGCAGTGCTTCACCACACACTCATTGCTGCAGTACTCATTGTCCCAGTCCTTACTCGCAACTGGAGGGTTCTCACAACCGGACCTCACACACCGAGGCTGGGGTGAGATCGTCACTGGAGACCCACTCACCAATTCAACATCCATTTGAGAAGGAGACTCAACCTATGAGAGGAAGGGAGCACCGAAGATGAATTAGATTTGCTATTTACCTTGCCAGCCTACTAATCAAATTAACTCTGGGACCCAATGGAGCAACAGGTGTTAAAATCCCTCACATATGGAGGTAATGTTCCAAAAGAAGGTGAGTTCTTGCTCTCTCCCTTTTTATCCAGTTTTAGAACTTTGCCAAGCAGACTGACATGAAGATTCTTCCCATCAGGAGAATGCTGGCCATGTAGTCGACTCTTTAACAACTCAGATTTGAACTGGGTGGGTCCACTCAAGCATACACAGATTCACCTGCACAGTTCAAGGGTCACTTTTGATCCACGGTTAGGAATCCATGTATGTGAAGGGCCAGCTAGTAGTTTTACATGGGCACAGTGGGTCACTGTACCCTTTCATTTTAATCTTACCCATCACTGACTTTATTCCACACTTGAATAATATTCCTCTGAATATATCAAGTCAAAAGCAGAATGTGAATAGAGGTTCGGTTGCCTCAACTAAGATTGCGAGGGCTAAGAGAAGACAAAATGTGCCGTTAGAAAAAGTGAAAGAATTTGAAGATTCATAGTTTCCTCCTTGAAGGAGGATTATTTATTTTTCTTTAAAATTATTGCTTCGTCAGTTATGGAGCTAGTTTTAAAAGACCCATATTTTAAATGTTTTTCTTACTGATTTCCAAGAGAGGAAGGGATAGGGAGAGAGAGAAACATCAGTGATGAGAGTCACTGATCAGCTGCCTCCTGCATGCACCCTACTGGGGATTGAGCCCACAACCCGGGCATGTGTCTTGACCAGGAATCAAACCATGATCTCCTGGTTCGTGGGTCAGTGCTCAACCACTGAGCCATGCTCAATAAAATATGGGTAAGACCCATATTTTAAAATGACCACTGGTGGTCTAGCCAGTTTAGCTCAGTGGTTAGAGCATTGGCCCATGCCCTGAAGGGTCTTGAGTTTGATTTCAGTCAAGGACACGTATCTTGGTTGCAGGCTTGATCCCCAGCCTGGTCCAGGGTGTGTGTGGGAGGTAACCAACTGATGTGTCTCTTTCACATCAATGTGTCTCTCTCTCTCTCTATAAAGTAATGGAAAAAATATCCTCGGATGAGGATTTAAAAAAATAATAAAAAATAAAAAATAAAATGACCACTGGTCATGTATAAGTTAAAACTAGGGTAATGGGCATCTGTTTATGTCACTTTGTACTCACTGATATGAACCAATTGAATTTTTCCAGCTATATCCCCTATCCATCCCCCCACTAAAAACATCAAGCCAAGCAGTCCAGATACAGGAGAAATGGAAACAATTAAATCTCCAAAGCTTAGGATCCTTGGGTAGTTACCTCCAAAAAATAAGTCTGGGCTTAGGTTGTATCCTCTATAGTAGAACTACAATATTACTTCTGCTTAGTTAAGGAGTAGCCTGGGACAGGAGGCCCTCTTAATGCTTTTCACCAAGAACACTACAGAGTATCATGAGTAGGACAAGTCATAAGTCACAGGAACTGTCCTTTGCAGGATGTGTCATACCCCTGGTTGCTATGCATTAAGTGCTAGCAGCAGCCCCTACTTTTATTGGATCAAACAAAAATATTCATACATTTCCAAAGGTCTAGAGAAAAGACTTGAAAACAGGCTCACCTCAGGAACTACATCTGTGATCATCTCACAGATTGTATCAGGAGAGGTTTCTTCCACTGTATGGGCCTCAGGGCTGGTGTTCATAGGCTGTTCAGGACTACTTTCCACAACTGGTGGGACTAAGGTGGTCTGCATTTTCAGAGTGGGTCCAGGCACAATCTTGATCTGAAGAGGAGGTGGCTGTTGCTGTAAATTGATTCGAGCTTTCTGAGGTGGTGGCTGTTGCATGGCCTGGAGTGGGGGAGGCTGCTGCAGAATGGTCACTTGCTGTTGAGTAGGGGGCTGAGGCATCTGTTGCAATGGAGGGGGTTGTAGTCGGGGTGGAGGCAGTTGCATAGAAGCAGCAGCAGCTGCTGCTGCCTGCAACACTGACCGAGTGACAATCTGGGCTTGTTGACTGGGCTGGATAGTAGCTGTGCTGGTTTGGCCAAGTTGGATCCCCCGGGAGGTCACCACCGTGGCTGGGATAACAGTAACCATCCCTCCTTGAGACATGGTAATAGATGAGGGCAACATCTGTTTGGTAATAATTAACTTGGTGATATTAGGCTGACCCCCAGCCCCAGAAGACGCCTGGTTTGCCACATAGGATGAAAGAGTGGAGTTAACAACAATGGAAGGGGACAGGGCAGGGGGCTCTGTTGAAGCTGGTGCTGGAGATGCTGGATCAACGGTAGCCACAGGAGGTGGAGAAGGAGTCTGTGATGGTGGCACTGGATCTAGCTCCACTGTTTCCACAGTGGCCTAAAAGAAGACCAGAAAAAAAAGTCATTGGGAAATTTACTCTCTTCCTGGGACAATTCACTTTAATCACCTCCCCAAAAAAGTTACATCATAGATTGGAAAAAAGAAAGGAAAACAGCAGCTGTGGGTGCTACCCTGGCTAAACAATGAAAATAAACTCAGAAAGACTGTTTGGTAAGGTTCATGATAGAAACAACAGGAAACCATTTTATATATTTCTAAGCTTTTAATGCTACATAGTATTAAGAGGTTGGTGGTATTCTTATAACCGCTAATAAACAGCTCGAAAAAATCTTATTAAATATGGTTTCACTGATTTCAGAGAGAGAGAAGGAGGGAGAGGGAGAGAGAGAAATCGATGAGAGAGACATTGATTGGCTGTCTCTTGCATGCACCCTACTGGGGATCAAGCCCACATCCCCGGCATGTGCCCAACCTGTGACCTCCATGCTCAACATCCCTGGCATGTGCCCAACCTGCGACCTCCATGCCCAATAACTGAGTCACACCGGATGGGGTTGAAAAAGTCTTTTTATTGGTTTAAATACCCACCTGCCTTAACCCTCTTACCTGACACTCTTGATTGTCTTTATAAGCAGCCAGAGCTTTCAGATACTCTTTCTTGGCAGCCTCAGTTTTCCTCTTATATACCTGCAGGAAAGAGATACTATTTAATAAGTCCCCATACTCCCAGAAAAAACTGATAATTCTATTATTCATCAATGAATGACAATCTCGGTATGAATACTGACAACTCCTTTTAGTGAATACACTTGTGAAAGCTAGTAATCAAGACAGCCTCCATGTGAGACTTTCCAGTGACCAAGCATCTGAAAGCCAGCCAATCAACAAGAATCTTGCTGATTCTAGATTTCTAAAGTTAACACCAACCCATGCCCACTTCTATTAGCAAAACGAATTCTGATCCCAAAACTATTTCATATCAGTAGTCTGCTCAGCCTGGGATTGTGCCTAACTAGTATACTCTCCCTTAAGGAATGTGTTAAATTGTTTGCAATGATAGTCACAACAACTCTTTCCATCTTGTATACCTCTTCCACCAACAGCTAAAACCTATTTCCCCTTTGAATCTGGGCTAGCTCAGAATTACTTTAACCATTAAAATGTGGCTGAAGTGACACAAAAAGACCATGGGGCATGTTTTTGTCCTCTTGGAACAGTGGTCTAAGTTTGCCATACTATATATAGAAGCCAGTCTAGCCTATGTGGAGGATGGGAGCCATGTGAAAGAGAACCAAGGCATCTCAGCCAACAGGTAGCACCAACTGCCAGACATGGGAGCAAAGTTACCCTGGCCAGCCATACAGCCATCATTTGACTACAACCACAGGAATGAGCCCAGGCAAGAACACTAGGAAAACCACCCTACCAGTTTAAAAGATCATGAGAAATAATAAATTGCCATTGTTTTAAGCCATTAAATTTGTGGTGCTTTGTTGAGTAAGTAACAGATAACCGATACAAGTTACTTATAATAAATAAATACACCTTTTTCAAGTTATTAAGTAGCAGATTCACGTTGACACAAGACCTGGATAGTGTATGATAATTATAGCCATTTCAATTCTATCTTTTATTATATAATATCAAAAAAAAATTTTTTTTGAAATCCAGATTATTTCCTCACCTGTTTTTGCTCCTCTCCAAGACTGTCCCACATGGAGGCCACAATTTTTGAAACCTCCCCAAAAGTGGCATTGGGATTCTGTCCTTTGATGGCAGCCTGTGTATCACGAAAGAATAAAGCATATGCTGAAACTGGTTTCTGAGGTTCATTAGGATCTTTCTTTTTTCTCTTCTTTGGGGTCTTCTGCTTTTTCCCTGCTTCCACCACAACTGTCTTCTGGCTGGGAAGTTGCTGTAGGGGAGAAAAAAGGATTACAAGAAGGAAAAGGGAAGTATACCTGGAGAACTGTAAGAAAAGGACTTTTATATAAGGGAAATAGCTACATGGATGGAATTTTCAGAAATGCTAAAATCAGAGGCAATAAGATTAAGAAATTAGTAAAGTATGTAAGGACCAATAAGAATAGAGATTGGGAAGAGCTTTATAAACTATAAATAGAGAGGTAGGACCCCATACCCAGAAAAAAGCAGAGGAGATGGCAGAACAGGAGTAAAGATACTGAGTAGCTCTGTATGCCAAGAGTTTTATCCCAGAATATCATGGCAGATTTGACTTGGCAGGGAATGCCTCACCCTCCGGAAATCCTCAACACCATCCTCATGAAGTGAACTAGTAGGTGAAGGGGTGGTTGAAAGACGATCCTCAGGTGACTGGGCAGGTGGCAGGATGGTGCCACCCCCTAAGCTCAAACCAAGTTGAGAACTCAGTTCTGACTGATCAATGGTGGTCAACTGGCTATGCCCCATCAAGCCAGACGTCATGTCTGTCATTGGTACATCAATTGTAACAGGTGGGTTGGCGCTATACTGAGTTCCTATAGAATGGTCCAAGTCCTGAGAGAAGCAGAAGGGCTAATTAAACACTAAATATAAAGAACACCAGTCTTCCCCCCCCCAACCCTGAGTTCAGGACAGTTTATAAACCCACTACTCATCTACACTGTATTTCTGTTTAAACTCTAAACAAATAATTTTTCTACATGTAAAACATTAAGCTTTTTAATGAAGTACAGAAATTAGTAAAGTCACTTCTTCGTGCTCAAAGGCCTATTCCAAAGCAACAAAAAATAACCAGAGAAGTCTTAATTTTGAAAAGTTAAAAGAGCAAATAAATGATTTGGTAATCTAGAGGTACTGATGAAACAAGGGGTAAAGAAAAACTTCCTGTATCCTGCTAAAATAATGGCTTTCAAAGTTGCAATCAGAGAAAATAAGGCCAAAGTTTGATATTTTGTATCAAATATAATGTGGATATGTGCTACTACTGAGATGGCTGGAAGCCCAATATACTGATTTATAACACATACTAACCCCCAGTTAATACATTTCCTTTGAATAAATCTCTCAATGTGCCAGCTATCACACTCAAATTTGAATCCTAGGATGTGAAGGCCAAAATCACAATAAATCATTCAATTCAGGGTTAACAATGGACATTACAATTTTAAACCATTTTTCAAGTAAAATTGATTCAGATGATAAATTTCATTCATTCAAGGGAAATTAAGTCTTTGCCGGAGTCTTCATCCATAACAGTAAGAAAATGTAATACCCAAGTGTAGTAGGGAACAGAGAATCACTTTTGTCTTCCCTAACACCATGCCCATGAGCTTGGGTAACCCTGAAAATGTCTTGCCCCTTACCATGGTTAAGCCCCCACTCAGGAGCCCCCCGCCCTGCTCCATCAAGCCATGGGTCATGCCCACAGGCATGTCCAATGTCTGGACCCCATATTGGGCTGAAAAGCTGCCATCCTGAGAGGAGGACGGGTCTGCCAGGTCATCAAAGTGGCCAACCACATCTGAGACAGCCAGTGAGGGATCAGAATCCAAGGAGATGGGTGGGATTTCAAATTCCTCATCACCCAGGCTTGGTGTATGGAATGTCTATAGGGGGAAAAAGAGGAAAAATAATTAGTGGAAACAGGAGAAACTGCATACTGCTAAGTGAAGAACATGCCTGGGTACTGGAGATTCTCAGTGTACCTCTTTCCAGCCTGGATCTTATTGTTATCAATTTCTTAGGACCTATTTAATTTTACAAATACACGTCTCTTCTTTCTCATATCCTTGGTCATATGGCACATACAGGATGCTAACATCAATCACAGTTTTCTTTTGTCTCTTTTCTACTTTTACCATCTCAGCTGTCCTAAAATATTATGCCTATTATTCTAACGAATGATTCTTTCAGCACCATTAGTAAGAACTGAGACTTTATAACATGTTTAGCTACAATATTTAAAGTCTCTATAAAGATTCTAATAGCAGCTACTTCATGATTACTACACCTGAGCTGTTAGACCACAGACGTTCACTGTAAACCAGACAATTATACTTTGTTTTAGGTTCCTTTGAGGCTTATCCTATCCTGGGTACCTTATCTCCTTCTAAAATGTATGCGCTTAAGAGTTTCCTACCTCTTTTCCATTTTAGAAATCATGATAATAAGATTCCCATCTATACAGAATATTCGAAAAATCCAACAATGCCAAAATAAGGATAATAGTGAGGAGAAAAACATAAGAGCTACAGTCAAAAGGCAAGCTGGTGCTCATTTCAGCAGCACATATACTAAAAGTGGAATGATACAGAGAAGATTAGCATGGCCCCTGCACAAGGATGAGAGACAAGTTCATAAAGTGGCCCCTGCACAAGGATGAGAGACAAGTTCATAAAGTATTTTTTTAAAGATTTTTTTTTTTATTTGTAGAGAGGAAGGGAGAGGGAGAAAGAGAAACAGTGATGTGAGAAACAGCCATTGGCTCCCTCCTGCACACCCCCCTACTGGGGATGAAGCCCACAACCGGGGTATGTGCCCTGACTGGGAATTGAACTGGCAACCTTTTGGTGCATGGGACTATATACCCAACCAACTGGGCCACACTGGCCAGGGTGAGGTCCATATTTTTTTTTAAATGGCAACCTGGTTTTCTAAAAGTTCCTGTACATATTCCTGGTCTTGCTCTGACTAACCCTTTCTGTAAGTGAGGAATGAAAAGATTACTCCAGCCCAGCTGGGCATGGCTCAGCGATTGAGCGTTGACCTAGGATCCAGGAGATCGAGGTTCGATTCCCAGTTGGAGCATATGCCCAGGTTGCGGGCTGCAGCCAATCAATGACTCTCTCATCATTGATGTTTCTGTCTCTCTCTCCCCCTTTCTCTCTGAAATCAATAAAGATATATTTAACAACAACAACAAAAAGACTGCTCTGATGCAGTAATATTAAAAAGATTACTCCAGCTGGCTAAAGACTCAATCCTTTCCTCTGAGTACAACTACAAAAAAAAATACACTCTTTCTATTCTGAATGAGTCCACCATTGATGGAGCTAACAGACCAATTGCTGACATAAGATACATTAAATGCTATGGTTCCTTTTTGACACTAAAAAACTAAAATGACATCTGCAGCAATAGAGCATTTAGGGGCAAAAGTAGTTTTGTGAGTATGCAAAACAATTTATTCTTGTATTATGTTATTATTGTATTATTTTCCACATGAACTGTAAACCTACATTTGCCCAACCCTGTAAATAATATCAAGAGACACTGGTGTCAAGAGGTCTTTAAGTCCCAGCTCTGCCACTTACTATATGACCCTAAATGAGTTCTCCCATCTATAAAATGGGAGTTGTAATGGTGATCATCTTATACGGTTTTTATGAGGCTTAATGGGGTTTAGTACACACAAGCTTATCCCATTGCTTGATATGTGTGTGTGTGTGTGTGTATATATATATGTAATAATTGCTTAATAACACTGATCATTATTAATGATAATAATATCTGAATTATTAATTTGCCACCTGCCCCAACCAATTATCATAGGCAGTTGAAATTCTGGAAACTTTAATTCTATCAACCTGTTTTATGGCATAATAGTAAATGTCAATTGATTCAGATTAAATCCAATAGACACCCATATTTTTTTCATGATTAAACAATGCATTCTAAGAGGTCCTCTCAAGGTTTTTCTAGACCCAGAAAGGGTCTAATATTATCATTTTTGTTTTAATGAAGACATTATGCTAAAAGAATATTGCCAGCTAGTAGAAACTAGGGAGAAAAAGGTCTGTTTCTGAAATGCCCAATCTCTCTGAATTACACTGACAAACAGAAATGTTTCCTAGAAGACAACTCTCTCCAAGAACTGACCTTTTGCCCAGCTGGCATGGCTCAGCAGTTGAGCATGGACCTAGGATCCAGGAGATCAAGGTTCGATTCCCGGTCAGGGCACATGCCCAGGTTGCGGTCTCAATCCCCAGCAGGGAGTGTGCAGGAGACAGCTGATCAATGACTCTCTCATCACTGATGTTTCAATCTCTCCCTCTCTCCCTCTCCCTTCCTCTCTCTGAAATCAATGGAAAAAAAATTTTTTTTTAAAAGAACTTTTCTTAGTACACAACTCACAATTTTTGTTATTGTGTGAAAGTTCTTTAGGTCTGTGACACTAAATTTTTTTTTACCACCATTAAAAAAAATTAATTGATTTTAGAAGGAGAGGAGGAGAGACAGAAAGAAACATCAATCTGTTGTTCCACTTATTTATGCTTTCATTGGTTGCTTCTTGTATGTGCCCTGACTGAGGACCAAACCTGCAAACTTGTTGCATCAGGACAACATTCTAACCAACTGAGCTATCCAGCTAGGGCTTACATGACACTGAAATTTCAGTTTAGATTCATGTGAGCACTTTTCAGGAAGTGGGTACAAAGATTTTTTTTTTACCATATTCTCAGGCAAACAAGCTACAGGGACAGGAAAAAGAATTGGGAAACATTTATTGTACTAGATCAATCGTTATATAATAGTGGTTTTAATTTTTTTTTTTAAGATACTGATTGCTTTGGCAAAGTAAAAGATGCCTATCCACAACAAAAGATGCTTACCATACAAATAAAAAAGTAACTTGGCTGAGATATGAAAATGATACTATTTGTTCATGAGAACTGAAAAAGAAAACAAATTCATATCCAAAACAAGAGATCAGTGTTCTACAAAGGACTAGCCCTCACAAACCATCTGGAGTGCTCTCCTGCAGTACACTAAAAAATGGGACATTCAGAAATTCTACTGTATCAAATTAACAAGGCATTCTATGTATCATCTCCTGAAAACACCTTTGTTAGTCATTATCCATGGCTTTAAAGGTAAGGGTTTTTTTTTTGAGGGGGGGGTTGTTTGTTTTTCTTCCTTTAAGTATGCAGAGTAAAATAATGGCAATGATTAAGAGGGTTGCTGGCCTGCATGGCTCAGCAGCTGAGCATCAGCCTAGGATCCAGGAGATTGTGGTTCAACTCCTGGTCAGGACACATGCCCGGTTGCAGGCTCGATTCCCAGTAGAAGGCATGCAGGAGGCAGCCGATCAATGTCTGCTCTCCCACTGATGACTCTCTCTCTCCCTTCCTCTCTCTCTCTAAAATCAGTTTGAAAAAACCTGATACAGTAATGAAATTTTTAACTATTCAGGCTGAAATCATTAGCAGGCTCTAATATTATACTTTTTCTAATTAAGCATAGGTATATATTTATGACATTATTTTCCCAAAGTGCTCAAAGCACAATATTGTTATATAAGAGCCAACCTGAATGAAACAGGTTAAACTTCCTTTAGATTACAGAGCTTTCCTATTTCAAGCAATGTTATAACAAATGCTAAGCTTGCCTCTCTGGACACTTACTCTTTAAAATATTATTATTTACTGCCCAGCCAGGCGTGGCTCAGTGGTTGAGCATCGACCTAGGATCCAGGCGATTGGGGTTCAATTCCTGGTCAGGGCACATGCCCAGGTGTGGGCTCGATCAATGACTCTCTCATCATTCATGTTTCTGTTTCTCTCTCCCCATCTCCTTTCCTCTCTCTGAAATCAATAAAGATATATTTTTTAAAAATAAAAACAATAAAATATTTACTTTACTGAGGTATAATTTATGTACACAAATTTTAACTATATATAGCTCAATGAATTTTTTACATATTTAACATCCAATTAACCACCACTCAGATCAAAGATACAAAACATTTCTATCACTCCAAAAGATTTCCTCATGCTCCTTTCCAGTCAATGCTCCCTCCCTTACACAACAGATATCACTATTCTGATTTCTATCGCTATAGTTTAATATTGTATATTCTCCATTTTCATTAAAAAATAAACTCATACAGTGTCTACTCTTACGTCTGGCTTGTTACTCAACAATATATTTTTGAAATTATTCAAGTTGCATTTATTAGTAGTTCATTCCTTTTTTATTGCTGTATAGTATTCCTTTTACTAAATATACCAGTTTATAGACACTTGGGTTGTCTCCAGTGTTTAGCTACTATGAGAACGTACGTTTTTGGTGAATATACGCACTCATTTCTCTCATGTATGTATCAAAGAGTGGAATTACTAGGTCACAGGGTAGATATATGTTTTTCCTTAGTAGATAATGCCAGTTTTCCAAAGTGGTTGAATCAATTTACACTCTCACCAGCAATGATTAAGAGTTATCTACATCCTTGTCAGCTCTTGGAATTGTCAGTCTTTTTAATTTTAACCATCCTAGTGGGTGTGCAATGGTATCTCCTTATGATTTTAATTGATATTTCTCAGATGAGTGATGACCCTTTTTCATATACCTAATGGCAATTTGGGTACGCTTTTTGGTGAACTATGTGTTCAAATCTTTTGTCCATATAGACTTACTGGGGTGACCATAGCTTTTCCTAAGTTATAAAAATGTGTAATCACTATGCTGTACACCTGAAACTAATATAATATTGTACATCAACTTTAAAAAAAAAAAAGGAACAGAGATAGGATTTGAACAGAAGTCTCTCCATTATCATGCACTGCCTCCTATCATGACATATTTGCAAAGAATTCAGCACCAATAAAGTACTCAATAAAATTCCTTGTCCAGGTAGCTCAGCTGGTCAGAGCATTGTCCTCATATGCCAAGGTTGCAGGTTCGATCCCCGGTCAGGGCACATAGAAGCAGCAAACAATGAATGAAATAATGGGTGGAAAAACAAATTGATTTCTCTCTCTTTCCCTCTCTGTACCCCTTTTCCCCCTCTCTCTAAAATCAATTAAAAATTTTTTTTAAAAACATGTCTTTATTGATTTCAGGGAGAGGGAGAGGGAGGGGGAGGGGGAGAGGGGGGAGAGGGGGAGAGGGAGAGGGAGAGGGAGAGAAACATCAATGATGAAAGAGTCATTGATTGGCTGCTGCCCACAACCCGGGCATGTGCCCTGGCTGGGAATTGAACCCCGATCTCCTGGATCCTAGGTTGACGCTCAACCGCTGAGCCATGCCCAGCTGGGCTAACCTTTTTTAAAAATAGTATTTAAAGAAAAAAAGAAAGTACTCAATAGATAAGTCCCTGATATTAATAATTTTTAAAAAATCCTTTGCCCGTTTTTAAATTGGGTTATTTCTTTTACTTTGTAAAAGTATCTGATATATTCTGGGTATGTCAAGATATATGTATTAAAATATCTTCTCAGTCTGTGGAATGCCTATTTAATTTCTTAATGATGTGTTTTGATGAAGACCAATGTCAATGAAGTCCAATATTTCAAATTTTTTTTGTGGACATCTTTTTCTTGCAAAGAAACTAAAAATTACTCTTCTAAAAGAAAAAAAATTTTAATTACCTTTACTAGTTCTAAGTGGTTCCCAGTAAGACCAGATATAACAAAAACTACAAACTAATTAAAATAAAGCTTAAAAAAAAACACGCAGGGGAAAGGAAGGTGAAGGGGCAATGAGGAGAACTGTTAACAATAACGGAGTCCTGGGCTAAAAGAAGCCATTGTAATTTAGTTATCAGCTTCTTGGCAAAGTACTTTTGTTTTTTTATAGATGTTCAAAGAATTTTCTTACAATCCATTGTGTTTCTGTGATGTCAGTTGTTATTGCACCGCTTCCACTTGATTTTATTTATTTGGGTCCTCTCTGTCTCTTGATCAGTCTGGCTACAGGTTCATCAATCTTATCTTTTCAAAGAACCAACTGTTGGTTTCACTGATCTTTTGTATTGTTTTTTTAGTCTCTATGCCATTTATTTCCCCTCTGATCTTTACTGTTTCCTTCCTTTTACTTACTCTGGGCTTTTGTTGTTGTTCTCTTTCTAATTCTTTTAGTTGTAGGATTAGTTTATTAGACATTTTTCTTGTTTTTTTGAGGAAGGCCTGTAATGCTATTAACTTCCCTCTCAGAACTGCTTTTCCTGTGTCCCATAGATTTTTGGGTTGTGGTGTGTTCATTTTGGTTTGTTTCCAGGAAGTTTTGTGTTTTTTAATCCTCACTTAAGGATATTTTTTCCATTGCTTTTCAAAAAGAGTGAGGGGGAGGGGGAGCCAGAGAGAAAGAAACATCGACATGAGAGAGACACATGATTGGTTGCCTCCCACAACCACCCTGACGAGGAGCAGGGATTGAGCCTGCAACCAAGGTACATGCCCTTGGCTAGAATTGAACCCAGGAACCTTCAGTCCCCAGGCTGACACTCTAGCCACTGAGCCAAATGAGCTAGGGCTCCTGGAAGTTTATTTCTGCCTTGATCTTACTGGCAATCCATTCATTGTTTAATAACAAGCTATTTAGTCTCCATGCGTTTGAATGTTTTTTTAATTGTAGTTGATTTCTAGCTTCATGCCATTGTGATCCAAGAAGATGCTTGATATGATTTCAATTTTCTTGAATTTGTTAAGGCTTATTTTGTGTCCTAACATGTCGCCTATCTTTGAGAATGATCCCTGTGAGTACTTTTGGTTTTTTTAAATGTCTTAAAGTCATAAAAGCGAAAACAAAGGACAGACTCAAACCTGGAAAGTTTCTAGATATGGACAATGTGAAATTTACCAGAGTCAAAATAAATTTAAATGTGGAGAAACTGGCAATGATGCACTTTCATGTGGATGAGGCCAATATGAGATTTATAACACTCGAAAGAATGAAATTAATCACAGAGATATTACTTAGGAGAAACTGGCAATGCGACCGCAAAGCATCAAACAGATTTTAGTTTTATATCGTTTCTAAATTTAGTGCTCATTTGATTCACACTTTCCCCTGCTTTGGAAAAGAGTAAATAATAACATTAACAAAGAAGTTAAAAACTAGCAAGTGCCCCATGTCAATCTAATTCTCATCCATGATAACATTAAGATTTACAATAGGATAAGCCTATTCAATAGCAATTGAGAATTCTTGGTACCAAAAAAACTGATGAAAATGGCTCACACCGCTTTTTTTGGGGGGGGGGGGGGTGTAAAATTCTCAAAAGACAGTAGAAAGCTCAAGACTTCACTGTTTCTCAAAGACCAGGAAATTTATTCATGTCTGTTCCATCTTTCTCTTTTGCCTTACTGAAGTGACACATATCTATATTATGACAATATTTCAACCAAAACTTTTCCATGACTACTAAAAGACCTCACCATAACCAATACTTCTACTTCTCGACATAACAAGAAACTATTATTACAGCCATCTGACAGCTGGAGAAACTGTGACATACAAAGGTGAAGTAACCTGAGTCACTGGCAAACAGAAACACGTTTCACTCAACTCCTTTCATGTTTTCTGGTAACTACTTCCTTTCATCCTGTCACTAGCAAAACAAGCTAACACCATGCGTGTAAACATAACTATTAACTTTTCTATTTTATATCAATGAGTAGGAAATTTAAATCAAACAAAAACCCCTTCAACAGAGTTCGTGTCAAGAAAGAACCCATGCCCACAGCTAACCTCTTCTCGGTAAACAACTTCCCTCACGCCAATATTTTTAGCTGAAATATTCTCTTTCCTTTGCGATCCCCCCCAAGATTTTCGCAGTTATTTCTCCCCAACTAAAGGAGACAATTTCGATGTCTTCCAATCCAGAATCACTCTGTAATAGGTTAGCTCTTTCCAGCGTCCTGTTTTTCTGATGACAGCAGCTTCCCGAGCCTCCCCTTAGTTCTCACAGGCTCTAGAAGCAGCTGCCACTATTCTCTCAATACCAACAGCGGCCTCAGGTTCCCAGCCCCGGGTCCCTGGGGTCCTCTCCTCCCCACCCCCCGACCCCACCGCCGCCCCACGCCCCACCCCACCCCTCCCCCCAGCATCGGTAGCTCAAGCTCACCTCGGCCCCTGACAGGAAGGGGTGCGAGGGCCCTGTGATCGTCAGGTAATTGTCATTTCCTCCGGGAAACTGGAAACCAAAAGAAAGCCGCGGGGATAAGTTAGGGGGAAAAGAGAGTTAGCATGGAGCGACGGATTCTGACCCCGACATTCAGACAACGCTCCCCAAACCCCGCTCTCTCCGCAGCCCCGTCAACAGCCCTCCGCCCGGCTTCCCGCCTCTACTTCAACCCGGTCAGCCGCGCTCTCTCGCCAGCCTTCCTAGCGCTCAAGTTCCTACCTCCATCTTCACACAACGGTTACCCCCGTCTCAGTCCCCACATCGCTCCCACCGCCCCCACGGGACTCGCAACTGCCGTCACTTCCGCAAGGACGCGCGTCGCTCTCCGCTGATTGGAAGGAGCGCCGGGGTTGTGGCGAGTGCGTCCCGGGAAGGCCCAGCGGACGGAAAGGCTAGCTATCGCCCCCTGGAGCTTGGTGGGATAATGGCACGTAGGTGTGTGAGAGACGTTCCTGGAGGCGGTGTCTGAGTGTTACCGTCGCTCCGACCCAGAGAGGATTTCTGGGGGAAACAATAGAGACGTGATCTGAGCTAGAGGGGCCGGAGATGGGCGGATTGAGTGGCTAGAGAGGCCGGAGGTAAGTGGCTGTTGAAGTCGGGCGGACCCGGAATCCGGAGGAAACAGGACCATGACTTATGCTTATCTCTTCAAATACATTATCATCGGGGACACAGGTAACCGCCGGGCGACTGCCCTGATTGCTGGGGCCGGGTTGCCCAAGCTCCCAAATAAGGTCGTGGGGGCGGGGCTCACTTAGTAGGCTGGGCGGTTAAGTGAAGAGCGGGCGGGGGCGGGGGCGGGGCTCGGGGCTCCCCCCCTCCCCTGTTCCGGACGCCGAGAGCCGGGACTGCTCCCCCGCGGCGTGAACTGTAGAACGTGCCGCCTCCTCTTTTAGGTGTGGGGAAGTCATGTCTCCTCCTGCAGTTTACAGACAAGCGGTTCCAGCCTGTCCACGACCTCACAATAGGTGAGTGCCTGCCTCGGAACAGATCATGAAGCCTGACTGGCTAAAGTTAGCTGCCTTCAGGGTTTGAAGTAAAAAGTTAGCTCTCCCTTCTTTTTAACTAGTCTAAAGTTATGTTAAATGAACACTGACCAATCAAATGCTAAAAATGGGCAGTAGTGTAATGGGGAGTAAATAATTGAAAGGTAGCTTTAGAAATGAGCGTGAGGTATGAATTAGTTGCTGTAGGGTTTTTTTTCCCCCCAAATACAATTTGACTGTTTATGGAAAGTCCCACGAAAGGGTAACTACTTATTTAAAAACAAGTTTGCGGGAAATTAGGGCTAGCCTCACTTATGTTTTGAAAAGCAATTACCAGTATGTAGTTTTCTCGTGTGTTTGAAAGGAAGAAACAATTTGAAGACCATCCCAGACTTAAAATTAAAAGGTAGATGAAACTAATAACTTAAAAAGAGTATGCTACAGTTCCAAAAATACACTGGTGATCCTGGAAAGTATAAATATCTTCCACACATTTGTGATAAGGCATGGCCTGCTGGGGCCTTAGCAGCCCCTTCCCCATTATCTGCATAACTTCAGCCCAGACAAAGAAATGTATAAAACTGGCCTTCTTGCCATGCAAATGCAGTTTCTGAATAAAATTCCTGACTCCCATTCCTTACCATCTTGCCACCTCCAAGCCCCACATTATGGAAATCTGGAGCTACTATTGCTTCCAAAGGACTTATTCAGAGCCAAACAACTAATGTGGTTACAGAAGGACTCGATAGTATCAACAGGAAAATATTTTTGGAAATGAAAATGAACACCCACGCTGTGACAGGTGCTAATGATACAGTGCTTAACAAGGCAAATATTGGCTGCCTTTAAGTAGCTTACAGTTTTCCAGTGTAGGAGGTAGGGCTGGGGGTACGTAGATACAGTGTAGTGACAAGTAAATTCCTATTGTGAAAGGGGAGGACAGACTGCCACCTCTATCAGGAAAAGCTGGAAATTGTAGAATGAGCAGGAGTTAGCTAGCTAGGCAGAGGGGTTGTAGAGATTAGGGAAAAGTGATCAGGGCAAGAGGGAATAATAATATGTGCAAAGGCTCAGGAATGACAGTGATCAGGCTACCTTCGGAAAACAGAAAAGTAGTTTAATATGGCTGGAGCATAGAGTTTGAAGTGGAGAGTAAAAATTAAAGCTAGAGAATAAATTAGGGACCAAGTTTTGAAATATCTGAAGGTAATAGGAGTAAATGACAAGTTTTAAATCAGAGGGATGATGTGATCAATCAAGTTTCCCCCGGAGTCATTATGGGCTCTGATTCTTTCCTCTGCATCAAGATAAATTCAGTCCTCTGTACCCAAATAAACAAGGCAGTTGGATAGAAAATATGTGCAAAATAAAAGGATCTCTGAGTGCATAACTAGGAAAGTTGCATAAAAGGAGACTAAGTTTTATTTTTTAATTCTTCCCTATTGAAATTCCATTCCTGTTTTCCAGAAAGGAAAAAAAAACAAGGGAATTTTTTTTAGTAGCTATCACTATTCTTGATGAAGCAGTCTAGAGTAATAAGAAACTGTTTTTTTAATCTTATCAAATGCAGCACCTTAACGTTGAGAGAGATATTCCAGGTATATTTGTGGTTGGGATCTGAATAGGAGGATATTAGCCCATTAGCAGAAGCTAGAGTATTGCTCTTTCTTACTTGGAAATCAGAATTTCTTAAGTACTTATAAAAATAGGACAAATTGACTTATGATCAAGTGATTTTAGTGTAAGCTACCTGTGATTTTTAAGTCTTGTCTTGTCATTATCTTGAAAGATGAATGCCAGGTAAACTAAAACCTTTATTCAGACTGTCAGTTTCCATACTTCTATGAGGAAAGCTATTTTCCAATGAACTCTGGGAATTTTTGGAGGTCTAAAATGTATCATTCTTGAGAACCTATTTCTTAGATAGCCTCTTTTTTCAAACAAAAAATTCCAGAATTGCAAAAATAGAAATATTGTTTTATGTAGAGGACTAAAAAGTGATTTGGAGAAAATGCTAGGAAATATTTTCAAAATTTTTACAAGTTTTTAAAAATTACAAATTTAAACATTACATAATCAAATTTAAGCATTAACTAATATTGCTAAAAATTTATTCACCTTTTCTACTTCTTAATTCGTTTTGTCCCCATGTCTGCTCTTTGGTTACATTCCTGAGGTTATTATCACCTAGAACAGTTTTTAATTTTAGAAAAGAAATGAAACTTTAAGGTACACAAAATTAATTGGAGCAAATAGGCAGTGATAACCTGCTTAGTGGCACTGAGGAGGCAATCATTAGCATATTGAAGAAAAGCAGGCTCGGCATGGCTGTTTCGGAGAATCACATTCTTTCTCTTGGTTTTCACTGACAGGTGTGGAGTTTGGAGCCCGTATGGTCAACATTGATGGAAAACAAATCAAACTGCAAATCTGGGATACGGTGAGAGAGGAGAAAATAATTTAGCCTGTAACCAAGATACAAATATAGCACTAAAGGCTGATGCAGGGGAAAAGGGCTTTGTGGGCTAATGGTGGAAATGAGAGTAGTGGGGAAGTGAAATCAAAGAGATAGGAAAGCTTTCACTTCCCTCTGTTACAGTTACAAATCCTGAGTGCCATACTTTAAAATTTTTGTTACCCAAGTAATATATACGTTTGTTCTAGTAAAAATAAAAGCCAACAATACAAGTGTATATAGTAAGAAGTGAATGTTACTTTTATACACATAAACCTTTTTCCCTCCCAATGTTGGTTTCTACTTGGTCAGAATAAACTACTATTAATGATTCAGACTTTTTCTCTATTTAGACACAGAAATAAAAACATAGACAAATATATGGTCGTAGTATTGTTTTTGTTAGTTTTTAGAATTGTGACAAAGTAGACCTGCTTTGTTACTTAGTTATTTGTTTATTTATTTTTAGCAATCTCTATGTTGTGGAGACTTTTGTGTGTCAATACATACAGATCTACCTCATTCTTTTAATCATAGAATGTCTGTACCATAATTAATTTAACCGTCTGCCCATTGATGGAAATTTAGGTGGTTTCCAATGTTTTACCAGAATTGCCAGGTTTCATTGTTCATTCTTACTTACTACATCTTCATGCACATGTTTGAGGATTTTGTGGAATACCTGCCCCGAAATGGAAATTCTTTGTCTAGGGTTATGCATATTTTTAAACTTGACAAATGTAGTACTGCCAAAATTTAGCTTGACTTAGTGTAATTTTATCCAGATAAATTGCTTTCGTGTGCATTATTTCATTTGGTTTGTACTTTTATTTTCCCTAAGAAGAATATTCTAGTCTCTATTTTAAGTTAAAGGGAGCTACCACATAGTTTCTAATGTTCAGCTAAAATCTCTTTGTTTTTATTTACTTATTTGATTCTGTATTTTCTCAGAACTGAGAGCGGAAGCAGTTCACAAGTTTTCTCCTCCCTTTTCCTTCCCCCCACCCGACATCCCCCAACACACAAAGAAATCTGTCTTAAAAGTAGTTACTTGGTGCTCTAGGCCCTTTGTGCCCAGAGCCCTTTTCTGGTGGTCTCCAAGGTGGTTATCACTTTTGGGTGCACTGATTGATCAGGTGCTTTTAACTGTGATGATATTCTCCTGTACATTTGTTGATTGTATTTGCAAACATTTTAGCAACCTTTTGTCCTTCTAATTAGATTTTTCATCTTACTGTATTGGCTTGCTCTAATTATAGGAACATGAATCACTTCACATCCCTGATAGTGGTGGCACTAGCTAGATACCTCTTTAACTTCGAGACTTACTTCTTTCGACCAGTTTTGTCTCTAACCTTTTTCTCCCAATAAAGCCTGTCAAGGTTAATTTCATGTATTTCTTGGACAGCTGCCACTTATTCCCTTGTCTTTTTATTGTTGGGGCCCAGAGGTTCTTTTTTACTATTAATTATTAATCCAAGTAAGGGTTGCAACTTCCCTCTTATTATCCCCTGGTTTTTGTATTTCCCACAAAGATAGATTTGGCCCCCTAAAGAGGCCACAGGACAGATTCTGAGGAGGTGACCAAGAGTTAAAAACCTGTAGGTGTCAGGACTGGTAATAGCTAGGTTTGGCCTTTTAAACTTAAACCTCTGTCATTTCCAAAACGGAATCTTTTGATGCCAGAAGACCCAGTAGCTGCCAGTTAGTGGTATGGTCATGGTCACAAGAGTGTGTGAGCGTTGGCTTGCTGGCTTTTCTTTTTTTCTGTAATTGGTAATATGACACATGGTGGATCATAAGATAAGAAAGTTGAAAGCCACTGCTCTGTTGACAGGATCCTCAAGAACCACATGGTCTGATAGTCACTTGTGATGCAGCTGAACTAGTTCTTTTTTTTTTTAAATCCTCACCCCAGGATATGTTTATTGATTTTTAGAGAGAAAGGAAAGGGGAAGACAGAGAGAAAGAAACATCAATGTGAGAGAAACATCAACTGGTTGCCTCTTGTATGTGCCCTGACAGGGGATCAAACCCGAAAACTAGGTATGTTCCCTGACTGGAAATCAAATTCCAACTTTTTGGTTTACGGGACAACGCTCTAACCAACTGAGCCACACCAGTATTTTTAAAAAGAGATCAAGTTATCCAGAATATTTTGTCATCACTGTTCTGGTTATTGATAAGGGTTTAGAGAGCCATATTACTTTTTATCTTTCTTCATTCTGTACCTATAGTTGCCCAAATAACCATTCTAACTGAAGAGGCATTGTACTATAGCTAATATAAAATATTAATTAAATAATCCCAAATTCATTTTTATTTTATTTTGGAATGCATTTTGATTCTTAGGAAATGAGCATATATGACTGTAGGAATTGATACTTCCAAGTATATATCTTAAAACTGCAATGTGATGCTTCCATTTGGGAGAAACTGAAAAACTGTTAATTCTCTTTATCAAACATCTTAGTCTTTGCTGCTTCAGATTTTTTTACTTTGGATGGACAGAGGTACCTCAGACTGATGCAGGGCAGCCCAACTTGAACCAGTCATTTTTTCTAGCTTATTGGCTCACAAACTTTGGTTCATGAACTGGACTGAGATGAAGAAGTAAAGTGATTTGATTTTAAAAGGCATTTTCTGATGACTCACTGGAAGTATTTTCAGCTGCTGAAGTTAAATGCTACCATATAATTCAACCAAACTCTCCCTGTTAGTTTCTGGTAGACTACAGGAAAGAAGAGTCTTTCAGCAACAGAGGAGAAAAAGTCAGTAAGAGATAAAAGCAAAACTGGAATCAATTTAAGACATAAAACTAACTATTAGGGGCCCTGGTCGGAGTGCCTCAGTTGGTCGAGTGTCATCCCATGCACTGAAAGGCTGCTAGTTGGATTCCCAGTCAGGGCACATGCCCCGGTTGCGGTTTGGTCCCTGGTTGGGGTGCTATACAGGAGGCAACTGATCGTTGTTTCTCTCTCACATTGATGTTTCTCTCTCTCTCTCTCCCTTCCTCTCTTTCTAAAAAAAATCAATAAAAATATATTAAAAAACACTATTAGGGAATAAATAAAACATTAAGTGAGTTCTTGGAGGGAAAACGTTTTAAATCTTAAAGTATTACTAATGTTACCAACAAATTCTTCAGAATTATTTTTGGATTCTTATGTTTTAACAGATATATATAGCTGAACAAAACATTTGTATGATTCTTATGGAAAGAGATTTAGTGTTGTTGGAAAAGTAGCCTTAGAATTAGTGTACTGGAATTCTCATGTTCAAACCTGAGTTTAGATTATATGACATAATGACCAAGAGAACTAACTTTTGTGCTAGGAAGAACTAAGATCCTAAGTTTAAACTATGGACTCAGCATTTATAAACTTTATAACTTTTGCCCAGTTACTGAACTTACGGATTTGAACCTCATTTTTTCCATTTATGTTATTATTAGTATCATCACTGTTGTTATTATTATACTATGAGAAAGCCATTTATTTTCTCATGGCCACATTTTGGTTTTCCCATCTTTAAAATATGAATGGTAGCCTTCTTTCCCAATCTTTAATTTTTTAAAGTTTATTAATTGATTTTAGAGAGAGAGAGAGAAACATTGATTTGTTGTTCCACTTATTTATGCATTCATTGGTTGACTCTTGTATGTGCCCTGACTAGAGATGGAACCTGCAACCTTGGTGTATGGAGACAATGCTGTAACCAACTGAGCTACCTGGCCAGGGTACCCAGTCTTCATGTAGGGATATGAGATTACTTGATTTCAAGAATGTGAAAACTTTCCTAATATAATAGATTTAATGCCTAGGATATTCATACTATCATTTAAAAGACACTTTTGGTTCTTCTAAGAAGGGGGAAAACCCATCAGGAAAGCAAAAGTACCCATTATGTGGAGGCATTAATAAATTGCTCAGTTAAAATAAAATTTAGTATCTTGACCCCAACTGGAAATTAGAAAGTGAACAGCTGACTTTTTTTTGTTTGTTTGTTTTTTAAGGAAAACTCTATTCTGGGCCCTGGGTTTCTTTCCCTGTTCCTTATTTCTTTTTGCCATGGGAAGATCCCAGCAAGGGACATTCTGGTAGTCCTACCTTTATTAATGGAATACTAAATGTCATTAGCATCTGCCCAATTTAAGTGCTTTGTGTCTGACTAATTTTTTGCATTGACTCACTGAAATGAAACTTTCATTAGGGTATTGGCATTCTATGATAATTTTCCTTTTTACAGATAAAGGAATAGGAACAGAAAAGAAAGGTTAATGTGATAT
Source organism: Miniopterus natalensis (assembly GCF_054644295.1). Taxonomy (NCBI): domain Eukaryota; kingdom Metazoa; phylum Chordata; class Mammalia; order Chiroptera; family Miniopteridae; genus Miniopterus; species Miniopterus natalensis. The sequence goes on along the minus strand of NC_142081.1, from coordinate 67,333,963 downwards.
GTTCAACATCATATTTGGATTGGCAATACAATATACACTGAGTTTCTAGTCCTATTTCCAGTTTTCCCTCCTAGGGGATATTGGGAAATACATAGAAATGTCTTTGACTGTCACACTGACTATAGGGTGCTACTGGCATTTAGTGACTAGGAACTAGGGGTTTTAGTCAGTAATCTGATAGGTGGTCTCACAGGAAGAATTGACCCACCCAAAATATCAATTGCATTCCCTTTGAAAAATATTGGTTTCCCACCTGGATTTCTCCCTGGGTGGTCATATTTCCTTTTGTTAATTCCTTTTTCTTATAGAAATTTTTTAAACAATTAAGACATGCGATCAAGTCATTTCTCTGGAAATAACCTTGTTTTGGGGGGATTTTTTTGTTACCATGTTGGTGGAAAAGGCTGGGCAAGAATCCTTCCGTTCTATCACCCGTTCCTACTACAGGGGAGCAGCTGGAGCACTGCTGGTGTACGACATTACAAGGTGAGTCAGATCTGGTGGGTTGGAGGGAGACTCTTCTCTTTGTTCTCAAAATCAGAATGCTAAACAGGAAGGGCACGTTAATATTTTTCTTTGCACATGTATCTTTTCTCCTTTTCCCATACATTTAGAATTTCTTTGGCATTTTGAAATGGGCCTCAGACCCACTTTCTAAACTTTTCTGCTGTAGGCGTGAAACCTTCAACCACCTGACCTCATGGTTAGAGGATGCTCGGCAGCACTCTAGTTCCAACATGGTTATCATGCTGATTGGGAATAAGAGGTAACATTTTATTTGAATACATAATAAGTACCAACAGTCATCTGGGTACTCTATGGACATTGAATGACTTGGTCCCCAAACTTTTTTAGTTTATGGTGCTCTTAATATCTCAGTAAAAAAAAAAATTATTGTGGTGAAATATATGTAACATAAAATGTACAGTTTTAATCATTTTTAAGTATACAGTTCAGTGGCATTAAGTATGTTCACCTGTAACCATCACTATCCATCTCCAAACTTTATCTTCTCAAACTCTGTTTCTGTAAAACACTAACTCCGCATTCTCCATCCCACCAGCCCCAGCAACTACCATTCTTTTTTCTCTCTCTATGAGTTTGACTACTCTAGGCACCTCATATAAGTGGAATCATAAAGTATTTATCCTTTTGTGACTGTGGCTTATTTTTATTGATTTTGAGAGAGAGAAACATCAGGTTGCTGCTCCATCCGTTTATGCATTCATTGATTTTCTTCTATGTGCCCTGACAGGATTGAACCCACAACCTTGGTGTATTGGAATGACACTCCCAACCAACTGAGCTACCCAGCCAGGGCTGACTGTGGCTTATTTCATTTAGCATAGTGTCCTCTAGGTGCATCCATATTGTAGCATGTGTCAGAATTTCCTTTTTATTTATTTATTTTTTTTTTTTCATCACCATTTATCCCCTCTATGCCCTCCTACATCTCCACCCATCCCTCCCCCCTCCTTCCTTTTTTTAAAAGCTGAATAGTATTCCATTGAATGTATTTACCACATTTTATTTACCTATTTGTCCATTAATGGGCACTTGGGTTGCTTCCACCTTTTGGCTATTGTGAATAGTGCTGTTATCAGCATGGGTGTACAAATATCTGTTTGGGTCCCTACTTTTTATTCTTTTGGATATATACCCAGAAGTAGAATTGCTGGATCTCATGGTAATTCTGTGCTTAATGTTTTTGAGGTACTGCCATGCTGTTTTCCATAATGGCTTATACCATTTTACATTTCTACCAGCAATGTACAAGAGTTCCAATTTCTCCACATCTTCCCCAACACTTATTATTCTCAGTAAGTTTTCTACAGCACCCATAAGCCAAAAGAAATACTTAACAGTTGTTATTAAATAGTTAGATCTAAACAACATAACAAGTATTTTTGTTATAACAACTTAGTAACTGAGAAATGAAAAACATATGCAGTGCTTTAAGAGGCTAACACAGAAGGGTAAAGTAAGTCTCCATAAGGGCCAGAGAAAAGATGGTAAAATTCTGCTTTGGATCGTGTCTGGAATAACAGCTGAGGGAAAAAAGAAAAAGAAAGAAATGAAAAACGTAAACAAAAGAAAACAATTTTAAAAATTTTATTATTAAATAGCCATAATTATTAATAACCTGTATGCGCCTATTGACACTGCATAACTTCTCAGACCTCTCAGACCTTGGAATCAAGATCGGACACTGTCACACTCATTTCTTATTCCAAATTGATTTTTGCACAGTACTTTTTATCACAGCAGCTGCCAAAAACTCGCCTTCACAAAGAGATGAAGATATTAATGTTGACACTGTGAACTATCTTAAGCTTGTAATTCATGTGGTGTTCTGATGTTAAGCATTTTTTTGTTCCCTTTGGAAATTTGAAGTGTCCTATGGCACCCTTGTGAGTTTGTAGTAGTCCCTAGGTTGAACCATTTGAGAACTGGCCACAGACTAATTGTACTCATTTATTGGGTCAGTCAATTTTATGTAAAACCTACTACGTCCTAGACACTGTGCCAGATCTTGAGTGTACAAGGTGAAAAAAACAAAAAACCTCATGCCCCTGCTCCTATGGAGTTTAGTGTGGACAGAGATATTAAATATAAATTATTTATAACTAATTATAAATTATGATAAATGCAGTGAAGGGGAAAAAGGCTGCTATAAAGGAGTAAAAAGATATCTATTTTTTATTAAGAGTGATATTTAAGCTGGAATCTGAAAGATGGGTAAGAGTTCAGTGGGCAGAGACTTAAAAAAAAAGAACCAAAGACAGTAGCATAGCCCATCAGTGTGGCTCAGTGGTTGAACGTTGGCCCATGAAGTAGGAGGTCACAGTTGGATTCCTGGTCTGGGCACCTGCCAGGGTTGCAGGCTTGATCCCCTGTGTGGGGCATGTAGGAGGCGGCTGATTGGTGATTCTCATCATTGATGTTTCTATCCCTCTCTTCCACTCCCTTCCTCTCTCTGAAATCAGCAAAAACATACTTAAAACAACAACAAAAAAAAAGAACCAGCCAGCCTTGGCCAGGTGGCTCAGTTGGTTGGAGCATTGTTGCACACACAAAAGGTTTCAGGTTTGATTCCTGGTCAGGGCATACCTAGGTTGCAGTTCAGTCTTCCTGGTTGGGGTGAGCAACCAGTCAGTGTTTCTCTCTTACATCAATGTTTCTCTCTCTCTCCCTCTTCCACTCTCTCTCAAATCAATAAAAAAAACCCAAAAAACATATCCTCATGTGAGGATTTAAAAAAAAACAAAACCAGATTATTAGATTGGGAGAACAAAGTATGTGAAAGCCTTGAACTGGAAGAAGCTGAGCAAGTTACAGTATTGAAAGAAACCTAGTATGGTTGGATTGAATTGGGGGAATGGTGCTGGATGAGGTTGCTGAGTAGGCAGGGGACAGATCTCGTTTCACTTGCAGGCCTTAGTAAGGAGTTTGGATTTTATTCTAAACACAATGGGAAGCATTTAAGAGTCTTAAGCAGAGAAGTGGCTTGATCAGATTTTAAAAGATCTCTCTGGAGGGGAGCAAGGGTTGAAGTGGGATCCCAATTGCAGTACCCCAGGTGAGAGAGAATGGCAGCTTGGAGTAGTGTGATGATGATGGAGAGAGAGAGAGGATGAGGATTTTAAGGTATGTTTTGGAGGCAGCTCACTGTGGGATGTATTGGGTGTTTGGAGTGAAGGAGGGAAAGGTGTTACTGAGATATGGAAGCCTGCAGCAGAAGCAGGTTAGGAGGAAAAGATTGATTCCATTTTGATGTTAGTTTGAGGTGCCTTTTACACATCAGAATGGAAATGAACAGGCAATGGACAAACAGATCTGGAGCTTAGAGGAGCATCTGGACTAGAACAGCAACTTCGGAGTGTTGATATTTAGATGGATAGTTCTTTCCTGGTCTGTACACAGCTGATGAATAAATATATATTTTGTAGATTTGTTGTTCTTTAATGGATTTACACAGTGATTTTTTTTCATGGTTGACAAACTAGAAGTCTCCCAAATGAAAATTTCTAATTTGAAAAGTAAAAATCAAACAGTCTGTCCTTACCTTGTTTTATAGCTTTTTATCCTGTCTTTCATAGAGTTTTCCATGTGACTCTTTATTCCCTATCTCAGTCCTTTGCTATACTCCCCCACTCCCATATCACCTAATTTTATAATTTTTTTCTGAGTCCTTCATTTACCTGGTGGCAGGCTGCTTTCATACACATTAGTAATGAGACTAGTGAGAGTTAAGGCAACTGTGTTCTTTTTCCTGGCTTTCTCCTTGTGGATTGATTCCAGTAAAAGACGACACACATCATAATGGGATGGGACATCTATGACTTTTCTCCTTTCTGACAACTGGAATTTCCCATTCATCTTCCTTTCTTTGCTCTCACTGGATCTCATTCCTAAAAGCAGCATAGGGCATAACCCTTGAACAACTCTGGGGCTTGCCGAATACTTATAAACTCCCTTTTCTGTAATAGAGTAAGGTTTTTATCCACAACCATGCGGCAGCTGTCATGGATCTGAAGAGTGTTTTCCAAAAGGCTACAGAAGTCAGTAACCCTATATAAGGAGAATATGACGTAGGATCTACATTCCTTATGGATTAACTGACAGTTGAAACAGCTATGGGATTCTTTTAGAATAAGAGTTTCTTCTTTCACTTGGATCTTATTTTAGTTTTCTCTCCAATTAATCTCTTTCAGTGACTTAGAGTCCCGCAGGGATGTGAAGAGAGAAGAAGGAGAGGCCTTTGCTCGGGAGCATGGGCTTATATTCATGGAAACTTCAGCCAAAACAGCCTGCAATGTTGAAGAGGTACTATTTGGAAAAAAGTAGGGAAAGCTTTTCAGAGATTACATCATATCTTTGTTCTTTTATTCAGAGACATGGGTAAGGAAAGGATGTCTTGTGGTCAGAGTGACTATATGTCTCCCTTTAAGGGAATTGCCCTATTTCTTTTACCCTGATTTCTAAGGTTTTACTTTTGCTTTGGGTAACATTGATTGTAAGTTTGTATTAGATACCACTGTTACTTTTAAATTACTTTAGTTGGAGGGTCTAATGGGTTCTAGTGTAGTCATTCCTCAGCCTGGTGTTTACTGTATCTTCAGTAACTAATTAAGAAGAGGGCCTGTGTGTTTTATATGTAGAGGATGCCAACCTAGGAACATCTTAGATCAGTGTCAAAATACCTTATAATTCCTTTTTTCTTTATGAAACTACTCTCAATGGCTTTTACAGGGACTTTGGGGGACCTTCTGCATTTTTACTCTAATTCACTTTAGAAATTCAAATAGGAATAACATTTGTATTCTCTTTTCCTAATTTCTGTACCTGAACTCGAGCCTAATAATACGATTTATGTCTCCTTTAGGCCTTCATTAACACAGCCAAAGAAATATATAGGAAGATCCAGCAGGGTGTATTTGATGTCCACAATGAGGTACGAAAGGGTGGGGTTGACAGTTAAATTTGCTTTGTCTTAAAGAGGACAGGAAGCTCCCTAGAATTTAAACATCCACTAACATCATACTATTTGAAGCTATGCCAATTCATAGTTGTTGTTTTTATGTAGGTGCATGAAAGCCTGTCATTTTCTGATTTTTCTCAAGTCTGAGAATGCTTCAAGTGATTGTTAGTTGAAGCATTAGTTTTCAACTAAAAGGCTTATACAGTATGGGAGGTTTTCTTCTCAACCTTAGTTCTTCACTACTCCAGAGCTTGAGGGAGATGTAATACTTAATTGCTCAGCAGGGCCGTTTATATAAAGCAAATTCTGGGGCAAAACAGAAAAGAATTATATGCTAATATACTACTTCTACTCTTTTGCCTGCTCCTACTCTTTCCTAATCACATTCGGATTCTGCACATAGCTATGAACTTTAAGTATAGCAGTCTTCTTAAAAGAGGGCACAAAAGTATTATAGTCATTTATAGTACTTACAATACAGCTGGTCATCTCATCTTCACTGTCACAGATTATTGTTCTACAACAGTCTGGTTAGAGCACATGGTCACTTGCCAAGGTAACATCTGCTTCTAGAAAGTGTAATTAATGATTCCTCCTTTTATCCCCTCCTTTCTGCCATTTACTTTAGCACTGAGGTGGGAACTATTGCTGCTTTTCTTTTACAGGCAAATGGTATCAAGATCGGTCCTCAACAGTGTATTTCAACATCAGTGACACCCAGCACCTCCCAGCGGAACTCTGGTGACATAGAGTCCAACTCTGGCTGCTGCTGAACATCTGGCCTGGTCTCTTTTTTTCCTTCCTGGAACAGTTTCAGATCAATAGGCTTAAAGAAAGAGGTCTTACTTACTTTGGCTGAGAAAAGCCTCTTTTCAAGGTGTGATGTTTTGCCTCTCCACTTAAAGACCAGGGGAGAATTTGGGCCCTTACTGACCTGTCCCTTCTTTAGGGACATGAACATTCCCTATAGATTAGGGCTCTTCTTATCCTCCTATTTTAATTTCTAAAATGTTAGGATCAAAGTTGACTGTCACGGCAATTCAAAAATAAATTATTTTAGAAGTATACATAATCTGCTCCCCACCAAGAATCAATCAGTAACACGGGTCTGGGACATTCTGCTTGAGCACTTGAGATTACTGGGGCCTGTCTAGCTTTTAGATGATCGATCCTCGGTCTATGAGTTTCATTGACTTTTTCCTCTTGCCATTTCATAAGAGCTCTTACAGAAGGCACTTCTTTCTACTTGAGCTGCTCAAGGATGCTGAATACTTCTCTACCATCCTATTACTAGTTTCCCTGTCTTTGAGAAACTACAAAACTTTTGAGAGCAGTGGAGTTGCTCCTGACCTGTGGCCGCTTATTATCATTACCTAAAGAAAACATCTTTCCCTGTTTACTCTGTTTTAGGGACCAGACCTAACATTGCAGTGTCTCTCACCAAACAGACCCCTACTATTTCATCACACTTACTTCTTAACGAGACCTATTGAGACTTTTTACTCTTTTAATCAAGCTAATCTGCTTACTTACTGGACATAACATATTTACTTCCACTTCTATGCCTTTGCACACGCCCTACTCTCCGCTAACATTATACTCAAAGTCCAAAACTTTTTCCTCCAGAAAGTCGTCTTTGACTGACCTAGGGACTTCTAAGCAATTATTGACACAGTACCCCTTAGCTTTCATTAGTTGTTTATTCATATGTATATTTATTTGTATTTATGTTCCTTTGTAAATATGTTTTATAGTTGTTTTGTGTGTGGAATTTGTCTCCCCACATAGGTTGTAAGCTCCTTGAGAGCAGGGACCACATTATCTGTATACTTTGTAAACCACTCCTTCCACCATTTCTTCACAGAACCTCGTGCTATTTATGTGATCATTGAATTTATTGGACATACTTAAAGACTTGGAACAGGTCTACTTTAGACTTCAGAGGAAACAAAAGGCCTTAGAGTCATCTCTTTGTAACTCTATCTCAATCTCTTCCATCTGCTTAGCCTCGGTTCTATATTGCTCTTCTCCCTCTCCTCTCTTTCCCTTCTTAGCTCTTTGCTTCCATTCCATGCAGCATACAGTAAGGCTGCCTGTTTCTAAGTAGTCACATAAGTGGGCACTTCTTCAGCCATTCTCCTTTTCAAAAGCATATAATACTATCCTAGCTAAATTTGCTTTTGCTTCCCTCATCATTCAGCCTTCTGGGTCAGTTGCTGTATCTTTTTTGTCTTGGTGTCCCATGCTATTCCACAGCACTGAGGTCTCGGGAATTTTTCTAATTTTTTTTTGGTGGTGAATTTTCATTATTAAATATATGCATGTATCCAAGCTGCTCATATTACATGTGTCATTTCTGATTGTATCCCAAACATAAGTAGATACCTTTCTTCTAGGAATTTGTATCAAAGGTTTTGGAAGAAGTACTCCTTGAAATACATTCATTCCACAGTGGATTCTTCCCCCAGTAGTAGCAGTAATAGTTAACACTGCACCACAGGAAGTTGGAAGACATTTGGGGCATTGCTTTGATTATGCTTTTGTTTTGTTTTGTGTTTTAAATACTGCCTCATTCCAAAAAGGATTTGAGGCTGTTGAATTTGGGTTAGTCTGCACCCTCACATCAGGGACAAAACTAAAGTAAATATAACTATAGTTTCTGTACAGTTTTCCTTTACCAACCAAAAAAGTCTTTAGCATTTATAGGTATCAGAGCATTGATCAAAGATAGCATTCTGCCTAGAGCTGCTGCTTTCAGAGCCATTAAAGTATACCATTTTGATATTTTGGAGCATATCTTTAAAAATTTTTATTTTATTTTAGAGAGAGGAAGGGAGAAGGAGAGAGAGAAACATCAATGATGAGAGAGTCATCATTGATCGGCCGCCTCCTGCACACCCCCTACCGGGGATCGAGCCCCCAACCCGGGCATGTGCCCTGACCCAGAATCGAACCACGATCTCCTGGATCCTAAGTCGATGTTGAACCGCTGAGCCATGCCCTGCCGGACTGAAGCGTATCTCTTTAATCTAAAAATCCTACATCTGGCCTGGCCAGGCGTGGCTCAGCAGCGGTTGAGCATCAACCTATGACCCAGGATATCATGGTTCGATTCTGGGTCAGGGCATATGCCCGGGCTGTGGGCTCGATCCCCCGGTAGGGGGTGTGCAGGAGGCGGCGGATCAATGATGACTCTCTCATCATTGATGTTTCTCTCTCTCCTCCCTTCCTCTCTCTGAAATCAGTAGATATATTTTCAAAAACTAAAAATAAATAAAAACCCTACATCCTGCCCTAGCTGGTTTCTCAGTGGTTAGTGTCGGCCTGCGGAATGAAATGAAGGGTCCTTGGTTCAATTCCAGCCAATGGCATGTACCTGCGTTGCAGGCTCAATCCCCCAGCCTGGTCAGCTTGAGTGGGAGGCAACTAATTGATGTGTCTCTCTCACATCAATATTGCTATCTCTCCCCCTTCCACTGTGAAAAGCAATGGAAAAAATATCCTCAGGTGAGGATTTAAAAAAAAAATCCTACATCCAATTCTAGTATCTAAAGCATTCATAACCTTCTATACTTGGATATTTCACCAATTGTAAGATAAGCACGAGAAACAAAAGTATCTGGACAAATTCATCACCTGTTTTGATCATTGCTGATGTTCTAGTGAAATGGTCATGAATTATCATAGAAGATGGATCTCCCACCGCTGATGAAGAATGGTAGTTATGAGATAATATGGGTGTTGATTGGTTTTTGAAGGCCAAAACCATTGGAAACCATATTGTTTATAGCAGTCTAGATCATACTATTAAAGATCATTGCAGATAGCAGTAATTATTATGCCAGGCACGCCTTTTCTCCTTTCTATAATGCCTATAACTGGTTCCTTTGATAGCAAGTTTATTATGAATTAAGCAGAAGGATAATGTATCTATATATGCATTTACAGACAAACATTGTTCCAGTAAATCTTAACACCTCAAATTTGATACAAGGATAGGGGAGAATTTAGGTAACAGACTTTGTTCAATATACAGGGAAATGTATGTGGCCAACTCTTAATCACTTCTGTGGTAAAATATTTACTTGTATAACTCCTTAAGGGTCTCTGAGCTACCATGTGTGACCATACAAATACAGTATGTCATTCCTTTAGAAATTCCTTTCATGATCTGGAAAAGTTCCACTCCCCAGTTCAAAAAAACCCAAAAACTTCTGGTAGCAAGTAGAGATTTAGACTAGGAAACACACGAACATCTCTTTGAACACCAGAGAATTTCAGCCACCATAAAATTATTTCCTATGTGTTGAGGAATTGTGCAGCTGAAACTTGTGTAATTTTGTTAATGTCGCCCAATAAATTCAATAAAAAGGGAAATTAAAGTATTTCCTTTCCTATTTAAGTAGTTATTAGAAAATCACTCTCTACAGCCAATGTTTTTAAGCTGTCCCTTAACGGCCCTCCTCCTTACATATAATTTGTCTTTTAAGTTTTCTATCATTTGCTCTATTTGTACTCACAAGTAGTTTGGCTCTACTGATGAATTTAGGCCATTTAAAAATATATATTCTTCCCTAAATCTTGTTTGTTCATTTGCAACTGACTCCTAGTCCTCTGTTAAAGTCAGAACACTGGAAAACTTGCAAGTGAAGCATAAAGATTAGAAGCAACTAGAACAGATATACAACCTCTGTTGGCCTTATGCTGATATCCTGAGAAGTGAGGTGACTATAAAGGATTATTCCAGGAACCAGGAAAACCCTCTAAGAACTCTTCGCTGCTTTGATTTGGTAAGATCGCTTCACTCCTACGAGAGGGAGTGGTGGTTGCTTCTAACCACATTCAGCAATATTCCAGAGTTTCTCCCCATCATGACTAAGGGACATTCTGATTATATAAAGGAGAGTGTTAGAGCTGGACCCGAGCAGTCCGACGGAACGCCAAGCAGAGCTTCAGTTTCTCCCTCCTCCCTGCCCCAAGGCACCAGCCCGATCCAAGATGGCTTCCCAGAAACAGGTAACTAAATGTTTGAGTTCAGAGCGCCCCCAACGGCGGGGGGCAAAAAGAAACGCCAAGAGGCCTGAACGCCTGTGAACTGAGCCTTCCAAGACGAGCTGCCGCCAGATTTTATTTTCAATCAGGCATATTCGTGGTTGCCTACGTACCCTTCCGAGCCTTTTAGGACCTCCCACCCTCGAGAGACTTCCTGGATGGCACTCACACAACCCTGCTGGAAGAGGCCGGGCGTGGGCCCTGCCATTGGTGGGAGGGAGCGTAGGTGGGCGGAGCCTCGCGAGAATGGACTACTAGCAAGCTAGATTGAGGCGAGGGTTGGCCATGCTCCGCCGGAAGGCGCCTTGTTCTCCGAAAGGGTGAGTTGAAACGCTGGCTGGAAAGGAAGCGCCGGGACTGGTTCAGGTAGGCTTCCCGTTAATGCCCGCTCCTCAGCGCAGGTCCAGGGTGTTTGTAAAAGCTAAGGCTCTTAGAATTGGTGTCAATAACTCATCCTCTTCCTCGATCCACCGCCCCCTGCCCGTCCGCCAGTTGTTAGGGATCAGGTGCTGGGTGATGCTCTGGACTGAACCATTCTCCTTTGTGAGACGCCGGGGGAGAGGCCGGCAGCCGGGCCGCGGGGCGGGGGCCGCCAGAGCCGCGAAGGGATCTGCGCCGACCGCCGAGGAGTTTTCGGGCTTGTCAGTGCATTACTGGGCGTGGTGCAGAGTTTGAGGCAGCTCCTTGTTCTCCTTGTCCCTTTAGAGGAGGGAGAACTCCCCGGTTCCGTTTGGTTCCTCCATACTTTGGACTCAGAAGTGAGATGTTAGGGTTTTTGTTTTTTCTTTTTTTTTTTGCTCGCGTTTTTGTATTTTAATAGTCAAAGGTGGGTAGGAGCTCATGGGGTAAGCGTGTGCAGATTGTTATACAGTATTAGGTGTAATTTCTGTGGGTCTTTGGGAGAGAAGAGCAGGCTTCTGGAGAGTGTTTAGAGGCGGTGGGAAAAGAAGCTCAAGCTTTGCATCTCCATTGACAGGTCTGCAGAACTTACTGGTTTTCTGTTACATTATGTAAGTTCTTAACTCGCAGAAGACCCCTTCCCCTGCCTCGGAGCGAATGCAATTTCTTTATTCACCTGTCTAGCGTCGCAGGAAATTTTCCTGCTATTGCAGGATCTGTGCAAATGCAGCAGCTCCTACCTTTTGAGGGGCTGTCCTGAAGTGATTAAGATCTTAAAAGAAGAGCTATATAGTGGAGGTATATCGGTGTATAGATGTGTAGTGGGCCACTCTTCCATAACCGAGCATCGTGAGTCCAAAGTCAAAGACTTAGTACTCGATGTCTTTCTTTTAAAGAACGTCCCAAGCACAAGCGGGAGGAACTGCATGGTGGGTGACTAATGCTTCCTACCATCACACCAGCTTGTTTAGCCTTCTGTTGTTCAGAGCCTGTCAGTTCTGTCAGGGGTTCTCTGACTAGGTTATCCTTACCATCAGCTGAAGGCCCATCTGGTGTGGGGCACTTTTAGACACTGGAAGTTGAGTTTGTGATGTGAATAATGCCCTCTGTTAGTTACTTAGATAATGTCTTCTGCTGCAGAATTCCTTTTGTGTTGGTCATCAAATAAGTTTCAGAACAAATTGTCCACCCCTTAGGGCCAGAACCTGAGACGCTTCTCATTCCAAGTATTTTGGAATTATCCTGCCCCTTAAAAAAAAAGAAGAGTTATGATAAGGAAAACAACATTTTCCACTTAAGAAGAGCTGGGCTGCAAGAGTGGCATGCCAGTGGGCCTGAAAGGCAGGATGAAGGACACTGGCCAAAGACAGAATAGGCATGTGTGTGTGTGTGTGTGTAGGAAGAGAGAGGCTTGGTGGGAGTTTTAAAACTGAAGTAGCAAAGGAGTAATGGATTGTGATGAGGCTTTTGAAGGAGCAATGTTTGGGTACTTGCACAATTCACACTTTCCCCATGTTTGATCTATCCTGTGCATCTGTTCTTTCGATTCTGTGAGTTCCCAAATTGACAAAATCCATTTAGACATGGACAGAAAATGATAGAAATCTGCTGAGCTGGCTGTGAATCGCCAGGAAACATATCTCGTATTTCCCAGGACAGCCTTGTCTGCAGCACTGCTGGGTGCTGGAGTGGAAGAATCCTGGCATTGTAGTAACCGCCACTGCAGAGTTTTGGTTGTAAAAGGAAAAATTTAATGTTTTATGTGGAGAGTCGAGTTTCTGATACATAAGGTAGGATGGCGAGGGGGATCTGTCTTTAAGAGAAACCCCTGAACACATCTTTTAAAAAGGGTAAGAATTTTCTAAACAAAACTACCACTTAAGATTAATTTGCAGGTGCCGAGAACTGTGCTTGCTTACTTAAAGAATGAGATTTGATATTCTCATCTGCTGAAATACTGTAACATTTTCGGAGCATTCAGATGAATGCCACATACTTTAAAGATACTGTGTCCACAGACCTGCAGGAGTTAAGCTTTGTTCTGAGCTTACATTGAGCCTATTGCTGGGGGATAAACTGGAGACAAACATTTTTTTGGACCTTTCACCCTCACCCCTAGTAGTCAGGGACTTGCATTTGAGCAAGCCCCTGATCTGCAGGTATTTGCTTGACCTACGTTTACACTACTGCGACCAACCCAGTACTGTAATTACTAGTTTACCTTTAGCATTTGATTCTTTCATAGGCTGTAATTTCGTATCTTACTCAGTTTAACTTTATAGATCTCCCCTTTAATAAATTTTTTATTCTTTCCCTCACAGAGCTGGTGGTCTTCCTTTATCGTCCTTTGTGATTTTGTTTGCTTCAGGGTTTTTTTAATTCACTGACATTGCGCCTTTTTGCTTTTATCTTACTGAGGCCTTTTAAGGAATGGGAAGAAACACTAATGTAGTTGGTACTTAGTACCCAAGTGATAGTTGTATTTCTGTATGAAGCTGTTGTGTGAACTGTTTACCGTTGCCTAAAAGTTTATTTTGCCACTTACTCATTCTAAGTTTTATCCTAAATCACTTTTCCCTCTTTTAACCTCTCAGTTTGTCATATGTGTGCACGTGTATGAAGTTGTGATTTACCTCTTTTTTGTGTGTTTTCTAACTCATATTGTCTTTAAGATTTTCATTGCATTGCAAAATACGTCCACCTCTTTGTAGTTACTGGATGCTTTAAATTTAAACTGCAAAGTATGTCAGTCTCTGAAATTTCTCGTGAAGCTGTTCTATGGGTATCTTTTTTTTTCTTTTTTTTTTTTTTTTTGCCGTTTACTAACCATTACTTTCTCTCCTTCACCAGGCTCTTGGTTGTTTAATGAAGCAAAATGGTCAATTTTAAAAATATCTTAATGTTTGCCTTCAGATTGCAGCAGGAGACTTTTAAAAATAAAACACTTAATTTCTACCCACTAATGTATGTTACACGATAATTAGAATCCAGCAGGCATACACAGAAACTAGACTGGCATAGAAAATTGCTTTACATTCACCTTCAGCAGGGATGGATTCAGGAATATATTTTAAACAGTGAAGGAAACCTAGATAACACTCTAGCCTCTTCAATTTCAGACTGTCTTAATATATTCTTATTAGTTTGCTTGCAAAGATTTCCCAGAACATCAGACTCACTCCTATTCAAATAAAAATACCAAAAAAATTTCAAAGCCAAATCAGGGATTTTAAAAAGTATTTACTCTTAAGCGTAATTATTAAGAAAATAATTGAATTTGTCATTGAAAGAATGAAACATCCCTGATTTTATTTCCTCTGTACATTTCCAGAGAAATTTATTGTGTGGCTTCATTTTATTTGACATTTTAAGATTTTATTTCATTTAAAAAAGATAATTAAGTGACATGCTACTCACATTACTAGGCAATAATAGGATTGTGCTGCTTTTCTCCCCTGTATGTCAGCACATTAAATGTGATAGTTCTAATTCTTTTGGTAATGTCCCAATACTCCAGTAATTAGTAACTCTATAATAACACCTTTTTGTCTTGAGAGTCCATAATTCTTCTAAAAACTATGTCAGTACTTTTCTGAGAAAGGAAGTGTATTAACTTCATTCTTAATTTCATCTGAGAGGAAGGATTGCAAGAGCTGTAAAGTTTTTCAGGTTTCTCCAGTTGTCTTTCACTGTCATTATAGAAATCTTTGGAATATCTAAAGGTTTTTGTTTTCTCCCCCCACTACAGTACTTTCATTTTTTCTTTCACTACATACTTTGGGGGTCCCCTACATCTTTGGGAATTATTCCTTTGGGACATGGGTTTTCAGAAGTACATTGTCCCATTAATGATATGGAAATTTCTTTTTGGTAAGTTCTAGAAGAAATGGTGATTTCAGTAGTTGGGCTGCCTGTTTAGAGCTCAACTCAAAGCAGGATTTTGTAACAGAACATGATTTTTATCAGATACACATCTGCCTAAATAAATTGAATGAGTGGGAACATTTTTTGGAGTTTTGAATAGGGGCTACCAGGTGGCATGAATACTGAACTTTTCCTCAGTGGTTCCTTCTTCATTTCTTCTATTCAGTACTCAGTTATTCTCTTTTTTTACCCCTTGTCTTGGGAGTGGAGCACATTAGTCAGCTCTTTATTTATTAACACTTCAATTCTGTAAAATGTAGTGCTTTTGCATTTTTCAGGTATGCCTCCAGTTGGGGTAATCTTTTTCATGAGGTCTTATATATAGGTAATGATTACTTCCATTCACTGCTCTCCTGAAAGTCATGGAGTCAAAAGTTGAGGCAGCTGGATCTGGGCATATGAACTACCAAGGGACAGCCTGGTTAGTTGGAGAACTGTAAGTTCCCATGAGCAGGCATGCACACTGGCATCATTCCTACAAAGATGAAAAATGACTAATTGAATTACCTGGATGTTGCCCTAGACACCAGTGCTGGTTGAAGTCTTTTCCATGGTTTTTGAGGTTAAAGGGTCGTACCGTTTTCTCAGCACAGTAGTATTAGAGTCCTTTCATCCTGCCCAGCAGCCCTGCCATTCTAATTGTGAACTTTTACATCTATTTCAGTATCCCACCATTCTGCTTAGCAGATCACCTTAACTCTCGAAGGAGTAATTTTGCTTTGAGGGAAACCTTTAGTGGTACTCTTTTAAAATGTTGGACAGGGAATAATAAACTCCTTTTTATTTGCCTACTGTGTGCCAAACATTGTACATTATCTTTTAATCTTCAGAATAATCCTGAAATGTATGTGATGTTAGCTTCATTTTACAGAAGAGAAAAGAATAAGAGAGTGAGGTTAGGTAACTTAACTAGGAGTAGGACTCCGGTCTGTTGGACTTCAAAGCCCATTCACTCTCCAGCCTCACCGTATGTAAAAGTTCAGTGCAGACCCCTGTGGGAGAGCTGTCTTTGACCACAACATGAAATGAGTAGGCATCCGGTTGCCTGTTAGAGCTGTACCTTTAGCAGTTGTAGAACCTTGAGAATGTAAAATTTCTTTTTGTCTTTGTATCTCTGTCTGTTTTAAAAGGAAAAAAATAATAGTTTGTTTCTTTTATTTAACTTTGTTATTTTGAAGATAAGACTATGAGGTACTTTAAGCTCCACAGAGGAAAATCACTTGGTCAGTCTTGCAAATAACTCCATTTTTTAGCCAATACACATCAAACTAGCACACTAAATTTTCATTAGTTCCGTGTCAGTGGGGTCATTTTTTGTGCCTGGAGGCACAAGTGTGATAAACAGTGCTTTATAATGTTTCTCTTCCTCCTGCTGCACACACTTTTTTTTTTTTAAATATATCTTTATTGATTTCAGAGAGAGGAAGGGAGAGAGGGAGGGAGAGAGGGAGGGAGGGAGGGAGGGAGGGAGGGAGGGAGGGAGGGAGGGAGGGAGGGAGGGAGGGAGGGAGGGAAACATCAATGATGAGAGAGTCATTGATCGGCTGCCCCCTGCATGCCCCCGACTGGGGATCAAGCCCGCAACCGGGCATGTGTCCTGACCAGGAATTGAACTGCTATCTCCTAGATCTTAGGTTGATGCTCGACCACTGAGCCACACCTGGCTGGGCTGCACACACCTTTTTAATGTAATTGTTGCAACAAAAACAATCCCTGGTAAATAAAGTAAATATTTATATTTTTCTGTTAGGCAAAACAAATGTATGTTTGTATATTGGCCCAGTAAAAGTAGAGCATGTAAGAGTGGTGTGGGGGGCAAAAAGAGGACCAGGACTCTGTTACTTAAAACATTATATATTAATGTGTGTGTCTGTATATATGTGTGTGTGTGTATACTTATTTACTATGCTAGATGACCAAAAGTGGCATCATACAAAGTGGTTATATTAATCCAGTCAGATATTCCTCATCTGGAACCCAGAATGTTATTTCCACCTATGTGCCAGTGAAGAGGAACTTCTCTAGATCCAGTCTAACTTGACCAAAGGGCCTAAAGATTAGTCTCTTATTTTCTGTTTCAGACTTAGAGCAAAACTCTGGGATTTTACTGGGAAAGAAATCTATAATGAGGCTGAATTAAAAATGAATTCATGCCCTATTTTTGAGTCATGGGTATAGTGTCATCTATTTGCTTCTTGCCACAGCTTTAAATTGGTCACCACTGAGGCTTTATTGTCCCAAACTTAAAGGAGATGGCTAGAATTTCATTACTTTCAACAGTAATTATCACACCATAGAAAGTAGCTTTTTGTGTGTATTGCTTGCAACCCCTTTTGCTATATGTAAAAGCTGTGTCTACTGTAGGCCCTAAAAAGTCAAGATGCTTATGATTTTATGATGCCTCTTCTGAGTGTTTTTGGTAGAAAATGTGCCATTGCACATTAATTTGTTACTATCTCTTCATTCTGAGGGAAGCCCTTGCTTGTGCCAGAAACTTCCCCATTACTTCTCCGCAGTCCGACTCCCACAAACCTTTGGCTGGAAGTTGAACATGCATTCCTTCAAGAAAAGTATATTGAATGTCCATTACCACCTGATAGGCAAAGGGAATGAACAAGTAACACATAGTCCTCCCTTGTGGAACTTGCAGTCTAATGGTGTGTGTGTGGGAGGGGGGGCATCAGACAATTATGCTATAATCATTTGTTCAAACTCTACTACAAAAAAAGAAGTTGTGGATGTTTCAAGACAGTTTATAGTAGGGGCATGTAACCTTGAGCATAGCATGGTAGGGTGGTTAAGATTGTGACTTCTGAAGCCACACTGCCAAAATTTGAATCTGGCACCGCTTTTCACTAGCTGTGGGATGTTGGGCAAATTATTTATCTTTGTGTGCCTCAGTTTTCTCATCTATATTTGTTTGTTTGTTTGTTTGTTAATCCTCACCTGAGGATATTTTTTCCATTGACTTTTAGAGAGATTGGAAGGGAGTGGAGGGGGGAGAGAGAGGGACAGAGACAGACAGACATTGATGTGGGAGAGATACATTGACTGGTTCCCTCCCGCACGCACCCCGATTGGGGCCAGGATGGGACCTGCAACACAAGTACGTGCCCTTGACCTGGAATTGAACCCGTGACCCTTCGGTGTGCAGACTGACGCTCTGACAAATGGGCCACACCAGCCAGAGTGGGTTTCTCATCCATAAAATATAGTTATTTCAGGCTTAAGAAAGTGAAAGAGGTTCATCTATTTGCATTGTTTAGAAGAGTGCTTAGCATGTAACGTGTACTGCATAACTTTGGCTGTTTTTTTGTCTGGGAGGTCAGGAAAAACTTTTTTTTTTAATGATGATGTTGAAATGAGCTTTGAAGGCTTAATAAAAATTAAGTAGACAGAATGGAAGGGAACCAGTTAGAAGGCAGTTGCACTAGTTCAGGGAAGTATGGAGGGTAAATTGATCCAGAATGGCAGTAGAGGCAGAAGTGGATGGATTGGAGGGATGTTTAGGAGGCAATGGCAGGATTTATGAATATTGGATGTAGGTGGTAAGAAAGAGGGTTTCTGCTCTCTGCAGCCTTGACTGAATAGGATGTGCTGGAGGGTGGTAACCACCTCTGTGTGTGTGCGTGCAGGATGGTGGGGGTGGAGGAGACTAGAGAGACCAGCAAGGAATCAGTCTACTTGAGGTCAATAAACCTCTTATAGGGAGAGCTGGACAAATGGGTCAACCAAGGAGACGGGAGAGACTACCAAGAAGAGCTTAAGTAAGTGGATTTACAGAGTTGATATCTTGTCCGGAGATATAAGTAAGAGACATTAAACATAGATAATCTGGTGGGGGAAAAATGAATAATAATTGAGGCCATGTATGTGAACTAGATATTCTTGAAAAGAAGGTATAGAATGAGAAGTAAAGAGAACTCTAGGACCAAAGCTTCAACAATTAAAGGGTGGTAGAGGAGAAGAATAGCAAAGGAGAAGTGGCCAGAGGTAGAAGGAAAACCAGAAAAGTGTGGTATACTGGAAGCCATCTGAAAAGAGTGTTTCAGGGTGTGATTGGTTTTTCTGAAATCTTTATGGCCCTTCCCTGGATCCCTGAGAGCCTTAACTTAGGTCTCTCACCGTTCAGAGTTGGATACTTGTGATTTAGAACATCTCTATCGCAGGTTTAGACTGAACAAAGCCACTTAGTTGAACATGGTCTTCAGACTCTAGAATCTAAAATGTAGTCATTCCCATTTGCCCTAAATTAGATTTAATATAGAGGAAGAGAGCTAGAAGTGTACATTTAAGCTCATAGGAAGTAGCCTGGTGAAATTAATGAATTGTTTTGGAGGCCATTAATCTGCATGGTGATCCCCTCCTAAAACTGATTACATAGACACACTGGCAAAAACACAACTTTTCCCCCAACTGTCTATCTAGCAACATTTGTTGAGTACCTCCTAGGACATAGTGGTTATATACCAAATATTGTGCTAGGTGTTTCATCAGTCATTATTAGTGGCCCTGTAACTTGATCCCCCTTTGTAGAGAGGAATGAATTAGACTCAAAAAGTTTAATTTACTTGGTGGGACAAAGATTTGAACCCACATCCCTCTGACTTGAAAGCTAATTATACCTTCATGTACAAAGATAAATGAAATACAAAATAGAAGATAATTATTTTTTAAAAGTACTTAAAAATGCTGTGAAAGCTCATATTGGACTGATTACTTTTGGCCTGACAGTGAGAAATAGGGATCAAGAAGATTTTCAATTATTAAATCCAATGGACATTTTAAAGTTCTTATATTATGGGACATATTTGCTTTGTTCAATATAATTGATCACTCATTCCCCCAGCAATACTCTACTCTCTGCTTCTCTAGCTTTTCCTTCTCTACCTGCTTGGTAGGTGTAGCTTATTCTGATTTCTTTCCTTTCCTTTCAATTTTCCTTCCCTTCCCTTTTCCTTTCCCCCTCCCCTCCCCTCCCCTCCCCTCCCCTCCCCTCCCCTCCCCTCCCCCTCCCCTCCCCTCCCCTCCCCTCCCCTCCCCTCCCCTCCCCTCCCCTCCCCTCCCCTCCCCTCCCCTCCCCTCCCCTCCCCTCCCCTCCCCTCCCCTCCCCTCCCCTCCTTTCATGAATTCTCTACTTTGCAATTGAGTTTTAGAGAGAGAGGAAGGGAGGGAAGCAAGGGAAGAGAGGGAGAGAGAAACACCAATATGAGAAAGACACATCGATTGGTTGCCTCCTGCACATGCAGGTGAAATCTGCAACCCAGGTATGTGCCTTTGACCAGGAATCAAACCCATGACCCTTCATTCCAAGGGCTAACACTCTAACCACGGAGCAACACCAGCCAGGACTATTCTGATTCTTAAATCCTGATGTTCTCCTGCGTTCCTCCTTAGCTTTTCTCACTCCACACCGAAAATTTCAACAATTAGGTTTCTAGCTAAGCGTTTTGTTTAGCCTGTGTAGTGTTTAAAAACATTTTTTTAAAAAGTTAGTTATCTTTTTTTTATTTTTATGCAATGTACATTTAAAGCCTTAGAAGATTTACATAAAACTCTATTTCTGGTTTTAGAAAAATCTGAAGTTCTCTCTCAACCTTGGATGTGCATTTCCATGTGACAACACTTAATTAGAGCTGAATAGCAGCCACTGTCTTTGGAATGGACATGGATTCCCCAGTTCTTCACAGATCCCAGTATTCTCTATTGTATCCCCAACGGTATTGGTGCAGTTTTTCGTATACTTGCTTTGCTCTTCACACTCCCTGGGTAATCTTCACTATTGAAACTACTATTTGGATACTGGTAAACTAGCACCAATCACCAAGCCAACTGTTAGATTTTTACATCCAACCTCCTGTTGACTATCACTACTTAATATACTTTAGGGAACTCAGACTCAACATGGTTGAACTCATCTTTGCCTCTAAACTCCAGGTTCTACCATTTTTTATTCTGTAAGTATTACTTGGCTCTATCCCTTCTTTCCCATCATTACCTTTTGAGCCACCACATTGCTATGATTCAGGCCCTAATCATCTTGTTAGGATTCTTGTTTGCAAACAACAAAAATAATTTTTGGCTAACTTACGCAGAAAGGGAATTTATTGAAAGGATACTGTATGGCTCACAAAATCAATGGGAATGCTAGACAACCTGGTTTAGAAAATGATCTAAAACCAAGGTAAGTTAGAGACATGGAGAATATAGCCAGGGTCATACCACTGAACAGTAGAAAATGATGTGGTAGCCCTAGCCAGTTTGGCTCAGTGATTAGAGTGTTGGCCCTCAGACTGAAGGGTCCCAGTTTCAGTTCTGGCCAAGGGCACATACCTCGGTGGCAGGCTCAATCCCTGGCCCTGGTCTGGGTGCGTGTAGGAGACAGCCAATCGATGGTCTCTCTCACATCAGTGTTTCTCTCTCTCTTCCTTCCACACTCTATGAAAAGCAATGGGAAAAATACCCTTGGATGAGGGTAAAAAAAAAAAAAAAAAGATGCTGTAGTACTCCGGTGTCTGCCATTGCTGAATGTCTAACTGCTTGTTCTGGGTCTTTGCATTACCTCTTCAAAGTCAAAGTTCCCCTAAGGAGCGTCCAGTTAAACTAGCCTAGGTCATGTGTGTACTTTGTCTCTGCCAGGAAGAGAAAGTGGTACCTCTGCCTCTAACCTCCCTCTACCCCGCCACTACCCCCTGGCTCTATGTTGGGAGGTAATATCCAGCCTCCCGTTTAGAAAGGGGGCTTCTGGTTGCTGGGCAGAAAGAAAAATCAGTAAATACCCACCATACCACCCTTTTCTGGACTACCATAGCAGCCACCTAGCTGTGTCTGTGTCCTCTGTCCCCTCACATCCCAAATCTGTTCTCTATGTAATAGCCAGAGTTAGCAGTTCTGGTCATGTCACTCCCTGTTTCAGTGGCTCTTCATCCACCTGTAAGAAAATGCTTTAATGTGGTATTCAAGGCCCTCCTTGCAGGGTCTGGCCCTTACCTAGTCTTTCAATCTCATCTCCCTCTAATCTGTTCTTTGTGATTTACACTTTGGCAAGACTGAACTACAGAACTACTTAGAATTCCTGCTACATGTCTCATGTTGTTTCTCCTGGCTGTGCTTAGTTTTGTCTTTCCTCTTCACTGTTTCTGCTGCCTGAATACCTCTTTCTTGTAGCCCACTTGCCTTCCCTAGTTAACTTTTCATCCATTAAGAAAGTACTTCCTTGATACCTTTTCTTACTAAGTTATTAAGTCCCTTTCATCTCTTTCTGTAATAGCCCCCTGCTTATTTCATTGCACATATCACCTTGTATTAGAGTTGTTTACATTTGTCACTACTGTCATAATTCCTACTCTTCACCCTCTCCCTACATATATGCTCAAATATACACCTATATATTGTGAGTTCTTTAAGGGTAGAGATCATATCTTTTCATCTTTGGTTCTCTAATACTACCACATTACTTGGTATATCATATGCTCAATAAATGTTAAGAAAATGAAGAGGCATTTGATGTAGATCTTAGAGGATAAGTAAGGTTTTGATAAGGCAAAGAAATGAAATAGAATGGGGTTTTGAGCTTGAGTGAATGGGAAAATAGTATTGCTGTTTACAGGAGTGGTGATTAGGTGTTCCTAGCAATAGTGGTAAATGCTAGAATGTTTAAAAATAGGAGATCTGCAGCCAAGTTGATCGCTGCTTTGTTTGTGTCCTAGAGTACAGAAAGTAGAACGTCAGTGTTGAAAATGGTTACATTTCAGGAGATCAGCAACTGTTTTTAATAACAGTTTTCTTTGGAGGGATTTAAGCTTGCATACCATGGTTCCAGAGTTGCCTAGACTCATTGGGAATTAGAGTGGTCTCAAGTGGCATTGCAAAGTGGACACTGGCCAGAATGTCAAAGGAGCTCAGTTTAAACAGAAATGAGGTGGAGGCAAACCAGGTTTTGAGGTGAGGAATTGGGGGGGGGGGGGGGCTGGAAATTGTTAGAGGGCTCCTGGGAAGAGATACTGCTGCCCACGGGTTGGAGTGTCAAGAATGCAAACCAGCATTTGGAGTTGTGGCAGAAAGAGTAAAAGGCCCCCATATTCCAGCAACTGGGCTGCCTCACTCCCATGATGGAGAGATTTGGCCTCTTTTAATGGATAGGGGGTTAAGGTATAGTCACTACAGCAGAAGAGTTGACAGGGCTGCTAGAAGGCAGGGAGTTCAGGAGACAGAGTTGGTTGGCCTAGTGTGGAACCCTCCCTCCTGAGTTTATGCTCTTTGGTGTACAAATCCAGTGTTGGTGGTAGGGAATTTAATCCCTAGGACTAGTTTCCCGCAGCATAAGACCGTTCCTCTGGCCAGGCCCCTTTTTTTCCAAGCAAGCTGCAGGCTTCGCCTGGGCCCTAGAAACCGGATAGGCCTCTCCGTGCGCTCTCAACCTAACCGTGGTGGCGGGGGAGGGGGGAAGATCTCTGAAGTCCCTCCCTTTGCGCTGTTTTGCGTCTTTGCTTTACTGCTGAGTGGCAGTCCAGTTAAGCCAATGAGGACGGGGGCGGGCTTGAGCAACATGTTAGGTTGCGCAGGAGGAGGAGGGGGAACTGGTGCTGGAGAGACAGCGAGAGGGGCGAACCGGCCCCCCACGCCGCTGCAGGTAAAGGTACCTCCATTCCCACACTGGGGTGAGGCACAGCTCTTTTTCTTCTTCAGGGCTTGTCGGGGCTTCCAGCCTGTAGCTTCCGCCCTAACATTGCTCCCACTCGGGCATCCACACCCCCCCCTTTTCCCCTCCCGCATCTTCCCGTCTTGGCCATCCCCACTCTTGAGGACACCCCGCTAGCTCCCTCCCTCAAGTGCATGTACCTCATCTCCATTTTGGGGGTACGAGTTGCCAGAAATCCCCCGCCTCTGCTTTATGGGCCTTACTGGCACCAACCCCAGCAGTATGAGCAGGTAATATACCCGGGTCCCCGCCACCCCCACCCCCAGTCGCGTTTCTAAACCCCTGACTTCCTTACCTTGCCCCTTTCATATGAATATGTAATTTCTGTAGTTTCTCCTTTACCCCCTGAGCATACGTACATGCTTTTAGTTTTCATAGATGCCTATTTTGCGTTTTCTTGTTTATTCAGAAAGGTTCACTTTACTAACCATCTTTGCCCTCAAATGTCCATACTTCTGATTGAGGTGTTAGTGCTTTTTCCTTAAGTAATTGGGAAAACAAAAACAGAGTAGTCACATTTAGCAGTGAGAATGGTGAAGATAGAGGAAATGGCCTAGGATCTCAATCTTCTTGAGGAAATCTGAGTGGCTCCAAGTTAAAAGCTCTATTTCTTATGGTCTGTGGTCTTCCATCCTGATCCTTTGCTGACCCTAAATTGTGATTATTCACCTCGGGTGTTTGTTTCCCATTTCTGTATAAGATTTGAGACTCTGTGGGTCTCACAAATGTCTCCACGGTACAGTTTTTAGATCCTTCTGTTTTAAAATTATGTTGGTGAATTTTTTTAGGCCTTCTGATCATTTTATTTTCAAGGGATTTCTCATTTCAAATTAAGCTGCTTCTGAGCATCTTGTGTTTCAATAACGTGTTTATGTCTGTCTGCAGCTGATACTCTTGAAAGGATACAGTTTCCAATAACAAGATTTATACTTTGAAGCAAAATAGTTTGTTATTTTCTGAATCTTTGAGCAGTTAGAGGTTAAATGGGCATGAGTGGTACTTTGTAAAAATACATATTACCCCCCAAAAAAGGTCAACATTTGTCCGTATGGCATACATTCATTATCTTCTAAGAGGATGGGAAGTACAGAGAAATCTATAAATGGAGAATGGATGTTATCTCTTAGACAACTGTTGCAGTGTTTCATTCATCATAAACAATAACTCTGATAAACTCCCTTTAGAGAGAGCATAAGAAATCTTATCCCACCACAGAGGTGTTGATAACCCTTCCGAGCCAGGGATGCTGCTGCTTTCTCTGCTCCAGCCCTCCTTCCCCCCGTCTTTTATAGATCCTCACTAGCCAAGAAGACTTTGTCTAATTTTACTGAATATAAATAACCTAAACAATGATGTGTTTTTCCTTTCCATTTGATAAATATAAAATTATGACATTGAGTACACATTTTCAAACTCCCATACCTTCCATCTCCCAGTTGGGAATCACTACTTTGTTGCAAAGTATGGAAAAGTATAGAGTAGAATTAAAATAGTCCTTTATGATTGGACAGACAAGTTGTCATTGAAATGGGGAAGGGTGAGGAGACATGTAAAATAAGAAAAGGAGAGTTAGAACTCTAGACTTAAAAAACTCAAGAGGAACTGTATTAAAGGTGATAAAACTGCAGAACAACAGAAAAAGAGTAGTTACGCCTTTAAGGAGGAAGTGAGATGGGCTATTATATAAAGTATTTCTTAGTGTTAACTGGCTTGTTATTTGGAGAATATAGGTGATGGTCTTGTATTTTAAATTTAACTGACTAATTTGTTCTGCTTTTCCCCCACTCATCCCTCAAAGTTTCTGTCATTAGTCGGGTCGTTAGTTTTAGTAAAAGTGATGAGTTGTAACCATTAAACTCTGACTTTCCTTTGGAGCATATACATGTGTTTCTCTTTTGGGCAGTGGTCTGACTTCTTTATCTAGGCACTTGCTTTACTTGGGGTGTCTAAGTGCTTCATATATTTCAGCACTTAACATCTATTTTTACAGCCCAGGTTTGAACCATGGGATAGATGGACTTGGTAGGATAGGCCAGATGTGGATACAGCCAGGATGACCCATAAGCATGAAGAGAAGGAGGGGGTGAAGAGAGTTGGAGGCATGTTGGGAGAGGTTTAATTTTTTGAGAGACAAGGACAACTTAAAGATGGGAGTTAGAAAAGGAGCAGGAGACTAGTATTTAAAAATATGTACAAGATGAATTAGGTCAGTAGAGGTGAGTTGATGGGATGGGACTGAGAAGCAGTGAAGTTTGGTGGTGTGGCTTTAAGTCAGTGGTAAGGTTTTTACAATCAGCGATGAGCCAGGAGAAGCAGAAATCTGACCCCAAAACCGAGAAAGGAGATAAATGATAAATGCATCGATCTTTAGAAACATATAGTTGAGCTGTATGGGGGTAAGGAAGTATTTTAGAAACCGTTGGCCTTGTTTCTCCCATTAAAAAAATGGGCTCTTTCTCTGTCTGAGATTGGACCGCTGTTGAGGGAAAGAAGAGCATTTGGGTGAATAAACAGCCAGAAGTTGCGGAGAGGGCAAAATGCCCAGTGGCGGAGGCAGGTTATACACTGTTATCAGCGTAAACTTCTGGTTATGGAAACTTTCCTTTTAGTTTTTATATGACTCTGTCAGGTATTTGTGCATCTTCTCTTATTTTAACTTCCCTGACAGTGATCAGGAGATGAAAGATAATAAGTAGCAAAGTAAGGGTATAACTAGAAAAAAGTTGAGGATAGTGTTGAGGAAGTTTATAAAATTATCAAGTAGATTTTCACTGAATCAAGAAACAGCCCGGCTGGGTGTGGCTCAGCGGTTGAGCGTCGACCTAGGATCCAGGCGATTGGGGTTCGATTCCCGGTCAGGGCACATGCCCGGTTGCGGGCTTGATCAATGACCCTCTCATCATTGATGTTTCTGTCTGTCTCTCTCCCTCTCCTTTCCTCTCTCTGAAATCAATAAAGATATATTAAGAAAAAAAAAAAGAAACATCAATAACTTTTCTGATCTCCATTTGAGTAAATTTGGGGCAGGCATTAGATAGGAGAGGCTGGAATGAGCTGGTGGAATAGGGAATGACAAGTGATAGGGATCCTGGGTGAGGTGCGAAGGGCACATAATCACTGAAGCAAGGAAGATTTTGTTCAACATTGGTGGAGATGCCAAGTATACTTCGTAATTTTAACTGATGTGCCAGCTACTGATGAGTCTGTTCTTTTTATCTATGTCTTGAGTTTCTGGGATATGTTTACTCACAATACTATATTGTTTTACAAGGATAACTGGAATGGGTTAAGGAAGAGAAAAAGTTTGGGGGCTGTGTGGGAAAGCCTTCTTCAGTCAAGTCTGTGCTGTGTCACTGACAAATTTCTCCTGGTGTCTTCTAAAAGTTGGGAGAAATGGTCTTATCAGTCAAGGCTTTCCTACATTGTCAGATATTGACATCATATTACAAAGAACAGATACCAATTTTTTGTATAGTTTAGTTATTGCTGATGAACTTATAATCCCTTTTCTTAGTTTTTCCTTTTTCTAGCATTTTCATGAACTTGAAACCTCAGACGTGGGTTTAGTAAACATACTTTCAATTATTTGTAGAACAGTTTTTCAGGATGGGGAGCTTTCTACTGTCTCATCTTAGAATCGGGGAATACAATTTAGTGTCTCTAAGGCCTGAATGGTTCGTTCCAGATACTGCAAGCAAATATATTAATTCATTAAATATTTTTTGAGTAGCTACTGTCAGTGTGATATCCTGCTGGTTCTTTAGGGATCCACAGATTAATAAGACGTGGTACCCAATCATCAGGAACTTTTTTGTCTCTGGGAAGGAGGAGCTGGCCACCATGCAGGATTGTGCAGGGTGTGCATTGCACATATTCATTATTATCATCAATAATATGACAATTTTCCAGCAGATGGCAGACAAGTATCTTGAGGAGCAGGCAGCTTTTTATAATTTGCACGAAGGAACCATTTGGGCCTTCAGAGGACATGGACAAGAGACTCATCATTTTAGTATAATATTAAATATAAGTGCTTTCAGTAAGGTGCACACAGTGATGTGGTATTTAAACAAGGCGAGGGAACCAAGTCATCACAAATTACTCTGTTGTTAAAGGAGCTCACTTTATGGAGTAGAAGACCTTTGAGGGTGGGAAAGGTTTCAGCTGGGAGAGATGTTGGGTGTGTGGTGGGGGTGTTCTAGGCAGAGGCTACAGCATAATAGATAAAGATATGCAGATAAGAATCACATTAAGGGATCTTTATAGTCTAGTTGTACTGGAATATAGGGTATGCATAGGAAGTGATAAGAGAGAAAGTTGGGAATATAAACTGGAAGTAAAATGTAGAGTTCTTTGAATCCCTTGTAAAGGAAGTTTTTATCTTAAATATGAGAAAGTGGGGAGGGGTTTCAGAATAGAAATACTATGTATAGATTAATTGGTATGTTAACTAGAATAAAGTTTACAAAGCCTACTGGGTAAAATCATACTATAAGCTTAGCAAGATTGTACTGTAAGTTTGGTTAAAGGTATTATTTTTGCCAGTAGTAAGTGAAAGTATCTAAAATACAAGGGAAATTTATAAAATATAATATATCCAGAAATCTTTATCTACAGTCTCTGAAATGCTGCTGGTATATTGTTAAGTTCTGTAAACTTAAGAAACTTAAATAGAAGGTGAATGACTATTAAATTTCCTGATTTCTACCTAAGAATGATAATTGTAAAAGGAAATGGACAAAGACAGGTGAATGATTTTGACAGACAGAAGCTTCAAAATATATAGGTGTAAGAGCCCAAAAAGGGGGTTGGGTTTATTTTATTTTAGTAGTTTCAATTTTGAAGCAGAAATGTGGGTGTTTTCTTCTTTGTCTCTGTCCTCAGGTTACTCATATTTCCCTCCTCTCATTATTTTGATGTGATTTGATATTAAGGGTGGTACCTAAGAAGGAGAAATTTTTCCTGAGGTCACCTATTTTGCTTATTTTTCATTTGTCTTCCCACAACAGGAGTTCTACCATCTTCCTCTGAAGACCTAGCCATCTTGCTCCATGAAGGTCAGGACAATCTGACATGCACTTGTTTCTTGCCTCTTTACCTGAAGAGTAGTAGTCTTCCATTGTGTACATTTTTTCTTAATAGGGGAGGGGAGGGGAGAGCCAGTACCCCCCTCCCCTTCCCTTTCTAGACCTTGGGGGAAGTAACCTCCATTGCTTTCCCAAGATGGCAGACCCCATCATGGATCTGTTTGATGACCCAAATTTATTTGGCCTGGACTCTCTGACTGATGACAGCTTCAACCAGGTCACACAAGACCCCATTGAGGAAGCCCTTGGACTGCCAAGCTCTCTCGACTCCTTGGATCAGATGAACCAGGATGGTGGAGGTGGTGATGTGGCGAATCCATCAGCAAGTGATCTGGTCCCCCCACCAGAGGAAACAGCCTCCACAGAACTTCCCAAGGAATCAACAGCTCCAGCTCCAGAATCTTTAACCTTGCATGATTATACCACTCAGCCCGTCAGCCAGGAGCAGCCAGCCCAACCTGTCTTACAGACACCAGCGCCAACATCAGGACTTTTGCAGGTCTCCAAGAACCAGGAGATCCTGAGCCAAGGGAATCCTTTCATGGGTGTCTCTGCCACAGCTGTGTCCTCCAGTAGTGCTGGAGGGCAACCACCTCAGTCCACCCCTAAGATTGTTATCCTTAAAGCCCCACCAAGCTCCTCAGTCACTGGTGCCCATGTGGCACAAATTCAGGCCCAAGGTATCACCAGCACAGCTCAGCCCCTGGTGGCTGGCACAGCCAATGGTGGAAAAGTCACTTTTACCAAAGTGCTAACCGGCACTCCCCTTCGACCAGGTGTTTCCATTGTCTCTGGTAATACAGTTTTGGCCGCCAAGGTCCCTGGGAACCAGGCTACTGTTCAGCGCATTGTCCAGCCCAGCCGACCAGTAAAGCAGCTGGTCCTACAGCCAGTTAAGGGTTCAGCTCCTGCTGGAAACCCTGGGGCCACAGGGCCCCCACTGAAGCCTGCAGTTACACTGACCTCTACACCTACTCAGGTGACTTGAGTGAAAGGGGGAGGTGAATTTTGGTTTCATAGAGGGCCCAGTAACTGTGAGAGCGCATGAGAGGCTAGCTCTAGGAAATCCTGTTTAAAATCCATCTTTGTTTTTATCAGTTAGTGTTGACAGCCACAAACTTACTGCTTATCAGGTAGAAGCAGTTAGTATTAACATATTTTTTTGAACTCTTACTACGTGTTTACACTACCTAGCTGATAATGAACAGGACAACCACAGTCCCTACTTACAGAGCTCACAATCTGCCAGGCAAGACAGATAGCTAGACAAGAATTCACAATAATGTGTGACAAAATTTTATGAGAAATGTAAGATGCTATGGGAACAAAGAATCATTTTTTTTTTAAAAAAATATTTATATTTGTAAGATTTACAGAAGCTGTGTGTTTCTTTCCCCTGTTCTTATTACTTAGTTTGTCCTTCTGCTTTGCCCAGTGCAGAGGCTAGTTTCTACTCTAAGAAAATAAAGGCTCTCACCTCTGAAAAAAGAGCCAAAGAGTTTAGTAGGGGAGGGCGGTAGTAAGATAAGTAGGACCAGTGGGAAGGAACTACAAGGAGGTGGATTTCAGTTCAATATAAAGACTTTTGTTCTAATAGGGTTCCAAAAAATGGAATGACTCCCTTCAAAGATAGCCCCTATCAGGAGTTTTTCAAAAATAGGATTGATACCTACTGGGCAGAAGTGTTACAGAAAAGATTCTATCAAGACAGATAGGCGGATGAACAAAATTAATTGTACTGTCTTCTCCCCCTCAGTTTTTATGTTTCTAGGATGAGGAAAACTGGTGTAAATATTTAAGGGCATACCATTCTTTAATGTACTTCTTGCAATTTCCGTTTTTGCACTCTAGGGTGAATCGAAACGCATCACCCTGGTCCTCCAGCAGCCACAGTCTGGAGGTCCCCAAGGACACCGGCATGTCGTGCTAGGGAGCCTACCAGGGAAGATAGTGTTACAAGGCAACCAACTAGCAGCCCTGACTCAAGCCAAGAATGCTCAGGGGCAGCCTGCCAAAGTAGTAACTATCCAGCTGCAGGTGCAGCAGCCACAGCAAAAAATCCAGATTGTACCACAGCCTCCATCATCACAGCCGCAGCCCCAGCAACCACCCTCAACCCAGCCAGTGACACTCTCCTCTGTGCAGCAGGCTCAGATAATGGGATCAGGACAGAGCCCAGGACAAAGACTTTCAGTACCACTCAAGGTGGTACTACAGCCACAGGTGAGACACAGTTAGGAAGGAAAATAGACCTCAGTCCCTTGCTCCTACCCTCAGCAACCACTCATTGTTGAGTGTGGAGCCAGTCTAGAGTCTTACCTCTGAACTAAGATGGAGACTTTCATTTCTTTCACCCATGGAAACTTGTTTTATGTCATGAAAAGGTGGGAGTTATTGTTGGGTTTGGGATAAGAGGTGATTTATCTGATATTTGTCTTCAAACTGTTTCATTTACAATCTTTTCCTAATTTTGTGAAATAAACATTGTTCTAAATATCTTAATTTGAAAGACAAAGAAATAGTCTTAAAGAGGTCAGGGGATTATCACTCCTCCCACTCCCCAGGGAAATAAAGTAGGCTAAGAGTAGAATTTGAGGTTTTTTTACTTTTAGCCCAGACACCAATATTAGCTATATTGTATGAAATTTTTCTAAAATAATGGAGATAGATATTGACATTAGGAGCATGGCTAAAGATATTGAAGTTTAATTTGACACAATTCTTGCCCTTTTTTTACCCCCTTCCCTCCAAAAAAAACTTAAAAAAAAAAAAAATGTGTCCAGGTTCAGTGAGATTTAGGTCTGAGCCCGATTCTTGAGGATTAGAGAACTAAAGTTTCTAGCCCACCTGCTTCAGATCTGGGTTTTACTTAGTCTGTTTAGCTACAAGCATGTTGAAATTTCAGCATTTTTATTTCTGTAGGCTGGCTCTTCCCAAGGGGCCTCTTCTGGACTTTCCGTAGTTAAAGTCCTAAGTGCCAGTGAAGTGGCAGCTCTGTCCTCACCAGCAAGCTCTGCTCCTCATACGGGGGGCAAGACAGGAATGGAGGAAAACCGCAGGCTGGAGCACCAGAAGAAACAAGAGAAAGCAAATCGGATTGTAGCAGAGGCCATTGCGAGGGCCCGTGCTCGGGGTGAGCAGAACATACCTCGAGTCCTGAATGAAGATGAATTGCCCAGCGTTAGGCCTGAGGAGGAAGGTGAAAAGAAACGCCGGAAAAAGACCAGTGGGGAGAGGCTCAAGGAAGAAAAGCCAAAGAAGAGCAAAACATCTGGTACCTCCAAAACCAAGGGCAAGAGTAAGCTGAAGTGAGTACTACCCTTTGCTATTCTGATGGAACATTTGAAGGCAGTGCATTCATTTTTAAATCAGTATTGAGAGGAAATACTTGTATTTAGCAGCAACATAGTTCAAAGTGATCTATGTGGCAGAGAAGATAATAAGGCCTTTCTTTTCTCTGTCTCAATGCTTACATGATATGTTAAATAGAAATTTGCATATTTTGAAAGAGAATCACTAAGGCACAGGAAAAGATCCTTGTGTTGGGGGTTACATTTAAAAGCTGTGACTATGGTTTTTTATATATTCTTCCTGATTTGGTATCACTGGTGTGAAGAATTTCTCACTAGCCCCTTACCACCCACACTAGAAAAAGAGAGCTGCTGGAAACATAGCTGCCTTGTCCTTGCATCTCATCTGTGAACTAGAGAAGATTTCAGCAACTACTATTAGTCTTAGGCAGTGTTGACAGAACCATGACTTGCTATGTAATTCCTGTCACAATCGAGTGTTCTCTTTCCCTTTCCTGTCTTATAGCTTCACTCCTTTGTTTTGAGCTTCTGTTCCCTAGGAGTTTTCAGTGTGGTTTAATTATAATAAGGCTTTATATTTGTATAGGACTTTTTAACTCCTAAAAAACAAATTTCAAATCTATTCTCTTATTTGATCCTCAACAACTATCAGACCAGGTATCATCAATGCTTTAGTTTACAGGAGAGGAAATAATGCTCAGCTAGTGACAGAACTGGGACTAAAATAAGGCTTTGTAATTCTTAGTCTAGTATTTATTCTGCTCTCTTATGCTACTTTCCCTCAGGTATTTGTGAATACAGTGGTAGTAAGGATTTGATAAATCTGGTAGAGAGGTCAGCCAGTGGGTTAGAAACTCCAATATCTTTTTTTCAAGCACCCTGCTCAATATGTCCCACAGACTGAAGGTCTAGATACTTCTGTCTGGAAGCTTCATCTGTAATGGTTTAGATTACTTATATTTTTTTACCCCTTGCCCTCATTGAAAATGATTTTGTTTTTTCCATTTTAGCACCATCACTCCTGTGGTGGGTAAGAAGAGAAAGCGTAATACCTCATCTGATAATTCAGATGTGGAAGTCATGCCTGCACAATCACCCCGGGAAGACGAAGAAAGCAGCATTCAGGTAAAAGCATCCCTAAAGAACTTAGCAGAAAAATCATGTTTAATTTTGAGAGACAAACCAGGAGTAGATACTGAGAGACTATAAGCCTATGCATATTTCAACAGTTTTTCTGATCCAGAGGTAGGCCTAAAAGGTAAAAGAGGCAGGACCTGGTCATGGTCATGTCTTTCAATTTTTGTCTTTTTAGGCAAAAAGCATATTACTGTAAAAATAGTAATACTCATTTTCCTAAATTCTAGTGTTTCAGACACTAAACAAAAATGAAATCATGCTGCATGATTGTTGTCATGAATATGTTAGTACTTTGATTTCTCTTAGAAGTATCCAGCTATCCCTTTTGCGTTACCTTACCTTTTTTACACTTCAAGGTTCTGACTCTGAACTGGGGTGCTTAAGCACAGTGTTTTTTTTCTACCTTTAAAGATGAGGAGCATTGGAAGAGAATAAAAGAAGCTGGCCAGAAGAACTTTAGTTCTCTGTCTCTGATTATTGCCTGTGACACCTTCTTTGGCTCTAGTTTCCAACCATAGATAGAACCTGGTATTAAGATTCAGGAGGCTCATGGTGATTCTAAGTAGCTCTATGGGCCTGGCCCATTTACTTAGCTGTGTCTGAATTCCTCGTCTGTAAATGGAGATTTGGACTAACCAAATCTTAAGTGCCTCTCTAGCTGTTAATATTTAAAATGCCCCCTGTCTTTCTTAATATATGTTCAATACGTTGACAAACTGTTGCTTGGGTTCTTCTGGGGGACGTTAACGTGTAAGAATAGCCAAGGGAGCATCTGAGATCTTGCTTCCCAGCATGTCGCTAGTTTGGCTCAAATATTTAGAAAAAATAAAAATAACCAAGACACTTTTTAAAAGGAAAATGAGGCAAAAACTAGATATAACAAACATATTGTGAAACAATAATTACTGAGAGTTTGCAGTTAGAGAAGAAATAACATTAATAAAAGATAATAGATTCTAGAAATATTCTTATAGTTATGACAATTTAGTTTATGAATTAAAGTGTCCTTTTAAATTAATGGAGAGAAAGATTATTTAATAAATTAGGTCAGAACAGCTGGCTACCCACTTAGGAAAAATAAATAAAACTGGATTTCTTGTGTCACTTATTAGACAAGAATTCTAGTTTAATTGAAGGTCTAAATGTAAAAATTGAAATCAAGAACTTTCTATAAGACATGGATGAATTTTTTTATAATTGTCAAATGTGGTACATCTTTCTAAGAAGGGATTTAAATTCAGAAATCATAAAGGGAAAAATTGATGTATTTGGCTATGAAAATTATGCATATATAACAAAAAATTTCATAAACAACTTAGTGGTTAAGAGAACAGACTCTGGAGCAAGATTTCCTGGGTTCTCATCTTAACTACCCTTGGCTAACATTGTCACTTCAACTAAGTATGCTTAATCTCTTGGTGCCTCAATTTCCTCATTTCTCAAATGCAGGTCATAATACCTACCAAGTAGGATTATTAGGGATATTAAATGTAAACATTTATAAAGCACATAAAACAGTATTCAGCTCATGCTAAGAGAGTACAGCAAGAGTTATATATGTTTGTTAAACAAATAAAGTAAGTACAGGGTTAAATAAAGTACTTAGTAAATAATCAATAAACAGCCCAGCCGGCGTGGCTCAGTGGTTGAGCATCAACCTATGAACCAGAAGGTCACAGTTTGATTCCCAGTGAGGGCACATGCCCGGGTTGCAGACTCAATCCCCAGCAGGGGGCGTGCAGGAGGCAGCCAGTCAATGACTTCCTCATCATTAATGTTTCTCTCTCTCTCTCTCTCCCTCTCCCTTCCTCTTTCTGAAATCAATAAAAACATATTTAGAAAAAAAAACACACACAAAAATTGAAGGAAAATTTTTCTAATACAAGAAATACAAAGGTTAGTAAAACTTTAAAAACAGTGTGTTAGTTTGTTACTGCTGCCATAACAAAATACTACAGACTGGGCAGCTTAAACAATAGAAATTTATTTTCTCACAGTTAAAGCTAAAAGTCCAAGAGCAAGGAGTCAGCAGGTTTAGTTACCTCTGAGACTTCTCTCCTTGACTTGCAGGTGGCCACCTTCTTGCTTTGTCCGCACATGGTCTTTCCTCAGTGCATACATCCCTGGTGTCTTTCTATGTAGCCAAATTTTCTCTTATAAGAACACCAATAAAGTTGAATTAGGGCCCACCCTAATAGCCTCATTTTAATCACCTCTTTAAAGCCCTGTCTCTCCTTGGCCTTAAAAGTGAACGAAGTCTTACCATTTGCAACAGCATGAATGGACCTAGAGGGTACTATGCTAATAAGCCTGTTAGAGAAAGACATATACCACATTTATATGTGGAATCTAAAGAACAAAATAAGTAAAATTAAAACAGAGTCATAGATACAGAAAACAGACTGATGGTCACCAGAGAAGAGGATGTTGGGAGACTGGGTGAAAAAGGTGAAGGAATTAAGAAGTACAAATTGGTAGTTAGAAAATAGTCACAGGGATATAAAGTACAGTATAGGGAATATGTTGCCAAATATCAGGGGAAACACTTTATAAAGTATATGATTATCTCATTACTATGCTATACACCTGAAACTAATACAAAATAATATGAAATGTAAGCTGTAATTGAAAAATAAGTTTTTAAAAGCTAGTATTAAATTTTGAAATGAAAGAGATAAAAACTATTCAGAAAAAAAATAAAGGCCCTGTCTCCAAATATAGTTGTCTTTTGAGGTGCTAGAGGTTAGAGCTTCAACATGAATTTGTTAGGGACACGCTTCAACCCATAATAAATGGTAATGCCAGTATTGACAATGGAGTTAAGGAACAGACACTTTATACACAGTTGGTGGGATTGTTGAGGCAATCTTTTTGTTAAGTCAGTATGTATCATAATATAAATGTTAGTGCCCTTTGACTCAATGATTCTATACCTAGGAAACTACTTTTTATGACTGTATTCTCAAAAGCATGCACTGATGTATATATTGCAGCAATATTTGCAATAACAAAAATACCAACAAATTAAATGTCCATTGGTGGAGAAATAGTTAAATAAAATTATGAAAATTTTTGTAATAGACTACTACATGGCAATGTAATAATCTGGAATGCTCTCCACATTAAATGAAAAGGCTAGGTGTAGAATAGTATATATAATAAAGGCACACCTTGTTCTGTTATGCCTTGCTTTATTGCATTTCACATATATTGCATTTTTTTACAAATTGGAGATAAGTCCTTCCACCAGCAAAAAAGTTATGACTTACTGAAAGATCAGGGAATGGTTAGCATTTTTAATCAATAAAGTATTTTTAAATTAAAGTATCTACTTTTTTTTTTTTTTTTTTTTTTACCCTGGGAGGATACACAAGATATTTTTAAGAGTATATATATTTGAGGGGAGAGATTAAAGGGGAAGTAGGTCATGATTGCTGTAGTTTCAGTTCTGTTCTTTGGAATTGTGAGGGGTGTTTTTAAAAACCCTTGACCGTTTATCATTTTGTTTTTGTTTTTGAAACATGTTTTTATTTTTAGAGAGAGAGAAAGGGAGACGGGGAGAGAGACATCAATGAGAGAGAAACATTGATTAGCTGCCTACTGGGGATCAAACCCGCAACATGGACATGTGCCCTGACCTGGAATCTAACCCGTGACCTCTTGGTCCATGGGTCGATGTTCAACCACTGAGCATCACCAGCTGGGCTATCATTTTTGTTTTTAGGTTAAAAAAGTATGCAGGTGGGGCAAAAGTAGGTTTAGTCGTTCATATGGAAAATAATACAATAATCAACAATAATACAAGAATAAACTGTTTCACATACTCACAACTGTAAACCTACTTTTGCTCCGCCCTGTATATATGTGGGGAAAATTACAACAGTGCAAAAAACTAGACACTGTCGCCCGCCAGGCGTGGCTCAGTGGTTGAGTGTTGACCTAGGATCCAGGCGATCGGGGTTCGATTCCCGGTCAGGGCACATGTCCGGGTTGTGGGCTCGATCAATGACTTTCTCATCATTGATGTTTCTCTCTCTCTCTCTCTCTCTCTCCCTCTCCTTTCCTCTCAAATCAATAAAGATATATTTTTTTTAAAAAAAGTAGACACTATCAAAGGCTCCTAATCTAGATCCCAACCACACGGTCCCCCAATTTCTTCCTGTTACTATTTTTTCATTTGTTCCTCCAGAAGTATTCTTTACTTTCATGAGCATTCTACTTCCACTTAATATTAGTATTCCATACCTACTGTTCTGTACTGTGCTCCCCCCCACCAACAATACATATCTTGGAGGTGGTTCTTTATCAGAAAAGATAGATCTAGTCCATTGTTCTCTCCACCCTCATTTTATTATGAAACTTTTGAAACAAACACAAGTAGAGAGATTATTTGATGAAGTTCATGCTTCATCACCCCAGAAAGTTTCCTTGTACCCTCTTGTCAGTCCTCCCCTCCCCCCCATAGGCAACCATTGTTCTGATTTCTAATACCATAGACTAACTTAGCCTGCTCTTGAATTTCATAGTTTGTTCTCCTGAGTCTCGCTTATTTCAGCATGTTTTTGAGATTAATGTTGTTGAATGTAGTTCATTCTATTTTTTTCTTGAGAAATATTTTAGTTTATGAATATACCACAGTGTTTATTCATTCTCCTCTTGATGGACATTTGGGTTGTTTCCAGTTTGGAACTATTATGAATAAGGCTTCCATGAATAGTCTTAGTATAAGTATTTTGTGGATATAGGTTTGCATGTCTCATAGCTAAATACCCAGACATGGAATAGACTGTAGGGTAGTTAAACATATAAGCATATTACTTTCTAAGAACTTGCCAGCTTCCAAAGTGATTGTGTTATTTTATTTTATACTTCCACCAGTAATGAGAGTCCCAATTCCACATCTTCAACATTTGATGTTGTCAATGTACCCCATTATTTTTATTTATTTATTTATTTACTTACTTACTTAAAGTAGTAAGTATAATGAGAAAAGGGTTGTTTAAACTGCTTCCTTGCTCAGCCAGCGTGGCTCAGTGGTTGAGTATCGATCTGTGATCCAGGTGATTGAGGTTTGATTCCCGGTCAGGGCGCATGCCTGAGTTGCAAGCTCAATCCCCAGCAGGGGGTGTGCAGGAGGCAACCAGTCAATGACTCTCTCATCATTGATGTTTCTCTCCCTCTCCCTTCCTCTCTCTGAAATCAATGATGGCATTTTTTAAAAAAACACAACACCACAAAAAAACTCTGCTTCCTTCTTCTCTTCCTTCTCATGGCCAGTAGTAAAGTTTATTTAGAAAACAAGGAAGAAGTACTGTAGCATAGAGGTCACTGGGAAGGGAGGGAATTCAGAGAAAGAATATGACTTTGGAGAGAGATTAAAGCCATCCTGGAAACGTATGGAGTCTTAACTATAAACTCTTTAACTTGTCTCCTTGGTTTCAGGCTACCTCATTCTTTTTTTTTTTTTTGTCTTTATTGATTTCAGAGAGAGAGAGAGAGGAACATTAGTGGTAAGTGTCATTGATCAGCCTCCTGCACACCATTTTTAATTTTTTTAAGAAACTACATACTGTTTTCCACAGTTGCCGCACCAGTCTGCATTCCCATCAACAATGCACTAGGTTCCTTTTTCTCCACATCCTTGCCAGTACTTGTTATTTTGGATTTGTTGATGGTAGCCATTCCTACAGGTATGAGGTGATATCTCATTGTAGTTTTAATTTGCTTCTCTCTGATGATTAGTGATATTGAGCACTTTTTCATGTATCTCTTGATCATCTATATGTCCTCTTTGGAGAAGTATCTATTCAGGTCCTTTGCCCTGTTTTTAATTGGATTGTTTGTCTTCTTGCTGTTGAGTTGTATAAGTTCTTTATATATTTTGGAAATTAACCCCTTATCAGATATATCATTGGCAAATATGTTCTCCCATACAGTGCGTTCTTCATTTTGTTGATGGTTTCTTTTTCTGTGCAGAAGCTTTTTAGTTTGATGTAGTCCCACTTATTTTTCCCTTTGTTTCCCTTGCCCTAGGAGCTGTATCAGCAAAAACATTGCTACAAGAGATGTCTGAGATTTTACTGCTCATGTCTTCTTTTAGGATTTTTATAGTATCTCGACTTACATTTAATTTATTTATCCATTTTGAGTCCAGATCACCTGAGTTCTGTGCTCCAGGAATGTTTTTTGTGGGTTATGTGCACCCCCTGTTGTAGTTGCGTCTTAATGATAATATTTCATTTTTTTGACTATGTCATAATTTGTTTAACCAATTCTCTGGTCTTCTATCACAAGTAATGTTATAGAGGTTTATACACATGTACAGATTTATCTGTATGATAATATTTTTGAAGTGGAATTGCTGGATCAAAGGGTATTGTCAAATTTTCTTCTATAGAGGTCATGCCCATGTATACTCTCACCAACAGTGTTTGAGTTCCTGTTCCAAATATTATGAATGTGACTTTTATTATGAGCATCTTTTTACATCTGAAAGCCATTTGTGTTTTTTCTATGAACTGTCTATTCATGTTACTGGTCCATATTTCTATAGTATTATTGATCTTTTTCTAAGTTGTACAAAAAAGTTCCATATTCTTGCCCTGGCTGGTGTGGCTCAGTTGGTTGGGTGTCATCCTGTGCATGGAGTGTTGCTGGTTTGATTCTCAGTCAGGGCACGTGCCTGGGTTTCAGGCTCAATCCCTGATAGGGGACGTGTAGGAGGCAGTCGATTGATAGATATTTTGCTCTCACATAGATGTTTCTCTCTCTCCCTTCCTCTCTCTCTAAAAGTCAATTAAAAAATCTTTTAAAAACAAAATATAAAATAGCCTTGGTTAAAAAATCTATTCTTAATTTTTTTTAAAGGTGAAATTGGTCAATTTATTAGAAACACCTTTCCTACTCCAGGATTATTTAAAAATGCTTTCACGTTTCCTTTTAGAAATATGTTTCTGTTTTACTTTCAAATCTCTGATCCTTTTGTGTGTTTTTTTCCTTTCATTCTCTAGATGGCTAGCCATTTGTTTTCAATCCCATTTATAAAATACTCTTTCCTCACTGATTAAAAGTGCTATTTTTATCATGTTCTAAATCCACATAAATATTTTAGTCTATATTTGGGCACTATTTCATTGACCTATTTATCTCTTCTTGGAAAGGCAGCAAGCTGTTAATTAGTATAGCTTTATATTGTCCTTAATATCTGCTAAGGCCCAGTATTTCCCTCTCCCCCCATATTTTTCCTGGTTATTCTTAAATGCTTATTTCTCCATTCGAATTTCAGAATTAGCTTATCTAATTAAAAGTTTTATTAATCTTGTTTTGTCAAATTTATGTAATTATGGAGAATTAAGTCTTCGTATTCCAGAACAGTTTGTATTACTATTTATTCAAGTCTTCTTTGTGTCCTCCTGTAGTGTTTTGAAATTTTCATCATACAGATGTTATGTATTTTTTAGTAAATTTTATCCTTTAGAAAATCTTTTTGTTTATATAGATTCGTTACATTTTCTGGTTGAGTCTATATAAGAATGCTATTAATTTTTAAAAATTTATTTTATGCCAAGTAAGTTTGCTCAATTTCAGTAGTTCTGCTTATAATAACTCATTTTATTCTTTTGTGTTTTCAGGTGATATGATTAAAAAGTAATGATTTATTTCTCCACTTTTCTCATTTTTTATGATCTCCCAAGTATTGCTTAAATTATTTTAATTTAAAAATTTTTATCAGTCACTTGAAAGAATATGGTAGATCTAAAATATATTGATGTGGAAAACATCTCCAACAAATACCATTAACTGAAAAATAAGCAGAAGAATGATACACATAGTATGATTCTATTTTTTAAAACTAAAATAAAGAAACAAAATATTCTTCTTGCACCTTTGCACCTCAGGGTTGTTCCTGGCATGAAGTGTATTACGCCCTGCAGGCCAGGAGTCCTGTTTCATTTCCCAAAGCTTCTTGCCAGTAGTACCCAGGTTTCTTTCAGGCGGATTCTGGTTCTTTGATAAAATTATTCAGGAAAATAACATACAGCGTGGGGCAAAAGTAGGTTTACAGTTGTTTGTATGGAAAATAATACAATAATGAATAATAACACAAGAATAAACTGTGTTTCGAGTACTGACAACTGTAAACCTACTTTTGGTCCACCCTGTGTATTCAGTACATAGAATAAATTTCATGGTTTGACATGGTAACAGTTTGATAACTAAGCTTTTTATCTTCCTTTGGTTTGATTTTTTTAATAGGGATTTTGAAGTAAAATCTAAGTATATGACAATAGGCAAATAGTATTAAAGGTATTCTCTTTGAGAGACTAAGCAGTTATTTTAACAATTTTTGCCTTTATAGAAGAGACGCTCAAACCGTCAAGTTAAGCGAAAAAAATATACGGAGGATTTGGATATAAAGATCACAGATGATGAAGAAGAAGAAGAAGTGGATGTAACTGGTCCAATAAAAACTGAGCCTATCCTTCCTGAACCAGTGCAGGAACCAGATGGCGAGACTTTGCCTTCCATGCAGTTCTTTGTGGTAAGCTGACAACTTAAGCAGTTTACAGGTTTGTCCTGCCGCTCGCATATCTCTGTTGACTGACTGCATCTTTTGCTATAGGAGAATCCCAGTGAAGAAGATGCGGCCATTGTGGACAAAGTGCTTTCTATGCGTATTGTGAAGAAGGAGGTGAGACCTCTGTCTTTTTTCTTTAAAATTAAATTTATATGGTTAATAACATTGTATGAGTTTCAGGTGTGCAGTTCTAGAATTAGCCTATTGTGTTGTATTATTGCATCATCTGTATATTGCATTGTATGCTCAACACCCAAAGTCTAGTCTCCTTTGGTTGCCCCCTTCACCCTCTTCTACCTCCCCCTACCCCCTTCTCCTCTGGTAACTACCATCCTGTTGTCTGTGTCTATGACTTTGTTTTCTGTTTCATATCCCACATGTGAGTGAAATCATGTGGTTCTTGCCCTTTTCTATCTGACTCATTTCACATTGCATGATACCCTCAAGATCTATCCATGTTTTTGCAAATGGAAGCCTTTATCTTTGTCAACCTATAATGCTACATTCACAGGCTTTATTGAGCACCTTTGGATGTCAGGATAATTGCTACAGTGTAGTTATGAGAGATGATGGAGGAAAGTTAGCTGGAAAATATGAACTGTCTTATTGCCTCTTCTTTTGCTTATCTGTTTAAAATGGGTAAAGGCTTATTTTTTCTATTAGGCCTTTAGTATTGAAGTACCAGGTTAGTTTTTTAGTCTCTCAGTCAATAATATATTTGGAGAGCATTGGTATGAAGCTCTACCATGTATGGTTAAATTTAAAGGTTCTTTCATTGATAAGTAAACTATTAGTAACTGTAATTTTTTCCTTCTCAGCTTCCTTCTGGACAATATACTGAAGCAGAAGAATTTTTTGTCAAGTACAAGAACTAGTATGTGATCTGTGCAAAAAGCTTTTTACCCCAAACTCCACAGGGTTGTAAAAAGTTCTCCTGTATAGTCTATCCTGGGTGGGAATGTGTCCTTTTTTTATAGTCTCCTAGCCCAAATTGTTGTTTTCAGTGAGGAAAATGGCTATTCAGAGAGAAGTTCAAGAATTGACATGACTCTTACTGTTTCCCTGCAGGAAGGTGGGATGAAGGTGGTTGCTCATAAAATCCTTTGTGATCCTCTATACCTTAGTCTAACATTAAGACCTTGATACTCAAAGTGTAATCCATGAACCAGCAGAATTAGAATCATTTGGGTGCTTGTTAGAAATGTGAACTTTTAAGCCTGCTCCAGACCAGGTGGTTTGTATATAAATTCAAGTTTAAGAATCACTGACCTAAGAGAGTGTCTCCCCATTTAAGCATGTAGTCATTAAGTCTGCTTCTGGCTAATCCCCAAATCTCAAACAATAGCTTATCAATTCCCCTTTCCTACGCCATGATTGATTATTTCCATCCCTTTTCAGCTCCTATCTACACTGTGAATGGGCTACCATCTCCCAACTAGAGAAGGATAAGAGGATCCATCAAAAACTAAAGCGCTTCAAAACCAAAATGGCTCAGATGAGACACTTTTTCCATGAGGTAATTAGGGATAGATATTGCCTATCTATTTCATAGAAACATAAATCACTGGGGTTATTAGCCTTGACTGATTGTTAAAAGACTTACAGTAGCTTTGTATACATGGGTGTATAATTAGGCTTTGGATTTCCTTAATTGCCCCATGCATAGTTTTGCCAGGTATAAATATGGTCTTTTTTATAAATTATAGTATATTTTGATACTGACTTGCTCAGTAGTCATGAAGTGTTTTCAAAGAGGATGATAAAGCAGCCCCTGGTTCACTTGAGGCATTCTTTTCCTGTAATGTTAGTCTTTAGCAGTTGATGATATCTATAGCCATAAGCAACCATATTTCGTTAAGAGACAGCATTTATTTTCTCAAATTTCTAATGCAGTATAACTAGAAATAGTAATCAAGGAACTTTTATTTCCTGTATCTAGTGTTACTACTTAATACTGGAGCATGCATAAGGGTCTCTTGAGCCATATTTAGCTCTCCATTTTATATAGAGTACTAAGTGCCTATAGAAGAAGGAGTATTATTATTTTTAAATATGTTTTTATTGATTTCAGAGAGAGAGAGAGACAGTAATATCAAGGATGAGAGTCATTGATTGGCTGCCTCCTGCATGACCCCTACTGGGGATTGAGCCCGCAACCCGGGCATGTGCCCTGACCAGGAACCTAACTGTGACCTCCTGGTTCATGGGTCGACACTCAACTACTGAGCCATGCCAGCCGGGCGAAGGATCATTTTTCAAAGCTTCTTAGAGGTAAAGGGGAAAAGGTGAGTAAAAAAGATTGAGAGATGGAATAATGTGTAGCTTCAGCAAAAAAAAACAGTTCTGGCTAAGTATGTCTGATAAAGTTAACTTTATACCACCAAGTTTGCCCATAAACAAATTATTTTACACATTACCTAGAGAGGGCAAATAGGACCGTGTAGGCTTTATAATTTCTTTTTATATGAAAATAATGATAATTGGGTTGCGTTTTTTTCATCCATGTTTTTTTAAAGCCTAATTTGTGAAATGTACAATGGAACTGTAATCCCATTCCAGCTGGTGTTAGATGTACAATTTGTGGCCATTGAACCAAGCTCTACTAACTCAGATGTCATTTAAATCTGCCTTTTTAGGTAGGCTTTTAACCAAATTAATCATTCATTTATTCATCATTTATGTGCTAGTCACTATGGTAGACAAACTAGGCACAGTCTGTGTTTGCATGCACCTCACTGTCTGGGGAGGGAAATTAAAAAATAATTCAAATTGTGATGAGTGCCAGGTAATAAA
Source organism: Miniopterus natalensis (assembly GCF_054644295.1). Taxonomy (NCBI): domain Eukaryota; kingdom Metazoa; phylum Chordata; class Mammalia; order Chiroptera; family Miniopteridae; genus Miniopterus; species Miniopterus natalensis. The sequence continues at coordinate 67,289,499 of NC_142081.1, read as the reverse complement.
GGAGGCAATGAAATGGAGATACCGTGTATTTAAAGCTCTTAGGAAAGTTTGAGTATGAAGCAGAACAGAAAAACAATTTCTGAGGGTTCGGGGGTAGAGTCAAGAGACCTTTTTAAGATGTGAAATGGAGCATATTTGTGTGTTAATTAGAATGATACAGTAGAGAGAGATTCCTAAGAAGGCAAGAAGGGATTAAACCAGAGCATATATGGAGAAAATGGCCTGTGTTAGGGAGAAGAGACACTTTCTCTGGTAACAGGCAAGAAGATGTATGCAGATACAGGTAGGTTTGTAAGATTTGATATTATAAAAATGTGGAACTTCCTTCAGATGGTTTCTGTTTTCTTAATAAATAGTGTCATCAAACAGTGATCTTTTATCTTATTGTTGGGTTTCATAACTCCTCTAGGATGAAGAGCCCTTCAATCCAGACTACGTAGAGGTGGATAGGATATTGGATGAGTCTCACAGTATTGACAAGGACAATGGGGAGGTGAGTTGGGTCATAGAGGTACACGAAAGGCCTCTTACAGATTTTTGCTTGTCTGCTTGCCCTTCATTTATTTTTCAGATATGGCTGAAAAATCCCTTGGATGGAAAAAGTTTTTGTTTGGTTGCTTTTTGTTTTTTGTTTGTTTGTTTATCCTCACCCGAGAATATTTTTTCCATTGATTTTTTTTCTTAAGAGAGTGGAAGGGAGGGAGGGATGGAAGAGACAGAGAGAGAGAGAGGGAGAGCGAGAGAGTGAAACATCGATGTGAGAGAGACACATTGATTGGTTGCCCCCCACATGAGGCCCTGGTCCTCCAACCAAGGCCAAGATTGAACCTGCAACCCAGGTACAGGCCCTTGACCAGGAATCAAAGCTAAGACCCTTTGGTCTGTAGGCCTGTGTTCTAACTACAGAGCATACCATCCAGGGCTGCAAAAGGTATTTTTAAATTTTTCTGAGGGATTCTTAGAATGATATTGGAAAGGTAAGGGAGTAGGGGGAGAGGCTAAAAGGAAAGATTTCCATAAAGTTAAACATATTTATAAATACTGGGAGCTATGTTTATAAGTGCTCATTCACCTTGGTCTCATTTTCTCACAGATTTTATATGGGAGACCCTCAGCATTCACTTGGTGAGAGGTGGGGCGGGGAGGGGTACTTCACAAATATCCAAATTTATGAATATAAAAATACTTGTACAGGCTCATAACTTTCTCTATGTTGAGAGTTATTTATTTCCTGAACTTACCATCAATTAAATGCATTTTCATTTGTTATTAAAACAGACCTACTGCATTTGAATCTGTCCTTTTAAACAGATGGTGAGGGCCCACTCCCACAGATTCATATTCAGTAAGTCTAGGATAGGATGCAGAGATCTGTATTTTTATGTTCGTTCTCAACAGATTCTCATGTATAGCTTGATTTGGGAATCACTGTAGTAAAGCTTTTTTAGTTTGGGGAGCAGATTTTACATATGCTAAAACACTATTACAGATTCATAAATCACTTTTTTTATTTTCCATGTAAGAGTCATATAGATCTAAACCACCAGTGAATTCAACATTCTCTCATTTAAATTTATTTCAAACTTACTTAGGCTGTGACTAACCATTTCCTTATAACTCTTTGTTTTCTTTTCGCTTAAGTAGTAGTTGTTGAGTTAGCTTTGCAGGGCCATATTTTATAAAGTCTTTATCAGATAGTGAGGGTCCATTCCCACAGATACTTATTCAGTAGGTCTAGAGTGGGATGCACAGACATTTATTACTTACACGGTGACAAGCAGAAAACAAGAGAATCTTATTAAGCTGTCATTGCTGAGTGGTGAACTGGGCTCAGTCACAAGCTAAGTGACTTGCTTCCATACATCATCCTTATAGGACCTCAGAGTCAAAGTCTTCCCTCTGTAAAATTCAAAGTTTTATTTTATAAGCCTTCAAGGTCACTCAGGTAGAACCTTAGATATCCAAGGCCTAGTATAATTCCATATGTCTTCAAATCCTAACAAGCGTGTCTCCGATAACATATATTCTGCTTTTTGGGTTAGGAGTAGGAGTTATTGTTTATTTTTTATTTGTGGGAAGTGAGTGGGAACTGACCTGTTATTAGGACAGCTTAGTTACTGTTATATTATTCTCATTATTTTGAGGATGTCAGCCTTCTCAGCCTTGTTCTCTGCCACCATACTTACCCTTCCAAAAGTAACTGACCTTTGATTAGGCCCCTTTGTAATGTGTTGCGACAGGCATGACAGATGAAAATGTTTCAGTATGTAAAACTTTTAATTTATGCTCCCAACATTGAATAATAACATTCCATTTTCCCCCTCTCCAAAATGAGTTTAATTTATCAGCCTTTTTACATTACCTGATAGTGGAAGTAAATACTGTAATAAAAAAGCCTGTAAGTTATGATGTTGGAAATTTGTGACTTGGACAAATAGCTTTACAAAGAAAATGACCTGAGCCCAGCCGGGCGTGTCTCAGCGGTTGAGCATCGACCTAGGATCCAGGAGATCGGGGTTCGATTCCCGGTCAGGGCACATGCCCGGGTTTCGGGCTAGGCAGCCAATCAATGACTCTCTCATCATTGATGTTTCTCTCTCTCTCCCTCCTTTCCTCTCTCTGAAATCAAAGATATATTAAAAAAAGAAAAAGAAAATGAGTCACTGCAATAAAGAAAAAGGTACAAGAGCAACTACATTAACTCTAGGGATCCTTGTTCTGTGACTGAAAACTTCTTCCTAGCTGTTCTATAAATTGATAATGAGAGGCTTTTGTTGATTATACTAGGCCTAATCTAATTCTTCTTGCTTCATATAAGCCAAAAATGGAAATGCAGTTTATGTAGTGATCATTGTGAGTCTTAAGACTAGGAGCCAGTTACCTTTGGTCACTGCCCCTTCCCTGTAGTGGAATGCATACATAGAGCATAACACTGTAGTTGGAGCTTCAGCATTTCTCTTTCCTCTTCACTCATTATCTCTCTTCAGTGAAACCTCTCAAAGTTATCTCCTGGCTTTCTGAGGCTCTCAAGGAAATCTCTCTTCCATCTTATGATTGCTCTTTGAAGTAACATCCGCACTCAGAGCTCCAAGAGCTTAGAAGCCCTGTGATTTCACCCTGCTCTTCTCTGGGTTTAGCCTGCTCCCTGCTTCTAAAAGTAGCTTGGCTACTACTGTATCAAATTTAAGTGCCAGGAAAATAGTATGGAACAGAGCCATATCTTTTAATTGCAACCTAATTCAACACATTGGGAAATAATTTTTTTTCTTATGTGCTTGGTTGATGAGCATAATGTTTCAGTGCTTATTGGTCTAGAAATGGCTGGGTAGAAATTTCACTTTTGGAACAGATTCTAATAAATTGTCTGGAAAAATGATCAGAGTCATAGTGCATCAGCAGGTGAGCGTATGGTTGGTATTTTTATCCTGACTTTTTCAGTACCCTTTTAAGGTATTGACATTTTGTGATCAAATTCTTATGCTTTTACAACAGCAGATAACACAAAATAAGTGTCTAAAGGCTTTGGCTTCTTCCCGTCTCTTCTAGCCTGTAATTTACTACCTGGTGAAATGGTGCTCTCTGCCCTATGAGGATAGTACATGGGAGCTGAAAGAGGATGTTGATGAGGGCAAGATTCGAGAATTCAAACGAATCCAGTCAAGGCACCCAGAACTCAAAAGGGTGGTAAGTACATTTGTATTTAGAGTACGAAGTCCATATAGGCAATGACTTAATTTTTCCCCTATAGAACTTTATGTTGTTTTAACTTTTTATTATGAAAATTTTCAAGTATATACAAAAGTTGAAAAAAAATAGTATAATGTACCCGTCACCCAACTTTAATAATTGACATATAGCCAATCTTGTTTCATTTGTTTCTCTACCCATTCACTTCTCTGTTTCCCAGATTGTTTTAAAGCAGATCCCAGATTTCTGTTTCATCTGTAAATATTTCAGTGTTTATACCTAAAGATAAATAATAGCATTATTATTCCTGAAAAAATTTAATCATTCCTAAATATCAGATAACCAATCACTGTATATATTTCTCTGATTCTCTTCTAATATTTGTTAAATTGTTTTAGTTGAATTCTTAATAAGGTCCAAATATTATTATTAGTTAATATGTCTCAAATCTCTCTTATAGTTCCCCTTTGATTTCCTTTCCCTCCTTTGCCATTTTCTCTGGAAGAGACTAGATGATTTGTTCTCTAGAATTTTCCATATTCTGAAATTTGCCAATTGCATTCCCTTTGGAACCTTTATCATGTTCTCTGTCCCTTATATTTCACATAATGGTTACATGTAGGGCAGCACTGTTCATTAGACCATTTTAGAGCTCTGTTGTCCACTATAGTAGGCGCTAGCGACATTTCAGATGCTTAATAGCTACATGTGGCTAGTAATAAAACATTCATCATTCTAGAGTTCCATTTGATACCACTGTTCTAGAAGCTTGATCAGATGGAGAGAAGCCACTAAATCTACTTTATAGGTGGTGGTTCTAGGTTGTCTTTTGTGATATTATCAGCCATTTAAGCATCATTGCCTAGATCCATTCTTTAAGGGTTCTTAAATGGTGATATTTTAATTCTATCATTCTTCATTTATTAGCTAGAATCTTTGCTAAAAAGAAATGTTTCACTTCCTGTTTTGTTACCCTGAGGTACATATGGTACTGGAAAGGAGGGTAAATACTTCAGTTGTTTCCCAGCATCCTCCAAAAGTGACCAGTGGGCTTTTCCTCTTTTTTTAAAAGTGTCATTATGAACTCATAGATTTGAATATATTTAACATGTTCTAATCGAAGAAGTAGTGTTTTTGAATTGACTTGAACTACCCAGTAAGTTTGCCTAATTTTTTTAATGTCTCCACCCCATTTATTCAAATTTCCTATTTTTAAGAATCGTCCGCAGGCAAGTGCCTGGAAGAAGTTGGAGCTGTCGCATGAGTATAAAAACAGAAACCAGTTACGGGAATATCAATTGGAAGGGGTCAATTGGCTGCTCTTTAATTGGTATAACAGGTAAAGAAAGGAGTGGACCTATAGATGGAAGCTTAGTCTGGGGTCTTTATTTTTTGTTCAAACAGGCTTTTTTACATGCTTTTTAAAAGATGGTATCTTTTGACATGCTTTTCATTTTCCATGATGAATCTGCAGGCAGAATTGCATCCTGGCTGATGAGATGGGATTGGGCAAAACTATTCAGTCCATTGCCTTCTTGCAGGAGGTATATAATGTAGGCATTCATGGTCCCTTCCTGGTCATTGCCCCACTGTCTACAATTACTAACTGGGAGCGAGAATTCAATACATGGACAGAGATGAACACTATTGTGTACCATGGCAGCCTGGCCAGCCGGCAGATGATTCAGCAGTATGAAATGTACTGCAAAGATTCACGGGTGAGTTGCATTTCATGGGAATGTTACAGTTTAGAGAGAATGGGTCTAGGTACCTGGTATTTTAGAGGTTTTTGTTGAGCTTGTCTGTAATTTAAGGCATTTTTATCTAGATTGTGCAGGGCATTATCTAGATTTTGCTGTTTTGATGCAGTGGACATTTTGAACCAGTGGAAGTTCTGATTTTATTTATGAATACTTACATTTTAAATAGAATTTTACCAGAATGGATGCGTTTTCATCAAGAAAGTATTTTCCAGAATGAAGTTCATTTAGCCATTTCCTTTTCTTTTTTAAAAAAGTCTATTAAAATTTTTCAAGGAGCTGATTATGTTGAGGAGACAATGTATCTTACATTGGGTGATTTGGCACTGATTATCAGGAAGATACACAGCAGCAGAAGAGGGTGGTGGTGCAGTTTGTATTTCCTATTAAGCCTGCCTGAATATAGAAAAGAAAATATATAATTCAGAAGAGCTCCTTATTTAAGTGCATTTTAGGCCTTTTCTGACTTTACTACCTTCATGCTTAGGGGCGCCTCATCCCAGGCGCGTATAAGTTTGATGCCCTGATCACCACTTTTGAGATGATATTGTCAGACTGTCCCGAGCTTCGTGAGATTGAATGGCGCTGTGTTATCATTGATGAGGCCCATCGACTAAAGAACCGTAATTGCAAGCTACTTGATAGTCTCAAGCACATGGACCTGGTGAGTTCCTCACACTGACTTGTGGGCAGAGACACCTGGAATTAAGTCCAATTCCTATGGAATTAATATACCCCTAATTTAGCAGAGAAGAAAAAAGAATGGGAATCTTGATATTGTATGGCGGGTATGGTCTGTGGGAATGATAACCATAAAGTCATAAAAATTTTAGAATTGAAAGGCAACTCTGGGTTAGTGGTTCTCAACCAGGTGGAGAGGTAGGATACTATATTAGTTAGCCAATGCTGCACAACAAAATATCCTAAAACTTAGTGGCTTAAAACAGCAACTATATTTTTCATGATTCTGTAGCTCAGCAACTTGAACTGTGCTCAGCTAGGCCATTCTTTTGGTCTTGCCTGGAGCCAATAATGCAGCTGCAGCTAGCACTTGATTCTTGTTGTTGGCTGGGGTGCCTGGGTCATCTTTCATATGGCCTGTCATCCTCCTGTTGGCCACACTTTGTTTCTTTAAATGGTAGAATCAGGGCAGTGTTCCAAGAGGGCAGTTGCAGAAGCTGCAATGCCTTTATGATATAGGCTCTGAAACTCACACAGTGTCACTCTGCTACATTCTCTTTGTCAGAGCAAGTCACAAGGCAAGCCCAGATTCAAGGGGTGAACCTTGATAGAAGGAACTACAAAGAATTAATGGCCATATTTAATCCAGCACAGGTACCTTCCCTAGAGGGGGACATACATAATAGTATATCTGTGGGGAATTGAGTGTGGAGAAGCATATGTAATTGCGAAAAAAGTTCTGAATATTTATTTGTTCATAATCATAATATTTAAGTTAATTCAATATGTTAAATAATATCAAAGGTTTTCTTGAATGTTTTGTGTTTATCAAAAGAAAGAAAGTGAAAGAAAAGTTAAGATGGTAATCTGGTCCACTCCCATAATTTTATAGATAAAGAAAATAAAGCCAAAGTTACATGTTTGATAGAAAACCCCAAAAGTCTGTTGTGCTTTCGAGTTTTCTCAGTCTGCTGTTTTCTCTGTTTCTAGGAACACAAAGTGCTACTCACAGGAACACCATTGCAAAATACTGTGGAGGAGCTATTTAGCTTGCTTCATTTTTTGGAACCATCACAGTTTCCCTCAGAATCAGAATTCCTCAAGGACTTTGGGGATCTCAAGACTGAGGAACAGGTAGGAAGTCTGTATCTGATGAGGTACTAACCTCAGACTAAAAGGTAAAGTTTGTACTAGACAGGTATCTGTTGCCATAGGCATTAAGGGTCTCTCTGAACTTCTAACCTTGTGCGTGCATCATTTGTGGCATTGTCCAGAATCTACATTTTTCATATACTTGAACTCTCGTTGTATTTCTCAGTGTTTCCACATAATGTGAGAAAGTTTGTCCTCATGTTACTGATTTCTTTTCTCTCTGTTTCAGGTTCAAAAGCTACAGGCCATTCTCAAGCCAATGATGCTGAGAAGACTGAAAGAAGATGTTGAAAAAAACCTGGCACCCAAACAGGAAACTATTATTGAAGTAGAGTTGACCAACATCCAGAAGAAATACTACCGGGCTATTTTGGAGAAGAATTTCTCCTTTCTTTCCAAAGGGGCAGGTCATACGAACATGCCTAATCTACTCAACACAATGATGGAGTTGCGCAAATGCTGCAACCATCCATATCTCATCAATGGTGAGGAAATTTCTGGAAAATACCTTCCATTTCAATATTACCTGTTTACTTTCTAAATTATATTCCCAGAAACAATGGATCATTGACTGATTCCGCCTAATTTGGGAGGGGAGGTGGGGAATTCTCCTTTTGAAATAATTCTTATGTGAAATACCCTTCTGTAGTGTTTTCTGCCCACTTGATTCTACATTACCTCCAAAATTAATTAGAATTTGCTGTTTGGAATTTCATGAGTAACCACTCAAGTCATTCTGTTCTCTGAATGAATGTTCTTACTGGTATTCCATTTTGCTGTTTTTGTTTTGGATGCCAGTATGGTGGTTTGCATGCCTTTGTGCACACATTTACATATTTTTTACCCAATTAATAATTTTAAGCCTGCCTTACTTGGAATATTTTGTTAACACAATTGAAGATGATTTAGAATTTTTGTATGCTGATACTCTGTGTGTGTGATATATTGATCTCGAATCAGATTACTCTTTTGCTTCCTTATCTCAGTTAAATAAACTGTAGCCTTAGTATGTTTTTCTGGACCTCACCATCAAGTTTGGTTTTTCTTTTGACAGGTGCAGAAGAAAAAATCCTGACAGAATTTCGAGAAGCTTGCCATATTATACCTCATGACTTCCACTTGCAGGCCATGGTTCGTTCAGCTGGCAAATTGGTTCTTATTGACAAGTTACTTCCAAAACTTAAAGCTGGTGGCCATAAGGTTCTGATCTTCTCCCAGATGGTACGCTGCCTAGATATCCTAGAGGATTATCTCATCCAGAGGAGGTGAGTAAAGAGTCATCCCTTGCCTTGTGTTTACTGTATCATCATAAAGCTGCAAAAAAGTAGTAGGGCCTGGGTTTAATTTGATCAGGGCTAGGATAAGAGAAGTATTTAAGACTTATTCTCAAGTTTCTGTTAAGGTTTTGGTCAACTAGATATGGAGGCACTGGTATTGATCCTACTTTGCTTTTTTGCTCTGTTTTTCTGCTTAGTCAATTAAAATTTTTTTTCTGTGACTCCCGTACAGGTACTTATATGAGCGTATTGATGGGCGAGTTCGAGGGAACCTTCGACAGGCTGCTATTGACCGCTTCAGCAAGCCTGACTCAGACCGTTTTGTCTTCTTGCTATGCACGCGGGCCGGTGGACTTGGTATTAATCTCACAGCTGCTGATACCTGCATCATCTTTGATTCAGACTGGAATCCACAAAATGACCTGCAGGTAAAGGAAATCATTGTCTTAGGGACTAACTAAGGAGGTTAAACCTAACTTGGGATGTTTTTTTCAGCAGGATCAGAATCTCTTAGAAAGACTTGTCCTTCAGAGAGTATGGAATTGTGTACTTAGTAAGGGGTGGCAGTCTAGAGGTCAGCAAACTCTTGCAAGGACCAGATAATAAATGTTTCAGGCTTTGCGGAATGTATAGTTTCTGTTGTAACTACTCACCTCTGCTCTTATGGCACAAAAGCAGCCATAGACAATATGTAAATGAATGGGTAGGGCTATGTTCCACTAAAACTTTATTTATAGAAACAGTGGCCATGCAGACCATAGTTTGCTGATCCCTGGTCTACATGATGGAGCAATAATTTCATCTTGAAATTGACTTTGATTTTGATTTGATCTCATAGCTGCGTTGTAGATGTGAATTGTTTTTTTGAGTCAGGCCCCCACCCCCAATTTTGTTACCGTTGCCCTTTTCTTCCATTGTTTTATAACTAGGCACAGGCACGGTGTCATCGAATTGGGCAGAGCAAAGCTGTGAAGGTGTACCGTCTCATCACTCGGAATTCTTATGAGAGAGAAATGTTTGATAAGGCTAGCCTCAAGTTGGGATTGGATAAGGCTGTGCTTCAGTCCATGAGTGGTCGGGATGGCAACATTACTGGAGTGAGTCCTCTTAGTTTATTGATAATGTTTGTACTAGCTCGTAGAAATGGAGACAAGAACTATTTTTGCACAGGAATCTAACCACCTTATTTGTTTTATTTATTTATTTATTTATTTATTTATTTATTTATTTATTTATTTATTTATTTATAGAGAGGAAGGGAGAGAGATAGAGAAACATCTATCTGAGAGCAAAAAATCGATTGGCTGCCTTCTATATGCCCCCTACGGGGGAACCATCCTGTAACCTGGTCATGTGCCTTGATGGGGAATTGCAGCGGCAACCTTTATATTTCTTAAAATATTATTATATGGTTAGATAATATTATCTTGGTAGTCTTCATCTTTCTATTGGGTTTTGTAGATCCAGCAATTCTCCAAGAAGGAAATTGAAGATCTCTTACGAAAAGGAGCATATGCAGCCATAATGGAGGAAGATGATGAGGGCTCCAAGTTTTGTGAAGAGGACATTGACCAGATCTTGTTAAGACGAACCACAACCATCACCATTGAGTCTGAAGGAAAGGGTTCTACCTTTGCCAAGGTGTGTTCTATCTGTGCCAGAGGATAGAGAAGCAGAGAGAGACACAGGAATCTCTAGAATTTATATATGTGTGTGTGAACACATTTGTTCATTTATTTTACTTTTACTAGCATTAATTTTATGCTTATTTTACTCCTGGGCCCTAAGTTTTCATTTCTTCAATTTCTTCTGGGATATCTTTTTCTTATGTGCAACCTCCTCTTCTGGTTTAGGAATAATCTGCTTTTTCAGTAAGGATCATCTCAATATGGCAGGGAGAGCACATGTGTGGGTTAATCCACCCATGAGCTCTGTAAGTTCTGTGCTGCATCTTTGGAGCTTTGTTCACCTGGATGTACTCAGTGACCAGAGAATCTGCATCTAAACTCTGAAGTTCAGCATTTTTTTAAAAGCATGTGCAGCAAAATTCAGTACTCCTTTTGAGCCACTGACCCTATGTCCAGCCCGACTATTTGGCTTGAGCACACCTACCAGTTCCAGTCTTGTAAAGATGGAATGGCGCACATTGCTTCTGTAAAGTGATATCCATCAGATACTTGGTGGCTTTTCAGATATGCATACCCTTGATGGCCTGGGCAGTTTCATGAGTGTTCTTAAAGTGAATGTGAAGATTTGTACTTCTTGGTTTGCATGATTTTGTGGGGTTTTCTGGTAGCAAACCATTTTTAGAGGTCACTTGAGGCTGCTTTGGGAAAGAGCTAAATATATTTTTTTAAAGTAACTGATTCCCCATTGCTTAAAAAAGTAGTATAGTCAACTTTACTCTGTTCCTTTGTTCCTCATTAGGCAAGCTTTGTTGCTTCTGAAAACAGAACAGATATTTCTCTGGATGACCCCAACTTTTGGCAAAAGTGGGCCAAAAAGGCTGACCTGGACATGGATCTACTCAACAGCAAGGTGAGTGTCCTTTTTCTTTAGAGAGGAAATATTGCAGAAGACACAGTACTTTCAGGATTCTTTTTAGCTGCTCTAATTCTTAGATGCTGACCTTGGTTTGTGATAGTGTATTATGTACAAAGTTGTTTGTAAAAACTTTCTACATAGTAGGCCCCAGAAAACTGCTTAGATATCGACCACTTAATTTTGCTTCCTGAATCCCTGTAGATTATTTGGCATGTCCTAAAAAAAATCTCTCTTTGAGTATCTACAAATGTTACATCCAAGGCTATTTCAGTCCATAATTGTCTTAATGCCTTTCCCATGATCATATCATGAAGAGAGTTACTTCTCCTTCTGTTCTTTGCATAGAATAACTTGGTGATTGACACACCTAGAGTACGAAAGCAGACCCGCCACTTCAGCACTCTGAAGGATGATGACCTGGTGGAATTCTCTGATTTGGAAAGTGAAGACGACGAACGGCCACGCTCTCGCCGGCATGACCGTCATCATACGTATGGGCGTACTGACTGCTTTCGGGTGGAAAAGCACCTGTTGGTATATGGGTAAGAACTTACCTTGCCATCAGAGGTTGTGCATCTCTATCCTGATAGACACCCTGTTTGCCTTTCAGATTAGAGATTTCAAAGAGCGGAATAATGGGGGAAACTTTATTGTATTTATTGTTACCATGTTTTCTCAAGATCTTTTTGTCTCCTACCTTCTGGGAGATTCAATTCTGGGGGACTGGGGAATATCATTGAATTAGAGTCCCAAGGAATATAAGTATAATTTCCTTTTTTTTTTTCCTAGTTGGGGACGGTGGCGAGATATCTTGTCTCACGGACGCTTCAAGCGACGGATGACTGAGCGAGATGTGGAGACAATTTGCCGGGCCATCCTCGTGTACTGTCTTCTACACTATCGTGGGGATGAAAATATCAAAGGCTTCATTTGGGACTTGATTAGCCCTGCTGAAAATGGCAAGACAAAAGAATTGCAGAATCATTCTGGTAATTATCAACTCTTTACTTTTCATCTTTTTATAGGTTATCTAATCCTTTCCAGGTCCAAGGGGTTTTCTCAATCCAAGTCTTCAATGTCTCCCCTTCTCCAGGTCTATCAATCCCTGTGCCTCGTGGACGCAAGGGGAAAAAAGTAAAGTCACAAAGCACTTTTGATATCCATAAGGCAGATTGGATCCGGAAATATAACCCTGATACTCTGTTCCAAGATGAAAGTTATAAGAAGCACTTGAAGCATCAGTGTAACAAGTAAGGATGGAATTTAGCAAAGACTAAGTGTTTTCTACCTCAGACTTTCTACGCTATTGTTGAGCCAGCTCTTCGTCTCTCCTTTATAGAGTGCTATTACGGGTACGAATGCTATACTACCTGAGGCAGGAGGTGATTGGAGACCAGGCAGAGAAGGTGTTAGGGGGTGCCATTGCCAGGTAAAGTTCTGCTGTATTTTTTTCCATGCCATTCCTTATTCAAGAAAAGATTGCTTTACTTACTTCATTTTATACTATTGTTATACCTGATCATTAAAACCTATATATTAGGTTATTAGTTTTATATCTGGTACCAGTGGAAAGAAATAGGCAGCTGCATAAGCAGCTTAAATTAATGAATAAAGGAAGATAATTGTAGCAATCTCTTCAAGGATTATTATTTTAATTTTCTGCATTGCTGTGCTTACTGCCCTCTTATACCTTTTTTCCCCAAAGGAAAATGTTTAATGTAAAGATTCAAGATTCACATTATAGAAAATGATAAATATCCTTCTCTTAAGAGTTCAACTTTTGCATTTTTATCTATTTAATCCTGCCACCTTTTTTTCTAGGTGTTTTTTTTATTACTCTTCTTGCCCCTTTTCCTGTCTATGGTTACATTGATAGATTTCCTCCTTCACAAGTTACGATTATCATTAAAATTCTTAATATACCCTTTAACTTTCCCAACATCTTGGTAATATTTGTAATTTTCCTTTCCTCTCATCCCTAAGTATGCTGTTAGTTGTCCATCTTCTTGGATAGAAATGTGGCATTTTATTTTTCAGTTTCCTTGTTGATTTTTGGTATTGCCCTCTTATACCTTTAGTGAGATTGACATATGGTTCCCAGTAGTGGATCAGCTAGAGGTTCCAACAACGTGGTGGGACAGTGAGGCTGACAAGTCCCTGCTCATTGGCGTGTTTAAGCATGGTAGGTGCCTTCTCTTAGTTTGTTCCTTTCCTATTGTAGATTTATGTCCACAGATGGAATATTTAGCAAAATGCTCATGACCGCTAAATGACTTCTGTGATTGATCTTCAATAAACATGTTTGAATGGGAAACTAGTTCTTAAATATTCAGGGCTGAGCAACTATCCCTATAAATAGATATTCAAGAAAGACCAGATGGATAATTAAATCCCAATGTAGGGAGTCTTCCATCTGTTCTCTAATAAGTGTTACTAATCTGTGTGTTGTATGTAAGTTAAGGTTCCACAAATCAGGGGAAGTAGTATATGCTCACTATCGTTAAATGTGCTTAATTTGCATGACTTTCCTGTGGCTTTCTGAAAGTGATCTGCTTCTGTAACATCCTCTTTTTCTAAATGTTCAGCAGGCACTCTGGTGTAGATGTGAACAATAGTATTTGAGTGAAATAAAAATGGGGGGGGAAAGAGAGTATTTTCTCTTCATTCTTGCTTAATGACAAATCCCAGGCATTAAAAACAGTGAACACTAAATTCCAGGCCACTGACTTAGTGAACTGGAATATCATTTCTTTTTTAAAAATACTTTTCAGGCCCTGGCCATTGTGGCTCAGTTGGTTGGTCGTCATTCCGTGCACTGAAAGGTTGCTGGTTGAATTCCCGGTCAGGACACATGCCCAGGTTGCAGGCTCGATCTCTGGTAGAGAGGGCATGCAAGAGGCAGCCAATCGATATTTCCCTCTCACATTGATGTTTCTCTTCTCTCTCCCTCTCTCTTCCTCTCTCTAAAAATCAGTTTTTTAAAAATATTTTTCTGTTTACTTCTATGAAATAAAAGTAATGGCACTGCCCGGCCGGCATAGTTCAGTGGTTGAGCATCAACCTATGAACTAGGAGGTCACTGTGTGATTTCCGGTTGGGGCACCTGGCCAGGTTGCAGGCTTGATCCCCAGTAGGGTGCATATAGGAGGCAACGGATTGATGACTCTCTCGTCATCGATGTTTCTATCTCTCCCTTTCCCTCCCTCTGAAGTCAATAAAAAACAAAACAAAACAAAATAATGGCACTGAATCACTTTTTTTTTTTTACAAGTTTAATGGAATAAGAAAAAGGGTGAGCATTTGTAATCTTCGATTTACTTATGAGACAGAAATTTAGAAGAGTATAAACATCCTGAAGTATATTCATTTGCCATTCATCATAAGTTCAGTCTGTTTGCAGGTACAAGTTTTTAATCTACATTGAAAAATGTGTGACTTTTTCCTAAATTTTTTTACTTTTTTAGTTTCTCATCTATGTAATAAGGATAGTAGAAAGACTACCAGTTAAATGGTTATGTAGATACATTACTATTCTATACAAACTGATTAAATTCCTATCTTCAGTAACTAATATTAAAGCTCTTTATAACTCTAAACTGCTATAGAAATGTTAAATATACTAATATAACCCAGCAGCTGTCCAAGTAAACATTTAAACTATATTTTGCATTGTGAGCAAAGTAGCCCATATAATAATATACTCTAATTATTACATCAGCATACAAAGTAAACATAAAAGCAAAATAGAACCCATGATTTTCTTCAGTTTATGGCCCTTTTTCTTCTAGGCTATGAAAAATACAATACTATGAGGGCAGACCCAGCTTTATGCTTCCTGGAAAAGGCTGGCCGACCAGATGACAAAGCTATTGCAGCAGAACATCGAGTGTTGGATAATTTCTCTGACATAGTAGAAGGGTAAGCATTGGTACTTAGTTCTCTTAAAGTTCCTAGTCTGCCCTATAAAGGCTATTAGTTGCTTGTGCTAAGAGGTAACTCTAGCCTTGACTAAACCCATTGGGATTCTTAATGGTGGTTATATTTAGGAGACCAACAGAAAGAACTCCATAAACGGGCCTAAAACCATACATTGCCATAAGATACAACTAAGGGTGAAAATTAATGTTACTCCCAATTGGCTTATTTGATGTTCTCTTCAGTTTTCTTTGCAGTGCTTTTCTGTACAGCCACAGTAGCTGGGGGATTACTGGTCTTATTGAAAGATAATAGCCATGGAGCTCTCCCATGTCACTTATGTGGTAGAGCCTCAGAAAATTTTAGCTCTGGTTTATCTCCCACTGGTCGCTGGCCCATAAAGGCATTATTCTGTCTGGATACATGCCTCGATGATGAGTTGCCATGCTAATACTGAGCCACCAGGTAGGGCAGTGTTGCCCTGGTTTGGGTGCCAGTGAGTTTAACAAAACTTCTCATATGGAGACCTGAGGGGCATGTGAAAGAGTTGGCTTAGTTCATGAATACCCACACATCTTCATGATTGAGAGGTTTCTCTTTGATGATCACAACCTCAGTTTGCTTAGTGAAGGACCCTCAAAGGAAATTGGGCTGTTAATTCATTGCAAATCATGTATTATGTCACCCTTTTGCTCAGTAGAACAAAGTAGTAAAAATAAGCAAGCACGGGCCATTCAAGTGAAATAATAAAAGTAAGTAGTAGGGAAGAATGGTGGGGGGGTAATGGGTTAAACAATAAATGGCTGTCAAGAGAGGGCAGGTGTGCTGGTCACTGTTTCATTTCAAATTAAAGCAATTTAGAGTGCACTTTGACAATTTCTCCCAGTTCTTTGTTCTGTTTGGGTGCTGTACCTAATTTACTCAGAGTTTAGCACCTGGCTTGCCTTTCCTCCAGCATGAAAGAAAAGACTTCCATGCTGGATTATATATTTGGCCAGCTCTTCATCCTAGGTTCCTCTTAGTGAAAGGAGATATATTGCTAAAATTTTCTCATGCTTCTGAATAATTTTAGGGTTGACTTTGATAAGGATTGTGAAGATCCTGAATATAAACCACTCCAGGGTCCCCCAAAGGACCAAGATGATGAGGTGAGGATTCTCATTTAAGTCTATTTCCTCTATTACTAAATAGTTAAGTATTGTCCCATTTCTTGAATCCTGAAGTATACTGATTAATTTATAATTCGAAATGAAAAATAATTACCATTTGAGAACATAAAGTATTAATGGAAAGGATTGTAATGCTAGCTGGGGAAGATCAGGGATGACTTTGCCAAAGCTGTGGGACCCAAGCTAGACATTGGAAAATACTACTTTTGATAGATTCCTGAGTCCTTTTATCTTCAAGCCATTAAGAAGAACTGACTTTTCAGGCTCTTTTTCTTACTCTCTTAGTTGGTTGCTTCCAGTTTTTTGTGAGGGTTCCTTTCATTAGAAATTTTTCTTGATCCCTTGGTGCCATAGAAGGACACACATGAGAAAATGATTTCAGAGTACCAATTTCCCCTCCTTTCCCTCCCTGCTCCATCCTGTGGGGTGGATCTCCTTCTCTAGGGTGATCCCTTGATGATGATGGATGAGGAGATCTCAGTGATTGATGGAGATGAAGGTAAACATCTAGGTCATCTAGTACAATTTGCGTGGGGTGGTGGGTTTGGGGAATTATTGACTGATTTTGTCCTATCCTGGGATTTCTAAGAGCTTTGCCTTTGGGTGGGTTGAAATGCAAGTATTATCTCTTCTGTTCTTCCTGTACTTCCTTTTCATTCTCCTTTGGTTCCCACAGCCCAAGTAACCCAACAGCCAGGCCATCTATTCTGGCCTCCAGGCTCTGCCCTTACAGCTAGGCTTCGGCGCCTAGTTACAGCCTATCAGCGCAGCTATAAGAGAGAACAGATGAAGATAGAGGCTGCAGAACGTGGGGACCGGAGACGGCGGCGTTGTGAGGCAGCTTTCAAGCTAAAAGAAATTGCACGGCGGGAAAAACAGCAACGGTAAAATATGGCTGGGAATTTGGACTGAACTGTAAGCTTGTCTTCAACCAACTGTAGGCCCTCTATTGAAAAGCATCTTAGGAAGAATTCATTTGGAGTTCTCTACAGAGGGACCATCTTCTTTCCCTTTCTTTTTCCTTAATTATTACACTTCTGTGACATAAACCTCACTCTCTGCCTAATAATAACTCCCAGTAAGATCTCCTATATAGATATTCTCATTATTTGCCCACATCATTTTCCCCTTTAGCTTGCTAATTATTAAATTCTTAGATGTTACAGAGTACCTCTTACTACCTCTTCTACTATCTTCTGGGTCTCCTCAATTTTTATGTATTCAGATACCCTAAGCCACACTAAGAAGTGACCAGTTTCCCTATATTCTTCTGATCACTGTCGCCTGATTGCTCTTCCCTTTGTAGATGGACAAGGCGTGAACAAACTGATTTCTATCGAGTAGTTTCTACCTTTGGTGTGGAGTATGACCCTGACACCATGCAGTTCCATTGGGATCGCTTCCGCACTTTTGCTAGACTGGACAAAAAAACAGATGAAAGCCTTACCAAGTATTTCCATGGCTTTGTGGCCATGTGCCGCCAAGTGTGCCGTCTTCCCCCAGCAGCTGGAGATGGTAAGCAAGACTAGAGGTTTTTGGATGAGTGTCAGGATTGATGGTGACAAAACCAACTCTTGGTTCGTTTCTCCTTCACCTTTATCTCCTGCAGAGCCTCCGGACCCTAATCTGTTCATTGAGCCCATCACTGAGGAGAGGGCCTCACGGACTCTCTACCGTATCGAATTGCTTCGGCGCTTACGGGAACAAGTTTTATGCCACCCCCTTTTAGAAGATCGGCTGGCATTATGTCAGCCTCCAGGTCCTGAACTGCCCAAATGGTGGGAGCCCGTTCGACATGATGGGGAGCTTCTGCGAGGGGCAGCCCGCCATGGGGTGAGCCAAACAGACTGCAACATCATGCAGGACCCAGACTTCTCTTTTCTGGCTGCCCGAATGAATTATATGCAGAACCATCAAGCAGGAGCACCAGCTCCATCCCTGTCACGCTGCTCTACTCCACTGCTACACCAGCAGTATACCTCGCGCACTGCCTCACCATTGCCCCTGCGCCCAGATGCTCCTGTTGAAAAGCCACCTGAGGAGACAGCTGCCCAGGTCCCCAGTCTGGACAGTCTAACTTTAAAGCTAGAGCATGATGTGGCGAGGACCCAACCAACCCCTCAAGTCTATGAGATGCGAGTAGCCCCCTCTGATACTACCCCTCTGGTTTCCCGGAGTGTCCCGCCAGTCAAACTGGAGGATGAGGATGATTCAGACTCTGAGCTGGACCTGAGCAAGCTGTCACCATCGTCCTCTTCTTCCTCATCCTCGTCCAGTTCCAGCTCCAGCACTGATGAGAGTGAAGACGAGAAGGAAGAGAAGCTAAGTGAGTGCATGTGACAGGCTGTTGGCCTTCTTCCCCATTACCCGCCTCTCTGCTTTTCCCTTTCTAAATGTATCCTCAGAGAGATTCAGATTTTGATTTGATAGAATATCCAAAGAGATCTGTTATTCTTTGGGTCTTTATTTATTTATTTATTTATTAAATATATCTTTATTGACTTCAGAGAGAGGAAAGGAGAGGGAGAGAGAGAGATAGAAACATCAATGATGAGAGAGTCATTGATCAAGCCCGCAACCAGGCATGTGCCCTGACCGGGAATCGAACCCCGATCGCCTGGATCCCAGGTCGATGCTCAACCGCTGAGCCACGCCTGGCTGGACTGGGTCTTTATTTCAAGCCTGTATAATACCATTCCTATATAACTTTATTCTTTCATCTTTGCTCACATATTCTCTATGATCTCTAGCTGCTGACCGGTCCCACTCAAAGCTCTATGATGAAGAGAGTCTCCTGTCCCTCACTATGTCCCAAGATGGATTCCCAAATGAAGATGGAGAGCAAATGACCCCTGAGCTACTGCTGCTACAAGAAAGACAAAGAGCCTCTGAGTGGCCCAAGGTAACAGCCTAATTCCTGGACATGTAGAGTCTAGAAATAAAGTGTAACACACAGGAAACAAGAAACAGATGGTTCTGGTTTTCTATTATAATTAGTGCTACATGTTTTTCAATAAAATTCTTCCCAGTTGACTTAGGATTCTGATACTGTTACCTCCCTCCTTTCTGCCTTATGATTTGACCGATCCTGATGATGATGCCATTATTGTTTATCACAGGATCACATAGCTAGTATTCAAGCCCTAAAACCAGTATTGATTTCTTTTTCCCCACTCAGGATCGTGTCCTGATAAACCGTATTGACCTCGTCTGCCAGGCTGTACTCTCAGGGAAGTGGCCTTCTAGCCGCCGGAGTCAGGAAATGGTAACAGGAGGAATTTTGGGGCCAGGCAACCACTTGCTAGACAGTCCTTCATTGACTCCAGGAGAATATGGTGACTCTCCAGTCCCCACACCACGAAGTAGCAGTGCAGCTTCCATGGCCGAGGAGGAAGTGTCTGCAGTCACCACAGCAGCAGCTCAGTTCACCAAACTTCGCCGAGGCATGGATGAGAAGGAGTTTACAGTTCAGATCAAAGATGTAAGCTTAGCATTTAGGTAATGGGAAGTGGGGAAGGAGGCTACAGTTCATGCTACCTAGTTTCACTAAACTCATTTGGTTAGCTAACTTTAAAAATGAAAGAAAAAAAATTAGAGCCCAAAAAAGATCTATGGAGGAAAAGTCATTGTAGTAAAGGAAGAGATCTTATTATGACTTGTATATCATGCGAACTAGATGAAAAGAAACCATATTTTTGAAAGAAGTTTAATTGATATAAGGCTTCTTTTGAGTGGCTTGTTTCTAGATCCTAGAAACTTAGGTTTTAAAATTTTAAATCAAATTGTTGGAAAGCTATTAAAATGACACCTATTAGAGGCCTTATTAAGTTACAAAGGATCATTCATACTGAAATTGTCAGTGTTATTTTTTATTTTTTAAATAACTTTTTTTTAAAGATTTTTTTATTGACTTTTAGAGAGAGAGGGAAAGAGAGAGAAACATCAATGTGAGAGTGAAACATCAGTTGACTGCCTCCTGCATGCCACGTACTGGGGATCAAGCCTGTAACCCAGGCATGTGCCATGACCGGGAATCAAACTGGCAACCTTTAGGTGCACTAGATGATGCCCAACCAACTGAGCCACACTGGCCAGGGCAAATCAGTGTTATAGATGGAAATTTTTCTTTTTCCTAATCCTCTTCCATATTGAACTCTATTAGCTGCTTATTAAGCATTCAACCAGAAAAATTTCTTAAATTAGTATGTGACGGGAATATCAGGAGTTGTCCCTGTGATGAGTTTCCATGCTAATACTCAAATACCAGGTAGGGGGTTTTACCTTGCATTTGGGTGTTACTGAGATACAGTCTGCTTCTCTTAAAGCCACCTGAGGGGCAGTAGGTCAAGAAATGAAATATTTCTAAAGAAAAAGTATATACATTTTGTTATGTTTCTAATTTCTACCCTTTAGTTCAATGAGCCAGAAGATGACTGTTACCCCAAGCCCCCCAAAGCTTAATCTGTACTTTAAAAACATGTGCCATATGACATCTTGGGTGGGTGGGTTGTCTTCCTAGGAGGAAGGATTGAAGCTAACATTCCAGAAGCACAAGTTGATGGCTAATGGAGTAATGGGAGATGGACATCCTCTGTTTCATAAGAAGAAGGGGAACAGAAAGAAACTAGTTGAGGTGAGTGGTAGAGAAAATCTTTAACATGATGATTAGATAAGAGCTTTTTATTCTCAGTAATTGATGAAGGCAATTGGGATTGAGGGACTAGATGTTAGAGTTACCTTATGGCTACCGTTGGCTCTGCTCCCCCTCCCTTCCTACTCCAGAGAAGAGTATGTGCTCATGGGGGTGGATTCTGGGTTTGCAGCTGGAGGTGGAATGCATGGAAGAGCCTAATCACCTTGATGTGGACCTGGAGACTCGGATCCCTGTCATCAATAAGGTGGATGGTACTTTGCTGGTGGGTGAGGATGCCCCTCGCCGGGCTGAACTGGAGATGTGGTTACAGGGTCATCCAGAATTCGCTGTTGATCCCCGATTTCTAGCGGTGAGTGGCAGTTCCATCCAGCAAGATTTAAAATCATTCCCTTGATTTTTACGCTGTGTGAAAGGGAGGAAGCATGCCATATTATGTCATTGTTTCTGCATCTGCAAAATTAGACTAGTAGTACCTACCAGCCATCCTATTTTACAGGGTTGTGAGGATCAAAATAATGTTAAAGCACCTGTTAAATTGCTAGGCAAATATTTGCTCTTCAGCTATTATATAACCACCTAAAATTTTTGGAGAGAGCTGTTTGTTTTCCACTAGGACTAATCTTCTGTTTATCCATGCAATAAGTACTTATTGTCACACTTATTGTCAGGCATTAATACCTTAGTAATTACTCCAGAGAAGATTTTTATTCCTCTAGGGTAACTCATACTTTTCTATTGCAGTATATGGAGGATCGCAGAAAACAGAAGTGGCAGAGATGTAAAAAAAACAATAAGGTAGAATTGAACTGTTTGGGAGTGGAACCAGTACAGACCGCCAACTCTAGGAATGGAAAAAAGGTAGGTGATACTGAGGCATTACCGCTCTGTTCCCACACTAGATGTGACTGGAGAAATTTTTTAATGCTATTTATTCTTTTTCCAATATATGTTTGAGAAAATGTGTCTTCACCAATAAGGAAGCCCGAGTATTTTTATTGGTATTTTTATTGTCATCTCTAGAAGAGCATAAAATTCTAAAAATTAATTTCAGCACTTTAAGCATATTAAAAGATAAGAATTAGTAAGATGTGTTAGAACATTCTAGTCCTTATCCTACTCTTCTACTAAGGGGTTTTTGGCAAATCCTTTAACTTTTTCAGTGTGCACATCCTGAAAAGGGGTTTGGAGCAGATAATTTCTAAAAGTTTATGATTCTATATATTTTATTTTATTTTTATTTATTTATTTTAAATATATCTTTATTTTTTTCAGAGAGAGGAAAGGAGAAGGAGAGAGATAGATAGAAACATCAGTGATGAGAGAGTCATTGATCGGCTGCCTCCTGCACTCCCCCGACTGGGGATCAAGCCCACAACCCGGGCATGTGCCCTGACTGGGAATCAAACCCCAGTCGCCTGGATCCTAGGTGGATGCTCAACTGCTGAGCCACACCTGGCCAGGCGTATTTTATTTTTAAATATATCTTTATTGATTGTAGAGAGAGGAAAGGAGAGGGAGAGAGAGAAACATAAATGATAAGAGACTCATTGATTGAGCCCGCAACCCAGGAATGTGCCCTGACTGGGAATCGAACCCCGATCGCCTGGATACCAGGTCGACTCTCAACCACTGAGCCATGCCCGGCCGGGCGAGTCTATATGTCTTAGACGTGACTTGGAGGCCTACTAAGGAAAACAGTCATGGGGTTTGGGTTGAGAATCACTAATAATATGCCAATAATGGAAAAAGGACAGGAATTCATGTTTTATAGTTTATTGTAACAGTTTTGGTCAGGTTATTTTTTTTCAGGTATATATGTTTTATCATGGCTATAGATCTGGTAGATTAATATCCCATAATCCTTTCTACCAACATATAACTGCAAAAGTTTCTCTTGGCTATGTTTTACTTACTTTGGGCAATAGTTGTATTTTTCAAACATATATAAATCATAGTTTGGTTTGCTAAGCAGTCATTTATAATGGAATGGATTAGCACTTTTATATACTCATTTTATCTAATCATTACTCATTTGATCTTTTATATACATCTTTTTACATGATTTCTCTTTTAACAAAATTGGTTTCCAAATGAACAGTATCTTTTGTACTCAACAAATTCTGAAAACATTATTTTGCACGTAATACATATTTATTTGAGATATGAATTTATGAGGCTTATTTTATATTGGTGAAAGTGGTTTCATATATTGTTTCATGTAAGTATTTTATATTTCATTATAAAATATGGAATGTTTTAATTTTCCCTCTTAGTCTCCATGGGACCAAATGGGTAATAAGCAGAACGGTTGATATGGGAGGCTGATGGCTAGAAGGCTGGTATCTTCTCTGTCTTGAATTTATCATTATAGAGCAGCCTGTAAAAAAGACTTTTCCTCCTTTACTCCTAAAAATAGTATTACCTATTTTTACCTCAAGTACTTTTGCTCATTCTTTATAGTCAGTTGATAACTCTAAGAAAGAAAGGATCATAGGAAATCACAGAAAATCATGACTAGTACAGAATTCTTAATATAGAATTGATTGGCGTGTCTAGCACTACATACTTTATTACTGGGACGTACAGTTTAGGTGCTATAATATTTTAAAGTCTTTACAAATAGAGTTTTGAGATGTTTGTTTTTGTAAGATAGAAAGGTATATTCTCATGTCAGATGCTAGGCTTAGACTGAGCAATGTCCAGAGACACAGGTACCAAGCATCTGAATTTAATGCCCGTTTACCCAGTATTACTCGTATGTCTAACAAAGCAGAGGCACTAAAGTACTAATTTCCAGCATCAGTGAACTTAACCAATATTTGTAGTCAGAACATCTAGAAGAAGCAACTTAAAATTCAGCATATACATACTTTTTTATCATTGTCAAAAACTTTTTAAATTTGGTGAGGAGCTAACCACAATCTTTTTGGTGTTCTAGACATCCAAAAGTGTAATACAACCTCTCTTCTGTTTACCCACTCTAATTCAATAATGAAGGAAAGTATTGTAAATATCAATACAGAGGCACTTCACATGGTAAGATCATGTGAACAACCTGCTGTCAGTCAAGTATACTGTGCAAGTACTGATTCATTCATTGTCTTACTCAGGCACCTCATTAACAAAGGTAAGCATTTGTGAAATAGTTGGCCAGAGTAAAAAGCACAGTGTAGCAAAAAAAAGCAGAACTCTGGTTCACATAAGTACTGTTGATCTTAGCATCAGAATGCTTCAACCAGCTACTTCCAGCATTTGCTCCTAGGACTCTATTTACTTGTTTCATTTTTTTTCTTTCATTCTTTTACTATCTTTACATTCTTTACTATCTGTTCCTTCCTCCCAGGGTCACCATGCTGAAACTGTGTTCAACCGGGTTTTGCCAGGGCCTATTGCACCAGACAACAGTAAGAAGCGAGCCCGTAGGATGCGACCAGACCTTTCTAAGATGATGGCCCTGATGCAGGGTGGAGGCACTGGCTCCCTATCTCTGCACAATACCTTCCAGCACAGCAGTAGTGGCCTGCATTCTGTGTCATCTCTGGGTCATAGCAGTGCCACTTCTGCATCTTTGCCTTTTATGCCGTTTGTGATGGGTGGTGCAGCATCATCCCCTCATGTAGACTCCAGCACCATGCTTCATCACCACCACCACCCCCACCCCCACCCCCACCATCATCACCATCACCATCCAAGCCTGAGAGCCACTGGTTACCCTTCTTCACCAGCCACTACCACCTCTGGTACTGCCTTGAGGTTGCCACCACTGCAACCTGAGGAAGATGAGGACGATGAGGATGAAGATGACGAGGATGATTTATCTCAGGGCTATGATAGCTCAGAAAGGGACTTCTCACTCATTGATGATCCTATGATGCCAGCCAACTCAGACTCCAGCGACGATGCGGATGACTGAAGCCTCAGCTTGGTCCCCATTGCTTGGGTGGCTGCTGTATTTTCATTTACTCTGGCCCTTGGACTATGGAAAAGTGGGAGGGGCAGGGGAGATGTGGGGAAACCCAAGACTCCCACTCCAGGAGGTGAAAAGGAAAGAAAACTTGTACCTGATTGCTTCCAAATTTGAGCGGATTGGGTGGGCAGGGGAACTCCTTAAATAATACATGACCACTTCCTCTTTTCTGGGGAAGGAAAGGAGACTAGAGCAGCTGAGGCGCTCACCCCTCCCTAGACACCTCCATTAACCACAGACTATGTAGCGCTGGCCCAGCCTCTGGCAGAGCCGTTTCTGGCCGAACTGTGGATACAGTGGGAGGGTCAGGAACTGTTACCTTCCTTCCCTTGGCATTAATAAATTTAAGTTAATCCTTTCCCACTCTTCCCTTGTTCTACATCTGCTCAAATCCAATATAAATATTTTAAGAATTGCTGTTCATGATGGGTAATTTCAGCACCAGTTTCCAAAAGTTCATCACTGTTCATGCAAAGTTAACTTGGATAGGGCGAAGTCATTTGTACTCCATTAAAGGATACATGTAAGTGTAGGCTGTCCAGTTTGCTAAAGGCAAGGGATTTAAGCCAGATAGTAGGCAAAATGTTCCAGATTCAAACTCCCAAGTTCTGAGAAGAGATGAGAAGGAAGAATTCGGCAATAACCACAAACATTTTGTTTCAAATTAACTGAATAATCGTGCTTTAGGGTAGCCTTAAATTGTATCACTTTGTGTCAAGGAGACTGGCAAGAGGATGTCACCATTTGGGCCCCATGTACGGGGTTGAATCTTCTCAAGCCCTTCGTTTCTTATAACCCTTCCCCTACCGTTCCAGCGCTCAGATGAAACCTGGGCATTTTATTTCCCTTCCTAAGGCGAAGTCCTTCCCCCATAACTTGGGTAGTAGTTTTATTGGGAGGATGGGCTCCCTCTCCCTAGTTTGAGCTCTCCCTGTCTACGCGGAGCCCCTGACGCAGGATTATTCTCGCCCTGGAGCAGCAGAGGCTTTTGCTTCCCAACCATTTCTAGGAGGGAAACGTGCCAAGTTACGCTGTAGTCTCCCCACTCCCACCCCACGCCAGATCCCGCTCTTTCTGCTTCCCCTTCCTTTGCCAATGGGTGGGGCCGTTGCACCCGCGCGCGGCAGCTTGTGAAGGGCGGGCCCTGCAGGTCAGGCCTCCCGCCCCCTTCGTATTTCCCAGCCTCTGCTGTCTCGGCAAGAACTCGGAGCTGCTGGAAACTACGGTCCTGCAGAGAGTAAGGGCGGAGGCAGAGCGTCACGTGATGACGTCGACTCGCGTGCGGTTGTTACTAAGTTAACAAGAAAACCCCGCGAAAATCTAGACCACATTTTGATTTCCCCACGCTTCCTTCTAGCCACTAACCTCCCGAGGGAGGATTTTAAAAAAAAAGCAAAACCCTGAGCTTTCGGGACCCGGAAGCGGAAAGGGCATATTTGAGGTCGATACTTCCGGGTCATTGGGAGAGTGCGGGATTCCGGGCCGAGAGCGGGTGGTGGAACCGGGACCTCGCGTGATTCTCGGGACCCGAGGAGGAGCGGCGTCTGTGGCTATGGCTGTGACTCTGGATAAAGATGCTTATTACCGGCGAGTGAAGAGACTGTACAGCAATTGGCGGGTGAGACAGATCCCGTAATTTTCCCTAGGGAGCCCCTCTCGTACATCCCATAATAACCCCATTTCTCGGCGCCCTTTTTTTCCTTTCCGTCGAGAATTCCCGGTTTCAGTGTCGCGCCCCTTTCGTTGCTCCAGGATCATTCACCGCAGGAGGTCTCGAGCGCCTCCCCTTACAGGGAATCCCCCCCGCTATCACCCTGCGCTGCGGCCACCACCATCTTCTCCGCGTGCCGGCCCCGGTCATGCATAACAGCCACCTCTCGTAGTCCCTTCCCGCCCTAGAAGAGGCATGCATCATCATTCCCTCCCACTCGGTGATCCCGTCTTGCTGCCCCCTCCTGCACTGTTCACACACACCCACGCACTCGCTCTGTCCTTCCAGAACCCGAGTATTCTGCCTAGGTCCCGCCAGAATTACAACCATCTTCGTAAAGGATGGACGGAGGGTCTAGCACGATGTGAATCGGACTCTTCGCGTTTATTCTTTGCGGGGCTTTTGCTAGAGTTAAATACTGTTCACGCGCAACCACCTTATGTTCTAGGCCCTGCCGTGGGTAACAGAAAACGCTGAAAACCTGCAAGCATTAGTAATACAAAAAACGATGTGATGCATGAAACCTGATTAGTTTTCCTTCTTGGTAGAGTCTCGGGGGCACGTGTACAGAAAAAAAGCTGTTGCAATTCCCAGTCTTTTAAAGATTGGGCAATTTTGTTGCTTGAAAAACGTGCACTGTTAAAATTTATTCTTATGATAGTAATTTGTCAGTTCAAACATTTGGTTACATCCTGTGGTGCAACCTGAACTGTCTAGCTTAAGTCTGGCCTCTGAACTCTCTTATCCAGGGAAGATAAGCTAATAAAGACTTTTTAAAACCTGAAAAACGTCCTGACAAAAAATGTTCAATTCTGATTTCAGCATTGTAAGTTACCTTTCAAATTGATCCTCTACCAAAAACCACGCTCTTAAAATTGGTCATTTCCCTGTCATTCACATTAAAGGTTCCTGTGCATGTTTCTTTTGAGGATAAATGCATTAGATAATTGAAAATAAAGTGGAGTCTCAGTTGCATTTTATGAAAAGCAAAAGTAAGGACTCTACATGCTAGACAAGTCCTGAACATAAATTTTATTTTTAAAAATTTTTATCAGTTTTTAACAAATGTTTTTACAGCTTCTCTCACTGTCACATTTTAAAATTTGAACATGATGCATGTCAGAAAAACTCTAAAAGCCCCCAAATTTATAAAAGGTTAATATGTGCTAATGTGCTGGTAATAATCAGAAGCCATCTCTTCCACCCATAGACCCCAAAATTATACACATTTGATGTGGAGGTTGTTTCTATTCTCGGTGATTCAGTTTATCAAATTATCCTCTCTAAACCATCATAAAAGCTCAGATTAATTTAGAGATCATCATTCCCCTACGTGATAATTAAATATAGAGCATGAAACTAGAAAAAACTTGGGGCCTGAAGACAAATTGGCAAACTTAATCTCAAATGACAGTATTTAAATTCATGAAAATACATTTATTGCCCCCCTCTTTTAGTTTCTAAAAAATATTTAAAATTTATGTTTGCCCTCCTATTTAACTTAATGACATCATTTGAAGGGGGAATGTTAGATGTTGATAAGACCCTGGCGTTATAAAGTTGAGCCAAGTCATAAAAATTACTGATTAGCAAAATTTGTGACTAATTATTATAAAAATCTTATTTGAATGGACTTTCTTTTTTATAATTTTTAATAACTATGCCCAGAACCCACCTGTAGACTTTATTTCTGTATGCACAGTCTTTCCAGTAGAGTGCTTTCATTCTGATCTGCTTACGCATAGATCGTGGTTTTCTGGAGTAATTTCTGGTTGCTTATCCTCTTAGCTGTGCAGAAAAATAGTGAAATATATAGGTGCATGCTATACTTGTTTTTCTTTTACACTTTTTCCTTTAATAAGAAAACTGGCATTGAAATAAGAGAAGAACTTGAAGTTAACTATGTAACTCCCAAGTCTTGTGTTGTCAACTCCCATCTTCAAATCTAGTCTGTTATGACAAAAAATAACTAAAAAATTAGTTTGGGCTCCACATCTACTTTTTAGTCTTAGATACCTTTAAGCTTAAGTCTTTCAGAACTGTGTGGTTGCACAGGCTAACACAAAATGGATCAAACTCTACAACTACATAGAATTGGAGAAAACCAGAACGGTACTACCCCCCATCCCTTTTTAAAAAACAAGAGTGGCAGCTAATGTGGCTCCTGATCTCACTTATCTGCAAGTTGAGTTTGGTTTAGGTACATATTGTGGGGCTACTGCAAATAAGATATATTATTTCTTACAGTTTTCATAACATGTCCTAAAAACAATTGCAGTATCACACTTTTAATTGTTTGAGTAGAAAATTTTAAAACATTAAACATCATGCCTGAGAAAATAGGCTCAGCCAAAAATCAAACAGGAGACCTCCATAGTGACTAGAACTTACTGTTTTATGACTCTTGGATGTTTGACTCTGGTCCAGTCCTGCCTCTTGTTTTTAAATTAGAACTGCTATGAGCAGAAAGGGTTTGTGGCCCCTTTGTATTTCTGCATTAGGAAACTGCAGGTGGTAGTGGTGGGTCATGAGAGGGGCTGTGGGCTTCTCCTCGGTCCTCTTAATACTTACTGGGTCTTTATTTGAGACTTACCAGCTTTTTCATGATTGTGATTATTTTTAACCCAAGTAATGGGAATAGTACTGCATGGGGTACAAGGAAGGGGGTTCCCACCATTCTGGGGTCTTAGCTGCTTTGAGAGCTGAGGAATACAATATCCAGGCACAACTATAACTCATTTGAGACCCACCTATTAAGACATCCTGCTATGAGTGAACCTTTACTTCAGTTATCTGCCTTTTATCCCGAAAGAATTCTGTAAAATGTCAGAATAACAGCTGTTTTCAAAAGGAATGCTGATCCAATGCATTCATTCATGTGGCTCTGCCTGTCAGGATCGAGGTAGTGGGTGGCTCCAACCCTAAAAAGAAAATTTGTGCCCTTGGAGAAAACTAAACTATTATGTCAGTGCTTCTCCTGAGTGCCACTCTTTGGCTCTTTGCTGATTTTTGTCATGGACAAATTTTTTGCTCTGGATTGCTCTCCAAGACTAGTCGGTTATCTTCTGTGGCTTAAGAAATATAGGCAATTCCCATACTACTTTCAGGAAGATAATGTTCATCTCAGTTCTTTATGGTTTCTTTCTCTCTGGAGGGAGATAGGGAAAGGTTTAAATGATGCTTTGGTCTTTTGAGTAAGAGGAATAAAAAAGGAAGTAAATGCCTGGACAGATTGGGATTCGTTTATTTTTGCTTACTCAACTTTTATAGACTATTCTGGTTATCTACTTTTTATGTTTGGTTTTTTTTATCCATATTACCAAGTACAGTTAGTGCCTGGCATGTTATAGGCATCCAGTGAATGACGTTGATGATTTCTGAGCTTTCATGCCTCCCTTTCTTGGTTTAAAAAGATTTTTACCCAGACTGCCATATACTTAGGGTAACCGTTGATCCTGCCTTTCCTGAAACTGTTTACCTTTTGTTCCTGTGTAATTATTAATGGTGCACCCTTTTATTTTCAAATTGTCTGGTTTGGATGGTAAATTATGTGGGTATTCTAGCTATAACCAGAAACTTCAAAAATGTTTCCTCTTTTAATGCAGCACCCAGTTGGTTCAAAGGAAGGTAGTTACTCCTGTGCTCTGCAGTATTTCCCCAACTTTTATCATTCAGATACTACCTTTACAATTTTTGCTGATTCTTTACCACCTATATTGTTTACCTTGCACCTTAAAACTTTTAATTGCCCTGGCCGGTTTTGCTCAATGGTTAGAGCTTTGGCCCTCAGACTGAAGGGTCCCGGGTTTGATTCCAGCCAAGGGCACATACCTCAGTTGCAGGCTCAATCAAAGGCCCCTGTGGGAGGCAACCAATTGATGTGTCTCTCTCACATCGATCTCTCTCTCTCTCTTTTTCTCCCTCTCTCTCCCTCCCTATCCCCTTCTCCCCTCCCCCCCCCTCTGAAAAGCAATGGAAAAAATATCCTCAGGTGAGGATTAAAAAATAAAAAAAAATAAAAATTACTTTAATCAAGTAATACATACCTAGGGGTTTTTAAAAAATATATTCTATTGATTTCAGAGAGAGAAATAGAAACATCAGTGATGAGAGTCATTGATCAGCTGCCTCCTGCACACCCCCTCCTGGGGATTGAGCCTGAAACCTGGGCATGTGCCCTGACCAGGAATTAAACCTTGATCTCCTAGATCATAGATCGGTGCTCAACTGCTGAGCTACCTACCCTGGCCCGGCTACATACATAGGTTTTAAAAAACCAGATCTAACAGCCTTAAAAAAAGTCACCTGCCCCAGAAGCAACCACTTTTAGTTCTTCTCTTATATATTTTGAAATAATATCTATATACTGCTAGTTAGTGATTTATCAATTTTTGATGTTAACAGTTTTGGTAAATTAGAGTTTAAATTTGACTTCTTTATGCTATCACACTTATTTTAACTTCCCTACCTCCTGTTACTTTTAAAATTTCTTCTTGATACATTGTTACGAAAGATTTCAAACATATAGAAAGGTGAAAGAATTTTACAGTGAATACTACCCACCACATAGATTATACAGTTAACATTTTATTACACTTGCTTTATCAGACATTCACCCTTCTTGATAAGTTTCCCCCCCACAATTTTTAGTAAAATCAGTAGTCAGTTTACATTGTTGATGCTTATGTAAATAGTTTCGCTGCTGGGTGAAGTAACAGGACAGTTACCTTTCCTTTTCCTCTGTGGTTTTTATTTTTCCTGGCATTAATGATTGCCTCAGTTTGTCTCCCTTTTCAAATGTCCTTAGTCCTCATTTTTTCCTGTAGGTCTGTCATAATCTCATTAATCTTTTATTCTAAAATTCTCTTCTGATATTTTATTGACTTTGTGTTTGTTTTTTAAACACAACCATCACTACCTCTCCCACCCTTCCAACCTTACATTATACTGTTCTATTTGTATAGGTTGCTCTCCAGGCCTGTTAAACGTTGGGACTTTCTAATGTTGAGTCACCTATATCCTATAGCCCATGTCTTGATTTTTTGTGTTTTTTTAGAGCATTTTCTCTAAGAGATTCTTAAGAAAAGATATAGCAAATATGTATTTCTTGAGCCCTTGTATCTTTAAAAGTTTTGTCTCTACTTTTTGTTAATAATACAGTTCAGTGGGTATAAAATTTGAGGTTGAAAATCACTCAGAATTCTGTTCAGGATTGAAGCTATTGTCTGTCAGTCTTCAAGCTTACAGTGTTACTTTTGAGAAGGCTGATGTGATTCTATTTTCTGTTCCACCATATGTGGCCTGTTCTCTGAAATATTTAGAATCATCTCTTTATTCCTTATATTTTGAAATTTTACTACATTGAGCTGGGAAGTGGGGGGCCCTTTTAGTCTTGGCTTATATCCTATAGTGCTAGAATCTTTCTTAGATGATTTTCTCCTCTCCATTTCTGGAGTGATCTCTTTTTTTATTTGTTATCTTTCAATTTTATTTTCTATCCCTTTGTTTTTGACTTTCAGATACTGTTTTTTAACTTTATTCTCCAACTCTTTATTGAAATTTTAAAAATTTCAACTGCTTTTAATTTCTAAGCGTTCTTTCTTATCCTTTTCTTGTTTCATGGATATACTTTGTTTATTTCTCTTATGGGATTGTTTATTTAATTTTTAGTTTCTGTCCTCTGCCTTGTCTGTTTCCTCTGGGTTTATTAGCTTTCTCTCTTACCTGTTGGAGACTTCACAAAAATCAAAATGAGGTGTGGCTATACTCATGCATATAAAGAAAAAGGCAGTAAGAAACTGGTTGGAAGCTCTGCATGAACAGGGCCTCTCAACTAGTAAAGTTTACTCTAGAGTGAATAGGCTGGCTCGTTCTGTGGAGGACACCCAAATGTCAGTATTGAAGTGTTTTCTCTGAATTCAATGAAAATGCACAGAAAAATCCTCTAATTCTTTTCTTTGGGGCATGCTCCTAATTGTCATTCAAAATACAGACTTTTATTTAATTTCCCAACATTTAGCGCTTGCCTTCTGCTGGGCCTATTTGAGTCTAGCTAGAGCCCTTCTGAGTTCATTTCTTCAGAGAAAAAAGCAAGTCTTGTCCTGGAGAGATTAGGAGTTGTCTCAGGGTTCCCAAGAACTGGAGGGGTCCATCTCTTAAGATGCCTGACGAGACCTCCTGTTTTAAGCTCTGAACTCATCCAATATACCATATACCTCATCCCCCTTCCTTGATACTTGGTGCCTCCATAATTCTAATCCCACTGGGGCTCTAAGAGATATGCATACTTACCATCCCTACCTTCCCAGTGAAACTACTTGTAGAACACTGAGGGTGTTGCTCCTCCAGCTCTGCTTAGCCGCTCACCACTGTCCTTTTCCTCTTACAGGCTATTGAACTCTCAACCTACACATTCAGAAAAGTTACTTCACTATAAGTGGAAAATTGCATCACTTTCCAAAAATAAAACATAGCTGTCAAAAAATAAAGATAATGTAAGCACAACTTCATCATTAAATTGTAGCAGGTGCTAAGGATTACCATCAAACATATATTCTTGATGTAATCAAGTGTGTTAAAAGAGAATTGAAAAGTATGTAACTTTTTTGCTCTGTGAATATTTAAAGCCACATTTGGAATCACATAAAATCATCTGTGTGGGATGTACACTTTCAGAAAGTCTGTTCTGTGTATATTCTGTACTGATTATGTAATAAACAACTAACCTTTAACATCAGTAACAGTAGTGGTATGATACACAGTAAATTTTTAACAAATGGTCATTTCAGTCTTTAATAATAATGGTAAACACAGGTAGTTACTATGAGATAAGTACTATTCTAAGCACTTTTTACAGTTAGCACTTTGGACACACTCATGATCAAGGAGACAAACAGAGATGTTAGTGGTGGGGTCAAGGATTCAAACCCAGGCAGTCTGGCTTCAGAGGAAGCCCTTATCTGACCTGATAGACATTACTTTCTCTAAATACAGAACATCTTGATACCTATGGCTTGCAGTTGCTGAAAGAAATTTCTGGTAAATTTAAGAAGTCACCAATACTGACACCTTACCTGAAAAGTTTGTCGAATGACCTTGTCTCCTTATAGGTAAAAATCAGAAACCTTCCAAAGGAATTAATTTTTATCTTTAGGACCTTAATGAACATATTTCCTTGTCTGATTTGTTAACTGAAAGTTAGCAATGGTAGAAAAAGTATAACTTTACCTGCTATTCTATAAGAATTATAGCCAGCCTGGCTGGCATGACTCAGTGGTTGAGTGTCTGTCTACCTATGAACCAGGAGGTGGCAGTTTGATTCCTGTGGCACATCCCGGGTTGCCGGCGCAATCCCCAGTGGGGGGTATATGCTGGAGGCAGCAGGTCAATGACTCTCGCTCATCATTGATGTTTCTGTCTCTCCCTCTCCCTTCCTCTCTCTGAAATCAATAAAAACATATTTTTTAAAAAGAATTATATCCTAAAAACAAATAGTCATTTTAAATTTAATATGTGCATTTTAATTAGACTTCCAGCACCTTTTTTTCCCCAGCCTAAATCATTAGTGTGAAGATTGCCTATATATTTTTGAGGCATGATTTGAGGTTTTGAATCTAATGATACATAACTACACCTGAAGCATATTGTGAGGATTACAGATAATAAATGCAAGAAGGCACATATAGAAAGTGGCTGCTCAGTAAATGCTGTTATTCCCATCTGAAACACCTGTTTCAGTCAGACTTTGGTGTCAGATGGACCAAACAGACTGGAAGGTGGCAGAATTTGGAGACAAAGGATTTGGTGGATGTTGAGAAGCTATGTGTACCAGGGGTCAGTCACTGCTGCCCAGGTAATTCATCTAGAGAGGGAAGCACAGGGGCTGCAAGTCCAGATTTGACAAGGGCTCCAGTCTGAGTTCTGAAAACCAGCCTAAGCAGAAGAAATCAGATAGGAATCTGGGCCTCTTAAGCAGCACAGAGTTGAGCCCCGTCCTCAAATGCTGGCATTTGGAGCTGGCTCCAAGGCTGGTCCTAAGGCAAGGGGGCTGCTATGCTATCTAGCCTTGGTGCTTTTTTTTTTTTTAAACTAGCTCCCTCCACTCCAGTATTTCAAAACAAATTCCAGACATTACTTAATCATAATATTTTAGTATTATATATAGTTTATCATGTAAGTTTTACAAGCAGATTATTTTTAATCTCCCACAGTTTCAGACACTTTCTCAGTGTAATCTGTATAAGGTATTTATACTCCTCATAAGGTTTGCAAATAAAAAATACTATTCCCGATTTTGCTGTCAAAATATTTGGTTTTATTGTAATCTTTTTCATTGACATTTTAAGAAAACAATTTATCCAGATTCATTATCTTTAGATATCTTAGGTTCTGGTGGTGTTATATTTCTCCTGGGGTTAGAGCCCCTCAGTTTTTATAAAGATTCAACCAACAGTATTTTATGAAATGGTCAGAGCAACTGGTTCCAAGAGAAATTAGAATTTATCGTCTTATCTTCTTAATCAGCAGTGGAAAACTAGGCATTTTACATGAATTGAAAACCTTGAGATTTGTTGGGTTTGTTTTCTCTATTTGAAAAAAAGCTGAATAGGCCTAGCCGGTTTTCTCAGTGGTTAGAGCGTCGGCCTGCAGACTGAAGAGTCCTGGGTTCGATTCCAACCAAGGCCATGTATCTCAGTTGCAGGCTCAATCTCCGGTCCTGGTCAGGGCATGTGCAGGAGGCAACCAATGAATGTGTCTCTCTCACATTGATGTTTCTCTCTCTCTCCCTTCCACTCTCTGAAAAGCAATGGAAAAAATATCCTCGGGTGAAGATTTTTTTTAAAAAAAAGCTAAATATGTGGGTCTTTTTCTCTCCCTATTTTTAATTGTATTAAGCTCTCTTTGGATGATTTTCCCATATTATTACTGATTAAGTCACATGATCGTACTCTGTATACTTTTAAAAATGAATTACTGTGTATTTTGAATTTTTGTACATGTAGTTACCTTTTTCTTTGTTGAAAAATTTTGACTCGACCAAGATTTCAAGTATCAAAAAATACTAAAAGGAACTTTTTGGTTAGTTTCAGTGGTGTTTTCTTATATCTAGAACACATGAGCATTAAATATAGGAGGAGTACCTGTTACTAATTTTGGGAGGTTATCAAGATAGCAGTAATATTATTGACACAAAGTCCATGTTTATTAAAGAATTGGAGTGTGCGTAGCAAAAATTTGGGGAGGAGAGAATGATGCCAAAGTTAATGTTGATAAAAATATGTCATAGGAATCATAATAGCTCAGTGATTCTCAAACTCTTTGATATCAGGACCCTTTATATTCTTAAATTATTCAGGACCCCAAAGAGCCTTTCTTCACATAGGTTGTATCAAATATGTAGAGAAAGTCTGACTTCATATATACCTGCAACTAAAAAAGGGGGGATATTTTAATACCTGTTCAGATAACTACTGATATTCTTTGTTACTACACCAAAACTCAAGAAGTGGTAATCTCTTAAAAGTTAGTTGTAATGTGGAATTTGAAACCACAGCAGTGAGTTTTTTATACTCAAGTTATTGATCTGTTTTGCACCTTGGATCCTTTATGCATGGATGACTTTGTAGCATCATGCAGTGCTTATTTGGAAAGTATTGGTTCCCTCAGTTGTACAGATCTAAATGTTACACGTTTCATTATATAGTATAGAAGAACCATGCTTGTTAATATCACTACTGATCTCATCAGAAAAGTCTTAAGTAGGGAAGCTGTCAAGTTCACAGTGGAGGGTACAAAATTTTAATATTTGCTTGAAAACTCAGCTTTTATCATTGATAGACACATGTCATTTATTTTCCTTGAAGTAACAGGCTCGCTTCATTCACTTTCAAGAAAATGTATGCCAGATACTCAAGTCTGTTTAAATGACTAACTCAGCTTGTTACTCATGTAATTGTATGAGTGCTCTTCCTTGAGACAACTGTCATACTTCAGTGTGCATAGAGAAGTCCTTTGTGTGTACTTCCCCTGTCTTTATACAGAATATTTTTTTAAAAAAACATATACTCAAGGGTTGGAATTTCATAATATTAATCATTTTTACTGCATCAAAGACATACATTCTTTAGTGAAACTGGCTTCATTTTTTTCTTTCCATGAGCATGTTTTAGTGAAAAATTAGTTTGATGCCACTACTTTGATTCATGCAAAGGAACTAGCAGTTTTAACTACCATTGCTTTTGTATCATCAGTGAGAAATAATGTTAAAACTTTACCAACCTGGCCCGGCCGGGCGTGGCTCAGCGGTTGAGTGTCGACCTAGGATCCAGGTGATCAGGGTTCGATTCCTGGTCAGGGCACATGCCCAGGTTGCGGGCTCACAACCGATCAATGATTCTCTCATCATTGATGTTTCTATCCCTCTCTCTCCCTCTCTCTCTCTGAAATCAATAAAGATATATTTTAAAAATTTTAAAAAATTAATTAAAAAAAAAAAACTTTACCAACCTGAAGAAAAACATTTTCTCACTGAAAATCATTGGGTGAATGCATGCAGTTTCTATGTGGTAACTTCTTTGGGCTGTGTGTTTTGTTGTAGTAGAGAAATTCAACAGAACCCTCAGTTGCTATCATATTTGGATTCTTGGCAACTAGAATCCTTAAAATGTGGAGAAGGGTCTTATGTAGATGTTTTTCTTGACTTTATAGGGGAAGTTAGAGATTTGACCTTATAGTCCACAACTAATTACCAATCCTTCGGTCTTACAGTGCTGTCCAAAAGTTGTTAATGGTTAGGGGACTCACATTTAAACTCCGGTTTCAGAGCTTACTTAAAAACTGCAGTAACCAAAACAATGTGGTACTAGCATAAGAATAGATATGTAGGTTGATGGAATAGAATTGAATCCAGAAATAAACCTTCACATTTATATCATTTGATTTTTGACAGTGGTACCAAGACAGTTCAACTTACAGTGCTATAACAACTGCATATCCACATGCAACAGAATGAAGTTAAGCCCCTTTCTCACACCATACACAAAATTAATTCAAAATGAATCATAGATCTGAATATAAGCTAAAACTATAAAACTGTTATAGGAGAAAGTACAGGTGAATCTTTTAAGTCCTTAGTTTAGGTAAAGCCTTCTTAGATGTGACATCAAAAGCACAAAATGTCCTGGCTGAGTGGCTCAGTTGGCTGGAGTATTGTCTTGCACACCAAAAGGTTGTGGGTTTGATTCCTGGTCAGGCTTCAGTCCCCAGATGGGAGGCAACTGATGAATGTTTCTCTCCCTCTCTTCCTTCCTCTCTTTAAAACATATCCTTGGATGAAGATTAAAAATTTTTTTTTAAGCACAAGAAAATAATTTGGATTTCTTCAAAATTAAATACTTTTATGCTTCAAAGGGCAGCATTAAGAAAGTAAAAAGAACCCACTGGGAGGAAAACTTGCAAATCATCTGATAAGACACATCTCTAAAATACAAAAAGAGCTCTTGCAATTTAATAATAAAGTAATAACCCACTTACAGAATGAGCAAAGGATCTGAATAGGCACCGCTTCAGAAAAGATATACAAATGGTCAGTAATCACATGAAAAGGTGCCCAACTCATTAGCCATCAGAGAAATACAAGTCAAAACTACAGTGAGATACTTCACACCTATAGAATGACTCTGATAAAAAAAGACAACAATGTTGGTCAGCATGTGAAGAAATTGGAAATCTTATACATTGCTGTTGGGAATGTAAAATGGTGTAGTCACTTTGGAAAACAGTCTGGTGGTTCCTTAAAAAGTTAAACAGAGTTACCATAAGACCCAGCTATTCCTCACCTAGGCATATACTCAGAAATAGCTCCACACAAAAACTTACATGAATGTTCATAGCAGCATTATTTATAATTGCCAAAAAAAATTGGAAATAACCCAGATGTGTAGCAATAGATGAATGGATACAGTGTGGTATATACATAACAACAGAAGTACTGAAACTTGTTACAACATGGATGAACCTTGAGAGCAAGTTAAGTAAAAGAAGCCAGACCCAAAGACCACATGTTTTATTACTCCATTTATATGAGATGTCCAGAATAGACGAAACCATAGAAACAAATTAGATTCGTTGTTGCCTATGGCTAGAGAGAGATGGATAATGATTGCTAATGGGTTTGTTTTGGGGAGATGAAAATGTTCTAGATTGTGGTGACGGTTGCATAGAATAAATGGCTGTGAGGTTGTCAAGTAAATAGGTATCTTAAACTTGGACTTTTAGGTAAAAATGATATACTTCTTAAATAAATACTGGGCCTGGCCAGGCATGGCTCAGCGGTTGAGCGTTGACCTAGGATCCTAGGCGATCGGGCTTCGATTCCTGGTCAGGGCACATGCCCAGGTTGTGGGCTCAATCAGTGACTCTCTCATCATTGATGTTTCTATCTCTCTCTCCCTCTCCTTTCCTCTCTCTGAAATCAATAAAGATATATTTAATAAATAAATAAATAAATAAATACTGAATTCGCTGTTCCTATTTTGCTAGTGTAAAAAGAAAATAACCAAATTACCTATTCTTTACTTTTCAGAAAGGAGAAGATGAGTATGCCAACGTCGATGCCATTGTTGTATCTGTGGGTGTTGATGAAGAAATTGTTTATGCCAAGTCAACTGCCTTACAGGTGAGGGGTTATATCAGTTCTTAGACCTGGAAGTCATTGAATCATCTGCACTGTTCAATATAACAATCACTAGCCACATTAAAATTTTAATTCCTCAGTCCTAAGTCTCAAGTACTCTCTGTTGGTTACCATATTAGAGCAGATACAGAATATTTTCATCTTCACAAAAAGTTCAGTAGACAGCACTGATTTAGAAAATAAGGAAAAAGAAGTATATAAATTGGGATGGATTTAACTGTGTATATCAAAAAAATCTAAACAGCGGGTTACACAAAGTATTTCTTTTTCTCTTAGATAGTCTTCAAGGACCCAGTTTTTTTTCCATGTGTCTAGTCTCCCATTCGTAGAGTTTAGCCTCTGTGCTCATGGTACAAAAATTGCTAAACCTCCAGTCATTACATTTGCATTCCAAGGAAAAAGAATGGAGAAGGAGAAGAAAATGAGAGAGACCTTCTTCCCTTTTTAAGAAGACTTGCCTGAAGTCCCACAGAATACTTCTACTTATAATTTATTGGCCAAAATGTAATCTGTTGGCCATACTTAGTTGCAAGAAAGCATGGGAAATAAGTCTTCATGCTGAGCAGTGTGCCCAGCTTAAAATCCAGTCTTTTTGAGAGAGAAATGAGTAATTGGTACTCAACTAGCAATCTTTTGGGGAGGCAGAATGCACAGTTCCCTAGGGCACTATTCTGTCTTGAGTTATGCACTTCTGTCCTAAACAATAAGATAGTTTCTATAAACACAAGTTATTTAAAAGATTTGGTGGTCTTTGTTATGGAATACTTCAAGCATATAAAATTAGGTAAAATAATATTGAATTCCGGTTTACCCATTATTTAGTTTCAGTAAATTGTCAACTCCTGGCCAATCTCATTTCATTTGTCCACATCCAGGCCCCCCTACCCCTAATTATTTTGGAGTTAATTCCACATAATCTTACAAGTATTTCTATGTAAATACATTTTTTTATCTGTAAATGCCATTGTCATTATTGTCTTTTCCCATAGACATGGCTCTTTGGTTACGAACTAACTGATACTATCATGGTCTTCTGTGATGACAAAATCATTTTTATGGCCAGCAAGAAAAAAGTGGAGTTCTTGAAACAGATTGCCAACACTAAGGGCAATGAGAATGCTAATGGAGCCCCTGCCATTACACTGTTGATACGAGAAAAGGTGAGAACTAATAAAGAATGTGTCATAAATGTGAAAGAATGTTTAAAAGTGATGAACAGAAATGCCTTCTAGGAATTTAAAAGAATATGAGGGGAAGATTGGAACTGGTAGTTGTAATTACAGAGTTTTGTCATATCTTCATTGTTAGGAGGAAAAATATTGAATAACCCTATTGGTTCTGCAACAAAAGAAATGGGCTATGAAACTCTGGTGACCACTAACTTTATCTGTCCATTCTCGAGGATACTTTCAACAAGTTTGTTTTCATCTGAGTACCTTAATTGGAACAAAAAACTTCAAGTGTCCTTAAGGAAATTTAGATATACCTCAGTTCCAGTTTTTAGTAAATTTTGTTGTTGTTGTTGTTGTTTTTGTCATACTGCTCACCCAACAAAGATTTTTTTCTCAGAATATTGTTCACTTATGAGTTTGAGTTTCTTAGCTATTCCTGGAAAAAGGATATTGTCAACTTACATGGCACTTCACTTAAGCATATAAAAATGTCCCAAGAAATTTTGTGTTAACTTTTGGTTTGCTACTGTCTGCCCTAAAGAAGTAGGTAGGGCATGGGGATAGAATTTATTCTTTCCAGGGTTTAGAATATTGGTCTCTGCCTGTTTTTTACTAGTAGAATATAGATGTCTAATTTTAAAACCAATTGACAAACCCCTCTGTCCTGTGATACTGGTAGAATGAAAGTAATAAGAGCAGCTTTGACAAAATGATTGAAGCCATTAAAGAAAGCAAGAATGGCAAGAAGATTGGAGTATTCAGCAAAGACAAATTCCCTGGAGAGTTCATGAAGAGCTGGAATGACTGCCTCAACAAAGAAGGCTTTGACAAAGTAAGAATACTCCTGAAAACAAGCAAATTGAGAGTTAAGGCAAAAGTGTGACGAACTTCCATAACAGATAGTGCAGAGAATATGGGAAAACTGTACATTTATTTACATTTCTATTTTTCATTCCCTTTGAGCAGTAAGCCATTTTACTTTAAACTCAGGAGTGGGGCATTCAGGAGATAGTTCAGCTACTTAGAAACGTCTCTTGTCCAGAAAAATTTTGTTTTATCCCTGATCTCCTATTTTTCTTCAGCCTTTACAGAAACCTCTACAGAGGGGCATTTACATGTAAAATGGAACATTAGTTTAATGCCCCTTAAAATATACACAATGACCTAGTGGTAAAGAGCTATTTCAGATGTTTATTCAATCCAAGAAAAGAATATTTAGATATTCTGTAAACTACTGATGAATTGTTTGCTAAATAACCTAATATCACTTACAATATTCACATTGGGAGAGATGCATTTATTTAGCAATTCTATATCTGCATGTTAGAAACTCTTACCCCTTTGACTGCAGATAGATATCAGTGCAGTTGTGGCCTATACCATTGCTGTAAAGGAGGACGGGGAGCTCAACCTAATGAAGAAAGCAGCCAGCATCACCTCTGAGGTCTTCAACAAATTCTTCAAAGAAAGAGTCATGGAAATAGTTGATGCAGATGAGGTAAATGGAGAGAAGAAAGTCTTTTTACTATTTTAATGAAGCAGAAATAAGTCCCTACCATGTAGTGTTATGGTATGTGTTTAGCTGCCTTTGATAATTAAGTTGGTGGTGTCTCATTGTGCCAGCTCTCTTTCAGAACAACTAAGCCTCCACTATAGTTTCTTGAGTTTACCGGTATTTTACTTGAGAATTTCTTGAATAGCTGTGAATTCCACATATTATTCTCTAAGTTTGCTTCGAATGTATACCAGTATATCATCTGGTGCATAAATCATTTCATAAGACTTTTATAGCACCCTAAGTGATATCAGGATATATGTTGTCTTCCATTGATAACATCCAAAATTGCAGCACCCCTTTTTGCCACCATTTAGTAAGTATTGTTTCACTTCTGGGTACACTTACAGAAAGTTCGACACAGCAAACTGGCTGAGTCTGTGGAAAAGGCCATTGAAGAGAAAAAATACCTAGCTGGGGCAGACCCCTCTACTGTGGAGATGTGTTATCCTCCTATCATTCAGAGTGGTGGCAACTATAATCTCAAGTTCAGTGTGGTGAGGTAAGTGTGAGGACTTCAAAATAAAACAATAGCCAGAGCATTTCAACCTTTAACCTATTTTTCCTTTGACTCATTCCAGAATTCAGAAAGTAGGAGGAGACAGAATAACTGTTAATCTGCCTTCTATATTATCTTCTTGTCTTAGTCCATGCATATTTCTATTTTATTTCACAGTTACTCATTTCTTACTTGAGCATTTGAATATAAGCATTTTTTCCAAATGACTAAAAATGTCTGGCAAAAAATGCAAAACATACCCCTCCAAAACATAAAAATCTTATTAGGTATTCTATAATGTAATTTGCATTTTAGTTTTTAAAAATACTATAAAGAATGCTTTTTTTGCCTGGTCAAGTCTTAAGGGACTAACTCAGTGAATATTGGAGTTCATAGTGGACTGGTGGATAAGTGACTTCTCACCACTGCACTATTAGAATATAATGAATAAAATTTAGTATATCCTTTGCGTAATTAGGATACAACTCCACTTTTCAGTGAATTTTTATCCTAAAATTTTGTTCACTAATTTTACTCCAGAGCCTTTATAAACTGGTTTATTTAAAAAAAAAAAAAAGTTTAGGTCCTTGTTCTGATTAGCTTTGAGATGTAGCAGGGAAAGTTAGTGAGTACGGATGTTGTGTGTCAGTGATACTAAGGACTTTCCTAGTTTGGGTAATCAATGAAATGCTTTCTTCCTTTGGTCCCTAGTGACAAGAATCACATGCATTTTGGGGCCATCACTTGTGCCATGGGTATTCGTTTCAAATCTTACTGCTCCAACCTTGTTCGCACTTTGATGGTTGACCCTTCTCAGGAAGTTCAAGAAAATTACAACTTTTTGCTCCAGCTTCAAGAGGAGCTGCTAAAGGAATTAAGACATGGTGAGGCGCCTTATAAAAGAACGTTTGGAAATCATGTAA
This sequence comes from Miniopterus natalensis, assembly GCF_054644295.1. NCBI lineage: Eukaryota > Metazoa > Chordata > Mammalia > Chiroptera > Miniopteridae > Miniopterus > Miniopterus natalensis. Next base: position 67,246,139 of record NC_142081.1, on the reverse strand, counting down.
CAGAAGTGTTATTAATGTTTATGTGACTTTATATCCCTGAGGTGCTCAAACTAAAAATAGATTTTACTAACTTCTAATTATCGTAGCATTTAGTTCTTGAATCTGCTTTTCTTTTAGGTGTGAGTGCTTATTGTGGTTTTTACATCGATGTTTACAAAAACCTTTCTGACTGGTTAGACCTCTGTGTTCAAATCTTCATAAACTAATGTGGCCTTGCCCAGCCGGTTTGCCTCAGTGGTTAGAGCATCGGACTGCAGACTAAAGGATTCTGGTTCAGTTCCAGCCAAGGGCACTTACCTCGGTTGCAGGCTCGATTCCTAGCCCTGGTTGGGGCCCGTGCAGGAGGCCACCAGTTGATGTGTCTCTTTCACATTGATGTTTCTCTCTCTCTCTCTCTCTCTCATCTCTGTCTTCTACTCTCTCTGAAACGCAGTGGAAAAAGTATCCTTAGGTGAGGATTAAAAAAAAAGCATGGTCTTACTACTCTTCTTTAGAATTTTAGAAAGTTCTTTTTTTTTAAATTTAGTTATAATTGATATACAAAATTAGTTTTAGGTGTACAACCTAAATATTGTGAAATGTTCACCACAACAAGTCTAGTAAACGTTTGTCACCATACAGATAGATTTTTTCCTTGTGATGAATGAGAACTTTGAAGATTTATTCTATTAGCAACTTTCAAATATACAATACAGTATTATTAACTATAGTTGCCATATGTTATTACATCTCTGTGACTTTATTTTATAACTGGAAGTTTGTACCTTTTGGCTCTCTTCACCCATTTTACCCACTTCCCACCCCCTACCTATGTCAGCCACCAATCTGTTCTCTCTATAAGCTTGGTTGGTTGGTTGGTTGGTTGGTTGGTTGGTTGGTTGATTTGTTAGATTCCACATATAAGTGAGATTATACAGTATATGTCTCTCTGTATAACTTATTTCACTGAGGATAATGCGCTATGGTCCCTCCATGTTGTTGCAGATGGCAAGATTTCATTCTTCTTGTATCCCTTAATAATATTCTGGGGTGTGTGTGTACCCTTGAATAACACAGGGTTTAGGGGCACTGACTTCCCTCAAAGTCGAAAATCCACCTGTAACTTTGGACTCCTGAAAAGTTTACTAATAGCCTACTGTTGACCGGAAAACCTTACCAATAACAAACACATGTTTTGTATATTATATGTATTATATACGATATCCTTACAATAAAGTAAAGCTAGAGAAAAGAAAATGCTATGAAGAAATCATAAGGAAAATATATTTGCAGTATTTATTGAAAATCCACATGTAAGTGGACCCATGCAGTTCAAACTGATGTTACTCAAAGAGCAACTGTACCACATTTTCTTTATCTATCTGTTGATGGACACTTAGGTTGTTTCTATATCTTGACTATTTTTGCACCTAAGGGCGCATAAATCTTTTCAATTTACTGTTTTTGTGGGGGGTTTGGATAAATACCCAGAAGTGGAATTGCTGGGTCATATAGGAGTTCTATTTTCAATTTTTTGTGGAACCTCCATACTGTTTTCCATAGTGGCTGCACCAATTTATAATCCTACAACAGTGCACAAGGGTTTCCTTTTCTCTACATCCTTGCCAACACTTGTTATTTTTTATCTTTTTGTTAATAGCCATTCTAACAGGTATGAAGTAATACCTCATTGTAGTTTTGATTTGCATTTCTCTGATGATTAGTGAGGTTGAGCATCTTCTTATGTACCTGTTGGCCATCTTTACGTTTTCTTTGGGAAAATGTCTGTTCAGATTTTCTGCCCGTTTTAATCATATCGTTTGTTATATTACTGTTGAGTTGTATGAGTTCTTTGTATATTTTGGATATTAATCCTTGACAGGTATATGATTTGCAAATATTCTCTCCCATTCAGTTGGTTGCCTTTTCATTTTGTTAATGGTTTCCTTTTCTGTGCTTTTTAATTTGATGTAGTCCCACTTGTTGATTTCTGCTTTTGTTGCCTTTGCTTTTTGTTCAAATCCAAACAGTCGTCAGCAAGACTAATGCAACAAAATTTACCGTCTACATAGGGGGTGGGCAAAAGTAGGTTTACAGTTTGTATGGAAAATAACACAGTAATTAATAAATAATACAAGATAAACTGTCTCATGTGCTCACAACTGTAAATCTACTTTTTCCCACCCTGGTATTTTCTTCTAGGAGTTCCATGATCTCAGGTCTTCTGTTCAAGTCTGTAATCCATTTTGAGTTAATTTTTGTGTATGGTGTAAGATAGTGGTTCAATTTCATTTTTTCTGAATGTTGCAGTCCAGTTTTCCCAACACTATTGAAGAGAGAGACTTTCCCCGTTGTGCATTCTTGGCTCCTTTGTCATTAATTAATTGATCATATATGTGTGGGTTTATTTCTCGACTTTCTGTTCCACTCCATTGATCATCGTGTCTGTTTTTCTGACAATACCTTGCTTTTCTTATTACTGTAGCTTTGTGATATAGTTTGAAATCAGGGAGCATGACACCTCCAGGTTTGTTCTTTTTTCTCAGAATTGCTTTGGCTGTTCAGGGTCTTTTGTGGTTCCATACAAATTTTAGAATTGTTTGTTCTAATTCTTTGTAAAAGGCCATTGGAATTTTGATAGGGATTTCTTTGAATTTGTAGATTTCTTTGGTAGTATGGATATTCCTCTAATCCATGAGCATGGAATATCTTTCCATTTATTTGTGTCTTCAGTTTCTTCATCAGTGTCTTATAGTTTTCAGTGTACAGGTCTTTCCTGTCCTTGGTTAAATTTATTACTGGGTATTTTATTCTTTTTGATGCATTTGTAAAATAGGATTGTTTTCTTACTTCTGATAGTTTGTTATTAGTGTTTATAAACTCAGCAGATTTCTGTATTATTGATTTTTGTATTGTGCAACTTTACTGAATTTATTCTAACATTTTGGGGGTTTTCTATATATAGTATGTCATCTGCAAATAGTAGATAGTGACAATTTTACTTTTTCCTTTCCAATTTGTATGCCTTTTATTTCTTTTTCTTGCCTAAATGCTTTGGCTAGGAATTCCAATACTGTGTTGAATGCAAGTGCCCTGGCCAGTGTGGCTCAGTTGGTTAGGTGTCCTCCCGTGCACTAAATTCGATTCCTGGTGAGGGCGCATGCCCAGGTTTCAGGCTTGATCTTTGGTAGGAGTGTGCAGGAAGCAGCTGATCAATGTGTCTCTCTCACATCAGTGTTTCTCTCTTTCCCTCTCTGCTCTCTCTCTAAAAAAATAATAAGCCCAGCCGGCGTGGCTTGGCAGTTGAGCGTCGACCTAGGATCCAGGCGATTGGGGTTCGATTCCCCATGAGGGCGCATGCCTGGGTTGCGGGCTCGATCAATGACTCTCTCATCATTGATGTTTCTATCTCTCTTTCTCCCTCTCCTTCCCTCTCCCTGAAATCAATAAAGATATATTTAAAAATAATAATAATAATAATAATAATAATAATAATAAAACAGAGACAGAGAGAGAAAGGAAGAGAGGGAGGGGCAGAGAGGGCATCTTTGTTTTCTTGCTGATCTTAGAGGAAAAACTTTCAGCTTTTCACCATTAAGTATGATGTTAGGTGTGTGATTGTCATGTATGGCCTTTATTATATTGAGGTACATTCCTTCTATACGGACTTTTTTGAGTTTTTTGTAAATGGATATTTTGTCAAATGCTCTTTCTGCATCTATTGAGCTGATTATATGATTTTTGTCCTTCATATTGTTCATGTGGTATATCACATTGATTGATTTATGCTTGTTGAATCATCCTTGAATTCCTTGTATAAATCCCATTTGATCATGGTATATGATCCTTTTAGTGTATGAATTCAGAAGAACCTTAATTCTGAGGACTAGTATCTCTACCAACAGAATGTGTAATGTTAATTCTACATTGAATAGATAGGAATAATCTTAGTGTAAGAGCAGAACTAATAGCAACCTGCTAAGCAAGGAACCACCTCTTTTACCTTGAGACAGTACACTTCCAAATGGCTAAATGGAACTTTATATTTACCACCTTTAAACCACTTGGTAAGCCCACCCATGTTGCCCAGACCTTCCAGTCACCATTTCTTCATGATACCTCAAGTTAATTTTGAGAAATCCTTTTGGAAATCATCATAAGTGGTTTAATGAGGATAAAGATTGCTCAGAGGCTATCATATCTGGACTACTCTGGCTTGAAATATCTATTTATATCCTAAATTCTGAAAAATTAAGGCCAGAGTCATTCTAACAGTAATTCATTCCTTCTGTAGTCCTGTTTTTCAAAATGTATTGTAACTAATGTGTTACCATTTATCTGTACTTAAAAAGTTATTTCACTGAGACCACCTGGTGGTCCACAGTCTCCCAGGTCATTGATTCTCAAGTAGTGTAATTAAAAATGACAGGATGAATTGTTTTAAAAAATATAAATTTCTAAGCCCTCCTGTTCCTGAAAGGAGCTATATTCCTTATTTCACACTTTGAGAAACACCGCTTTAGGAGACATAATAGGTGGGGGGGGGGGGTTGATTTTATTTTTTTAGTTTTATTTTTTTAATCCTCACCTTTGGACATGCTTATGGGGGAAGGGAGAGAAACATCAATCAGTTGCCCTTCTCACACCCCAACTGGGAATCGAACCAGCAACCTTTTGGTGCACAGGTTAATGCTCATCCCACCTGAGCCACTCTGGCTGGGTGAAAGAGTTTATTTTAAAATGTGGTTTTCTTCTTTTATTTTCTGGAAGACACTTAATGTTCTCTTTCTTTCTTGTCATTAGGTGTGAAGATATGTGATGTTTATAATGCTGTCATGGATGTGGTTAAAAAGCAGAAGCCAGAACTGCTGAACAAAATTACCAAAAACCTAGGGTAAGATGCTATGGATGGATGTTGTCACTCTGAGTCAATTTTTATGACAGGCTGTGGTCAGGTAAAGTATTCTTAGATTGATTCAACCAACATTTGTGGACTATTAAACTTAACTATGTGCCAGATACATAGTGTTATCAGAGAATATGACAAAAATATAAGTTCTGCTCTGACAAATGGTGGGGAGATTTTTCTAGACTGATATAGTAGAAGTCAGTAGGTGTTTCAGGTTTAAATTACAAATGTTAGGAAACATTACCTACTACATTTCGTCTCTTAGAGCACCTTAGCTCACATTTGAAAATTAAATACTGTAATGTGAGGATGTGAGCCTCATGACCAGCAATTCCACTTCTTTATTTGAAGAAACCCAAAACACTAATTTGAAAGAATATTTATACCCCTGTGTTCATCACAGCATTATTTACAATAGCCAAGCTATGGAAACAGCCCAAGTGCCCATCAATAGACAAGTGGGTAAAAAAAACTGGCACAGCCTAGCCGGCATGGCTTAGCAGTTGAGCATCCACCTATGATCCAGGAGATCAAGGTTCTATTCCTGGTCAGGGCACATGCGCAGGTTGTGGGTTCAATCCCTAACGGGATGTGCGGGAAGCAGCCCATCAATGACTCTCATCACTGGTGTTTCTAGCTTTTCCTCTCCCTTCCTCTCTCTGAAATCAATAAAAATATATTTTTTAAATAAAACACACAAAGAACTGTGGTACGTATATACAATGGAATATTACTCATCCGTATAAAAGAACAAAAGCTTGCCCTGGCTGGTGTGGCTCATTTGGTTGGAGCATCATCCCATATACCGAAAAGTCGTGGGTTCAGTTCCCAGTAGGGCACATACCTAGGTTTCAGTTTCAGTCCCCAGTCTAGGGGTGCAAAGTGGAGGCAACCAGTTGATGTTTCTTCCTCTCTCCCTCTCCCTTCCTTTCTCTCTAAAATTAATGAAAACATATCCTCAAATAAGGATTAAAAAAAAAAAGAAAATGTTTATTAAAAGAAAGAATGAAATCCTACCATTTGTGATAGCGTGGATTAACCTAGAGTGTTTTTGCTCAGAGAAATAAGTTGGTCAGAGAAAGATAAATACCATGTGATTTCACTTTCGTATGGAATCTAAAGAATAATATAAATGAACAAACAAAGCAGAAAGAGACTCATAGATACAGAGAACAGACTGATGGTTGCCAGAGGGGAGGGAGGTGAAGGGATTGAGAAGTACAGAATGGTAGTTACAAAATAATCATGGGAAAGTACAGCATAGGAAATACAGTCAGTAATATTGTAATAACTATGTACAGTGCCAGGTGGGAACTGGAAATATCAGGGGGAACACTCTGTGAAGTATATGATTGTCTAGCCACTATGCTATACACTTTAATACAAAATAATATTGAATGTAAACTGTAATTAAAGAAATAAAATAATTTTGGGTAAAAAAAAACCCACAAAAGTTAAATACTCTGAAATGTCCTATTATTTTAGAAAAACATATTTAAATTTTTATTTATTCCAGTGTTTCACAAATGTATTTGACCATTGAATACCTAGAAGTAACTGATAACACCTTATAGAATCAAAGACATTTTGGGAAACGAGTAAATGAGTTCTAGGCAGTCTCCTTAGATAGAAATTAGTTTGGGGTATATAGTTACTTTCTGGGCTTCCTTAATGGACAAGAAGGAATATATTGATCTAATAGCAAGTCTTGGCCCAAGTGACTTAAAAAGTCTAGTGTAACTAGTATGAGTCAACATTTCACTAAAAATTGCCTCTCTTAGTCCAACTATTACTGTCATCATAATCTCTGCCCCTTAATAGGAAAAGCTAAGCTTATAGGAAAACTCTTAACTTGATTTCATAGTAGAGATTAAAATTTAAATGTAGGTGAATGAGCTAAAATAAAGAACTTTTTTTTTTTAATCTTAAAGTTAATTTTTTTTGGAAATATATCTTTATTGATTTCAGAGAGAGGAAAGGAGAGAGAGATAGAAACATCAGTTATGACAGAGTCATTGATCAAACCCGCAACCCGGGCATGTGCCCTGACCAGGAATCAAACCCTGATTGCCTGGATCCTAGGTTGATGCTCAACCACAGAACCACGCCCAGCCGGGCAAGAACTCTTGATATAATAAATGTTACATGAGGTACTTAATTAGGATATTATTTTCAACTTATTAAAAGTGCAAAGACTAGCCAAGCTAGTGTAGCTCAGTGGTTGAGCATCAACCCATGCACCAAGAGGTCGCCAGTTCGATTCCTAGTCAGGGCACATGCCCGGACTCAGTCCCCAATAGAGGGCATGCAGGAGGCAGCTGATCAATGTTTCTCTGATGTTCCTATCTCTCTCTACCTCTCCCTCTCTCTTTCTCTCTTAAAAAGAAAAAAAATCAGTCAATAAAAATTTTTTAAAAGTGCAAAGACTATTCTCTAATCCTCTTCCTTAACTGACAGATCAGCAGCAGTAAATTACTCAACACGTTTGCTTTGCCTTATCTTGAAAATTAAAATAGAATATATTATGGGAGCATTTGAGATCTTGCTCCCCGGAATGTGTTGTTAGTTTGGCTGAAATAAACTTATTAAGGGAAAGAAGAAGAAAAAGGCTGCTCTGCCTGTGGAGTAGCCTTCTCTCTGTCCTACTGATTCACTAATACTCTTTCATTTTAAACTCTAAAAAAAAAAAGAATATATTGTACTTCACCCATGTATGAGATCTATTAGCCTGTTGCTAAAGTTTCTCTTCATTTCTTTTTTAGGTTTGGAATGGGAATTGAATTCCGTGAAGGCTCTTTAGTAATTAATAGTAAAAATCAGTACAAACTGAAGAAAGGTGAGTTTTATATGCACGCAATAGGAAAATACTGTTTTGTATAATTTTCTTTAGCTGTATCTTCCTCTTTTTTATATAAAAATCTACATTTCTCCATCCTTTCACTGTCATAGTCTGATTCCTGTTTGGCTATTTTAGGGATGGTTTTCAGCATCAATTTGGGATTCTCAGACCTGACTAACAAGGAAGGAAAGAAACCAGAAGAGAAAACGTATGCCCTATTCATTGGTGACACAGTTCTTGTGGATGAGGTGTGTATTTCTTAAACTTTTGAGTGCTCATAAAGTGACTTTGAGGGGCATTTTGTACTTCTTAAAAGTCTTTGTTAAATGCTAGCTAAGTAGAGAAATTCAGGTAACAGCCTGACCTAATACAGCTAGGAATAGAGATTGTAATCCAAGTACAGGGAATGATTTAAAACAAACTGTTGTCACATTGTGGCTTGAACCTTGATAATATCAGGAGCTGATTCTAATAATGAATCATTGAGCTTCATTGAGCTTCAGTTTACATACCGTATAATTCACCCACTTAAAGTATACAGTTTAGTGATATTTAGTATATTCACAGTTGTTCAGTCGTCACCACAATCTAATTTTAGAACATTTTCATTACCTCAGGAAGAAACCTAGTACCCATGAGCAGTCATTCCCCATTTTCCCTCAAGTCCCCTAGGCCTGAACAGTGACTAAACTGTGTGCGCTCTCGAAGGATTTGCCTGTTCTGTATATTTGTGGTCTTCTGTGACTGGTTGTTTTCACTTAGCAGGAACTGATTCTTGGTGGTGGTGGTGGTGGTGGTGGTGATGATGACAATGATGGCAGATATTTCAGTGTTGTTTTTATAAGTTAAGCACTTTTATGCATTAATTTATTGATTAATAAATCAATCCTTATCCTCTTAATAAATTAACTCGTATCCTCATATGGAGAAAAAGAAACAGGCACAGAGAAGCTTGAGTAACTTGCCAAATGTTACACAACTACTCAGTGTTTGAGCCAGGTTTCAAATCAAGCCTGTGTACATGGGTTTGGATTTATGGCAGGCCCATCCCCCTGGGGTGTCATAGTGCCCCATGCCAGAGCAAACTGTGGCCTTGAACTATTGCCCAGCCTCTGCCCATAGGCTGCAGGCCCTGAAGAAGGTTACACAATGGGGGGGGGGGGTTGTGCCGGTATTCTTAACCGTTATCCCAATGTTGCCTCCCAAATTATAGTTCCTACTGAGAGGTGGGGACCTAAGAACTATATTCATTATCAAACACTAGTGTCCAGAGGTTCAAAGCATGGCCCAGGTACACACTAGGTTAGAAGGTGAAAGTGTTTCATTTAAATGTTCTTACAGATGCCTGACTTTTCCCATTTATTCTAGGATGGCCCAGCCACTGTTCTTACTTCTGTGAAGAAGAAAGTAAAGAATGTGGGGATTTTTCTAAAGGTAGGAAGAGGATAATATGCGTGGTATAGGATATTTGAGCACAGTAAAGAAGATTAAAAATACTGTCTAAAAAATTAAAACCCAAATTTCTGGTTATGACTTTTTCCCCATAGAATGAGGATGATGAAGAAGAGGAAGAGGAGAAAGATGAGGCTGAGGACCTGTTGGGAAGAGGTTCACGGGCAGCACTACTTACAGAAAGAACACGAGTGAGTTTACTGTTTTAAACTACATTGATCTCATATTGGTCATGGTTCATGTGTCCTGATAGCTTGGGCTTTTTTCTTCTCTAGAATGAGATGACTGCAGAAGAGAAACGAAGAGCACATCAAAAAGAACTGGCAGCTCAACTCAATGAGGAAGCAAAGAGGCGATTGACTGAACAGAAAGGAGAACAGCAGATTCAGAAGTAAGAGTTTGCATTGAGCAGTGAAATTGTCTCAGGGATATATGTGATTTGCAGAAATTTCTCATAAAATTTTTTATCCCCACTCCAGAGCTCGCAAATCTAATGTGTCCTATAAAAACCCATCTTTGATGCCTAAGGAACCACATATTCGGGAAATGAAGATCTATATTGATAAGAAATATGAGACTGTAATAATGCCTGTGTTTGGCATAGCAACACCTTTTCACATTGCCACGATCAAGGTACTAACATTGAATTAGGTTCCCTACAAACGATTTCTTAAAATAGTAATTGGGTTTACCATAGATTATTCTGTCTAAATCATCTCTCTCATCTTCTGCTATCACTTTCCTTCCTTCTCAGTTTTCACTTTATAGAAAGGTTAATGATGTAGTCTAGAAACATAATTTTCCTTTTTCCTTGAACTTTTTGTTTTCTAGCATTTTTTTAACCTGTAGTTGTACACATGGCATAAGGTACTTGGAGAATTCGTGATTCTTTTGGAAGGGTATTCGGTCATACAAAAAGATATGCTAAATATGTAGTTTATTAGATTTAAATTAAGGTTTACGGGCTAGGTTTAGCAGTCAGCTTGTAACTCCTAACTTAATATGAGCATCTCTATAACTGTAGGAAAGAATCCTGTTTATTTGTTTATTTTAATGCTTTTTCTTTTTTTCAAACAGAATATAAGTATGTCGGTGGAAGGAGATTATACTTACTTGCGAATTAACTTTTATTGTCCGGGCAGTGCTCTGGGCAGGAATGAGGGCAACATTTTTCCTAACCCAGAAGCCACTTTTGTCAAGGAAATGTGAGTCCCCAGGAAAACAGCCATTCTCTGTCCTCTCCTCCCTCATCTCGTGGATGGCAAAGCCCCCGTTGGTGGCACTTGTTTAGGATCACCTTGAAGGCTTTGCACTATTTTGAGGATGAAACATAATTTAGAATCCTCATGAAAATACTTTATACTTACTACACATATTTTACAATAGAATTTCAAGGAAATATGTGCCACGTTGGAATCTATTCCTTCTTGGTGTGGAATGGGATAATTTGGGAGGTTATGCCAGATTTGAAAAATAAGTATGATTGCCCCCATTTAATGGATTAGCCAGCCATTCATAACATTCTCTGTTTAAGAGGGAAGAAAGGGAGAGGGCTTTTTTGTTTGTTTAGCTTTCCAGATATTGTTTCTCCATTCAGCGGTACTGTTTTCTTCTTAAAATATTAAGCCAGTTATAAAATATAGTAATGAGTACAGGTTACCTAGCCTGATGAAGAAATTCATATATAAACGCTTCCCCCTTTCTACAGTACCTACCGAGCTTCAAATATGAAGGCACCTGGAGAACAGACAGTACCGGCCTTGAACCTTCAGAATGCTTTCCGAATTATAAAAGAAGTACAGAAGCGTTATAAGACCCGGGAAGCAGAAGAGAAAGAGAAGGAGGTGAGCCTGAACACAGACAAAGCACCTTTCTGCAAAACGACACGTGGGCTTTGGGGATGTGTAAAGATATATGAAGATTCATATTAATTTTCATTCCGCTTAGGGCATTGTGAAACAAGACTCCCTGGTGATCAATCTAAACCGGAGTAACCCCAAACTAAAAGATCTATACATTCGTCCAAACATTGCCCAAAAGAGGATGCAAGGTTCACTGGAAGCCCATGTCAATGGTATGGATCATCTCATGTGCCTGAGCTTTGTCATCAGGGACACAATTGTAAGAATGACAGATCTGATGATACAGTATGACAAGGAAATGCTGGGAGGAATCTACTTATGTTGCTGTATGGACAGAATGAAAGGAAAGCTCTGTACAGTTGTTGGCATTTCCTCTGACCCTGTTCAAATCAGTCAAAGATGCAGTGCCTCTTGGCCAACCTTATAGTACTGCTTGGTACTTAGCTGCTTCCTCCACTCCTCCCCCCAGGTTTCCGCTTCACATCTGTTCGGGGAGACAAAGTGGATATTCTGTACAATAACATCAAGCATGCATTGTTCCAGCCCTGTGACGGAGAAATGATTATTGTCTTGCACTTTCACCTCAAGGTATACCTTTCTACTCACTAGCTATGTGATCTTTGGCAAGATCTTACTGTCAGCCTGTCCTTTAAAACAGTGATGAAAAATGTCACCGATCACATAAGGTCTTGAAGCAAATTGAATAAAATAATATTTATAAAGTCCGCGGTACCTAACATCTAGAAGATGCTAAGCATATTTGTTTCTTTGGCGATATATAATGACCACCAAAACATAATAAGGTCTCCAAATTCCTCTTTCTGAAATAGAAAGTCTTTGCTTTAGACACAGTTTATTACCAACATAATCTCTAAAGTCCATTCTAATAAGTAGGAGTACTTTTTAAAATTTATACTCTTTCACATTCCCAAATGTCATTAATTTGTGGTCATTAATTCTCAGGAATACTTTAACTATTTTTACATAAATGCTGTCATTTCCAGTAATGATATTTTTATATTTTCTCATTTTGTTTGTTATCTTGCCTCCTTGTCTGTTGTGTAGGCTGTCTTCTGACTTCTTGTTCTTTCTACTTTATGCCCTCAGAATGCCATCATGTTTGGGAAGAAGCGGCACACAGATGTACAGTTTTACACAGAAGTAGGAGAGATCACCACAGACTTGGGAAAACATCAGCATATGCATGACCGAGATGACCTCTACGCTGAGCAGGTCTGTGAAATTTAGAATTTTATTTGCAGGGTAGTGAGGTAGTATGCTGTCCAAATCTGAGCTCAGTAATTGTTATATTTTCTAAACAACCCCTGAATCTATCTGCAGAATAACTCAGGTATCTGCTGAGCTGGGGTGGTACAGTGGCTTATGGATTAGACTTAGGTTGCAGGATCAGCTCTCCAATTAATGGTATGATGGCCTTTAATTAGGTCTACCCATTAGTGTCATAGTTATGACTGCAGAAGCACTTCAAATTTTTTGAAGGGATATACTATTAACAAGTAAAGTGATAGCTGTAGTTAACTAGTATTTTTTTCTCTTACAGATGGAACGAGAAATGAGGCACAAACTGAAAACTGCCTTTAAAAATTTCATTGAGAAAGTAGAGGCTCTAACTAAGGAGGAACTGGAATTTGAAGTGCCTTTTAGGGACTTGGGGTAACATATCTCATTTTTTTTGGCCTGAAGTTTCACTGGTCTACCTTTTACCAAAATTGGTTATTCTTCCTTTAATAATAATTTAACATACCATGTTCTTTTTTATGTAATTGATAGCTTATGAGATATCCATTTCCTCTTAAAACTTTAAGAGCTGGTATGAGTGTTTAAGACTGAGAGGCTTTCTCTATAAATGAGTCTGTATTGAGTATACTGGATTTTTAGGAATGGGAAAAGGAAAGAAGTTTATTGTGGCAGCAGCAGTTTCTCTTGCAATGAATTTAGTCTTATGTGAGTTCCTTTTCTTACTCACTTTCAGATTTAATGGAGCTCCCTATAGGAGTACCTGCCTCCTTCAGCCCACTAGTAGTGCGCTGGTAAATGCTACAGAATGGGTGAGTGTTTCTTACCCCCTTTTAGTAAGAACATTGTCAGAGAAAAAGGAAGATAGGTGTTTTGAGGACTAGATCCTTGTTTTTTCTTACGATTTTCACTTTTGATACTTATCTTAGACATAAAACTTATAGAACAAATGATTAGAAGCTTCTTTGAATACTTATTTTGATAGTTTCTTCACGTAGTTTGCTTAAATTTATTCTTGAGAAGATTTTGATCTTGCAGATTCTTTTATTGGGGCTCCTTAATATGTTGTACTGCTGTTAGTCTTTCAAAAAACAAAACGAAACCCCAAAAAGCAGTTTAGTTATCCTATATGTAATGATTTAGATTCTGAAGGTATTTGAAAAATGCTAGGACTTGGGCAAAGTATTTTTATATGATGATGATCCAGTTATTCCTTGACAGCCACCTTTTGTGGTGACATTGGATGAAGTGGAGCTGATTCACTTCGAGCGGGTTCAGTTTCACTTGAAGAACTTCGATATGGTAATTGTCTACAAGGACTACAGCAAGAAGGTGACGATGATCAACGCCATTCCGGTAGCCTCTCTCGACCCCATCAAGGAATGGTTGAAGTAAGTAAATCTGCCGGTGATCTCTCATTTACCCCATGAACCCAGTATTATAAAATATAAGTGGTATGTTGTACATAAAAATCTGAGACTGTCTTTGAGTTGAGTTAGAGACTGGGACTTGAAAATGTGGCATCTGTTAGAGCTATTCACTTTTTTTCTGAATACCCAACAATAATTTATGGATACTTACACAAGGAAAATCAAAGTCAGATCTTTTCTGACTCTGTTTGATATATGTTTGAAAAGAGCTATACACATTTATAGTAATGTTTGCAAAAAGTGGGGAGTATTTATCTTATTTTATTTTATTTTATTTATTTTATTTTACTTTACCCACTGACACCATATGCTCACACTTCAGCTAAAAGTATTTCTCATGAAAGTGCTAGAACCCCAATAAAGAGGTAAAGTTTCAGGCTTGGGTAGCCATGAGAATAGTTTGCTCTGTTCCCTACCTTCCCTCTTCATTGTATGGGAAAGGGAGATGCTTTAAATGTAGTCTCCTCTTAAGAAATATGTTGAGAGCTTAGAAATAAACTAGAAAAATAGACATTTATGATTTCCATAAGGATTTTTCTAAGAAACATGTGCAGGTAGGTGATAAATGATCACAAATATGTGTAAATGCATATGACTTTTTCAAATCAGCTTTATTGAGGTACCAGTTTCATGTAATAATACCAATTAAAAGTGTATGATTTGATGAGTTCTAACATATACAGTCTTATATCTACTATCATAATCAGGCTATAGAACATTTCCTTCACTCCTAAAAGTGCTCATACCCCTTAATCAATCCCCTTAACCCCATGCCTGGTTTTTGTCACTATATACTTTTCAGGAGAGTCTAGAAGATTCCAGAATCTAGAATTCTGTATAAATGGAAATATAGAGGATTGTAATCTTCTGTATCTTGCATCCTTCACTTAGCATAATGCTTTTGAAATTTATCCAAGTTGTGCATCAATACTTCATTCCTTTTTATTACTAAGGAGTATTCCACTGTCGATATTCCATACTTAACCCATTTACCAGTTAATAGACATTTGGGTTGTTTCCATTTGAGGACTATTATGAATAGCTGCTATAGACATTATATACAGATCTTTATATGGACATATGTTTTCATTTCTCTTGGGTAAATTACCTAAAATTGGAGTTGCTGGTCATATGGTTAAATTTATATTTAGTTTTATAAGAAACTATAAAATCTTTTCCAGAGTGCTGGGAAACCTGCAGTGTGTGAGAACTGTAGTTGCTCCACATCTTCACCAGTACTTGTCAGTCTTTTTTCTTTCCTTTTTTTTTTTTAAAAAATTTATCTTTATTGATTTCAGAGAAAGGAAGGAAGAGGGGGAGAGAGGTAGAAACATCAATGATGAGAGAGTCATTGATCGGCTGCCTCCTGCACGCCTCCGACTGGGGACCGAGCCTACAACCCTGACATGTGCCCTGACCAGGAATCAAACCGCAATCTCCTGGGTCCTAGGTCGATGCTCAACTGCTGAGCCACACCCAGCCGGGCTGTTGTCAGTCCTCTTAATATTAGCCATTATAGTGGGTGTGTAGTGCTGTCTCATTGTTGTTTCTATTTGCATTTCCATGATGACTAATGATGTTGAGCACCTTTATGCTTAGGTGTCATTCTTTACCTTTAATGGAGTATATTCATATATTTTGCCCATGTTGAAAATCTGTTACTGAGTTGAAGAATTCTTTAGGCTGGATACAAGTCCTTCATCAAATACAGGTTTTGTATATTTTTTCCTCCAGTGATAGTTTTTTTGCCTCTTCATTTTATTTTTATTTTTTCCTTTTTTTAACATATCTTTATTGATTTCAGAGAGGAAAGAAAGGGGAGAGAGAGATAGAAACATCAATGATGAGAGAGTCACTGATCGGCTGCCTAACCCTCAACCCGGGCATGTGTCCCTACCCGGAACTGAACCCCGATCTCCTGGATCCCAGGTCGACGCCCAACCGCTGAGCCACGCCCGGCCAGGCGCCTCTTCATTTTCTTAAGTGTCTTTTACAAACCAGAAGTGTAAAATTTTCACGAAATGTTTGGTCAACTTCTTTTGTAATTGTACTCATTTTTATCAAATAAATTTTTCCTAACCCAAGGCCATAAAAATATTTCTCTCTCCTAGAGTTTTATAGGTTTAGGCCTTACATTCAGGTCTGTGATCCATTTTGAGTTAATTTTTACTGTGGTATAAGGGTCAAGGTTCATACTTTGGAGATATATATATATATATATATATATATATATATATATATATATACACACACACACACACACACACACACACACACACACACACACAATTCTAGTATGAATTGTTGAAAAGGTTATCCCTTACCCATTGAATTACCTTAGCATCTTTGTTAAAAAATAAATAAATAAAAATTGGCCTTGTAGGAGAGAGTCTATTTCTAAATTGTATTCTGTTCCACCAGTATATGTGTGTCCTTATATTGATACCATATTGTCTTATTTATTGTAGCTTTATAGTAAATCTTAAAATCAAGTGTAGTCCTCCAATTTTGTTCCTTTTCAGAATTGGCTATTATTAATTTAGCTATTCGATATAAATTTTAGAATTAACTTGTGTCTTTCAACAAACTGGTGTGTTTTATCTAATTTACCAACTTTAGTATCTGTAAGATCTATAATGATGTCCCCTTTCATTCTTAATATTGATAATTTGTTTTCTCTTTTTGTTGGTCAGTCTGGCTAGAGGATTATCAATTTTATTGGGGGTTTTTTGGGGGGTTTTTTTTCATCATTATGAAATGTCCCTCAGTCCTAGTATTCCTCTTTTTGAAATCTACTTGATGTTATATTACTATAGACTTCTAGCTTTGGTTAGCATGGTCTGTCTTTTTTTCTTTCCATTTACTTTTAACTTAAATTACTTTATATTAAAGTGGCTTACTTGTAGATAGCATACATTTGGGTCTCATGTTTTTAAATCCATTATGAGAATGTATACCTTTTCTTTTGATTATTGAAAACACATCGTTTGTACTTAACGTAATTATTTCTCTTCTATCCTTTCTGCTATTGTCATACATAATACTTCTAATATGCTATGAATTCCACAATTTGTTGTCATTATTTTAGCTTTAAAAGTCACCTTTTTTTGTTGTTGTTGTTAAATATATCTTTATTGATTTCAGAGAAAGGAAAGGGGAGGGAGAGAGAGAGATAGAAACATCAATGATGAGAGAGTCATTGATCAAGCCCGCAACCCGGGCATGTGCCCTGACCAGGAATCGAACCCTGATCGCCTGGATCCCAGGTCGACACTCAACCGCTGAGCCACGCCTGGCCGGGCTAAAAGTCACCTTTTAATTTACAAAATGAGGGGGAAAGTCTTTTGTATGACTCATATTTACCATTCCTAGTGCTCTTGCCATTGTATAGTTCCAATCTTCTATCTATAGCCTTCTGCTGTAATTTTCCTTCACCTCAGACCTTTAGCATTTGAGCTACAGGTTTTCTATGTAAATTGCCTCAGCATATTTCTTGAAAGTATTTCACTTTCATTCAGAAGGTGTTTTTGCTGGATATAGAATTCTAAGTTGATGGTCTTTTCTTTGAATATTTAAGATATTGCTTCTTGTCTTTCAGCTTTCAGGGTTTTTGTTGATATCTGCTGTCATTTTTCCTCTGTCTTTTTTTTGCAGGCTGCTTTAAGATTTTCTATTTGTCATTGGTTTTCAGCACTTTGATGACCAGGTGTTTTGGTGTGGTTTTCTTTATTATTATTCTGCTGGATGTGTATTGAGCTTCTTAGATCTGTGGGCTTTATCATTTTTATCATATTTGGAAATGTTCTGGCCAGGAACCTTCAAGTATTTTTGTTCTTTCCTCTGTCATCCCCCCTCCTTTTTTTCCTAAGAGTGAGTACACAAATTTTATTTATTCATCTCATCATCTTCAAGTGCTTCTCTTATTTATTGAACATACGGAACATATTTATAATTACTTTTTAACATCTTTATTTGCTGCTTCATCCATCATTTTTATATTTTCTGCATGTGTTTCTATTGGTTGATTTTTCTCCCGCTTCTTTGCATGCCTGGTAATTTGTGATTGGTTGCCAGACATTGTGACTCCACATTTTGGGGTGCTAAGTTTTGTTATTTTAAATTTTTTAGATTTTATTCTAAGGTACAGTTAAGTTACTTGGATTCTGTTTGATTTTTTTAAGACTTGTTCTCATGTGTCATGAGTGCTGAATCAGAATTGCCTTGAGTCTGGGGCTAATTAGTCCCGTTGCTGAGGTAGCACTTTTCTAAGGACCCTACCTGATTCCCTGTGTGTTTTGAGGTCTTTGCACTGAAGCTGATTGGAGCAGGAATTATTTCCACCTCTCTGTGAGATCTGGGAATTGTGTGGCCTACCACTTTCTGGTGTTTCCTTGCCCCGGTCTGATTAATTTCCTTTTGTGCTTGTGCAGATTAGTTCTCAGCTACAGAATTGAGGGGACCCTTCAGCAAATCTTCAGAGCTTTTCCTATCACTCTATCTTTTAGTACTCTGTCCCACAAATTCTAGCTGTGTCAGCCTCCCCAAATTATCCTCTCTCTGTCTGTCTCTCTCTCTCTTACTCTCAACTCCAACAGCCTACCAAGCTCTAGGTACGTTTTTCCTTCCTGAAAAAAATGGAAAAAGGAAGAAGGTGAACTCAGACTTGTTTGGTTGAGGGATAGAGCTTACTTCAATTGGGTTGTTCTGATGTGAGGGCTACTGCTCAGGAAGACCAAATATCAACCATTTGGGCATGTTCTTGTGGCACGGTGCAAAGAATACCTGTTCCCATACATTTTTATTTAATTTTTTATTTATAGGTTTTTAGGAGAGGAAGGGAAAGAGAGAAACATTGATTTGTTGTTCCACTTATTTATGCATTCATTGGTTAATTCTTATATTTGTGCCCTGACCGGGGATTGAACCAACAACCTTGGCGTATCAAGATGATGCTCTAACCAACTGAGCTACCCAGCCAGGGCCATTCCCATACACTTAAGAAAAGGTTAGCTGCTCTTTGGAGATTCTAATCACCAGTATGACAACTGGACATTCTCAGAAAATATAGAGGACTGATTTTGATTTGTGATGTCATTTCTCCCAGTTCCTGTGACCTAAAGTATACAGAAGGAGTACAGTCCCTCAACTGGACTAAAATCATGAAGACTATTGTGGATGATCCTGAGGGCTTCTTCGAACAAGGTGGCTGGTCTTTCCTGGAGCCTGAGGGTGAGGTGCGTGAGTGTGGGGTTTCTTTTCTGCTTTATAGTTATCTGTTATTATTTGGGCAATTAGGAGAATACCATTTAAGTAGTGCCTAAGAGACCAGACCAAGAGGGAAAAACTCTGGACACACCTTAGTATTATTGTTTCTCCAAAGTAGTTTTATAGGTAAATGATAAATTAACTGGGCATTTGTAGCCATTGACAAGGTTTCCTTGAAATTACAAAAAATGTTCTTTCAATGATTCTCTTGTTTTGTTTTGTTTTGTTTTGTTTTGTTAATCATCACCTGAGGATATTTTTTGTTAATCCTCACCTGAGGATCATTGATTTTTAAGATGGAGGGAGAGAGAGAGTCATCCATTGGTTGCCTCCTGCACATGCCCCAACTGGGACCGGGGATTGAACCTGCAATCCAGGAACATGCCCTTGATCAGGGATCAAACCTTCGACCCTTTGGTAGACAGGCTAATGCTCTAACCAGTGGGCCAAGTGACTCTAAGAAATATGAATTATGATTTAGATATTTAGGCTATCTAATAAAACAGTAAATATTATTATTCTTTCTCT
This sequence comes from Miniopterus natalensis, assembly GCF_054644295.1. NCBI lineage: Eukaryota > Metazoa > Chordata > Mammalia > Chiroptera > Miniopteridae > Miniopterus > Miniopterus natalensis. The sequence continues at coordinate 67,226,618 of NC_142081.1, read as the reverse complement.
AATTCACCAGGGTAGTGATGCTGAGGAAGGGGATTCAGAGTCTGAAATCGAAGATGAGACTTTTAATCCTTCAGAGGATGACTATGAAGAAGAAGAGGAGGACAGTGATGAAGATTATTCATCAGAAGCTGAAGAATCAGGTAAGCCTTTATAAGGAAAAGTTTCTGTGGCTTCCTAATCTAATGTCATTTCTAGAAACTACTTTTGTAAAAGGGAAGAATTCTCTCATTCCATTCCAGTCTCATGACTAATTTTTAATCAATTTTCAGACTATTCCAAGGAATCATTGGGCAGTGAAGAAGAGAGTGGAAAGGATTGGGATGAACTAGAGGAAGAAGCCCGAAAAGGTAAATTTTTGTTTGTGTTATTTTTTTATTATTTTTTTTAATATATCTTTATTGATTTCAGAGAGGGGAAGGGAGAGGGAAAGAGAGAGATAGAAACACCAATGAGAGAGTTATTGATCGAGCCCAAAACCCGGGCATGTGCCCTAACCGGGAATCGAACCCCGATCGCCTGGATCCTAGGTCAGTGCTCAACCACTGAGCCACCCCCGGCTGGGCTGTTTTATTTTTTGAGGCACAGATTTCTAACAGATGTTAGTCCTTAACCAGTGGAGCAAAGGAGGTCTGAAATTTGTCTATATTCTCCAAGAGGCATGACTGCCTAATTGGATGCTTTTTTCATCTGCTCAAGCCCCCAATGGGCCCATAGCCATATAGTTTTATAAGGCTCCAGAATTAGGCCATTCAGTTTCCAGATCTAAGTCCTATAATAGTCTTACTTTCTAGGCTCTTCTCTGTTAGGAATTTTTTTATAGTTCTAGTTTAATTACTCTGAAACTAAATGCCAAATATAAGTTAAAGATAAAAGGAAATGCCCTGGCCGTAGAGCTCAGATAGTTAGAGCACCTCCCAGTATACCAAGGTTGCAGGTTTAATCCCCAGCCAGGGCACATACAAGAAGCAACCAGTGAATGCATCACTAAGTGGGAAAAGAAATTGGTGTTTGTTTCTTTCTCTCTCTCTTCCTCCCTTCCTCCCTCCCTCCCTTTCTCCCTCTCCCTCTCTCTAAAATCAATAAATAAAACTTTAAAAAAAAAAAAAAAAAGGCATGCCCAGCGGGCATGGCTCAGTGGTTGAGCATCGACCTAGGATCTAGGAGATCGAGGTTCGATTCCCAGTCAGGTCAGGGCACATGCCCGGAGGGCGTGCAAGAGGCAGCTGATCAGTGACTCTCTCATCATTGATGTTTCTCTCCCTCCCTCCCTCCCTCCCTCCCTCCCTCTCTCTCTCTCTCTCTCCCCCTCTCCCTTCCTCTATCTGACATCAATAAAGATACAGTAAAGAAAAAAAAGACCTTTAGCTGGCCGGGCGTGGCTCAGCGGTTGAACATCATCCTAGGATCCAGGAGATCCGGGTTCGATTCCCGGTCAGGGCACATGCCCGGGTTGCAGGCTGCAGCCGATCAATGACTCTCTCATCATTGATGTTTCTATCTCTGTCTCTTCCTCTCCCTTCCTCTCTCTGAAATCAATAAAGATATATTTTTTAAAAAAAGACATTTATTGTGTCCTAAGCGTTGTGATAGCTACTTTGCATAGATTACCTTATTTGTTTATAATTTTCCATTTTATAAACAAACCAAGGCTCAGAAATGTTAAGTACTTGCCCAGGCATTCACAACTAGTAAGTAACTGAGTCAAGATGAAAACAGGTCTAACTTCCAACTATATTCTGTATACTATTCCATGCTATCAGGTAGCATTAGGTTCCTGAAGCTAACCTATATCCAATCAGTAACGTCTCTTTCTTCTGATTAGCGGACCGTGAAAGTCGTTACGAGGAAGAAGAAGAACAGAGTCGAAGTATGAGCCGGAAGAGGAAGGCATCTGTGCACAGTTCAGGCCGTGGCTCTAACCGTGGTTCCAGACACAGCTCTGCACCCCCCAAGAAAAAGAGGAAGTAATTTCTGAACTTTGGCCCTCAGCTCCATTCTTCCTCCAGCCAACCCCTGAAAATTTTACATAACAGAAACTGTATTTTTCCTTTTTTTCTTTTGAAGTTTTGCCATTGTGTTTATGGGTTTAGGGGGCCATTTGTGTGGACCAATCTACTCGGGGAATTCCAGGCCCACCAGGACGCGTGCCAATGGCCCCATCCAAATGGCAAGGCAGGAGATGTTCTTGAAGAGGGGCAGACGCTTCCGCTGTTAATAAATACCGTTTCATTCCTCTCTTCCTGTCACCTTCTGCCAGGACATCCGTGGCTTCTGACATCTTATTCTTTGATGTCTCAAAGCTGTATTTCCAAGATGTTGGTACAGGTGACTCTAACTACTTGTACCATGGTTCTTGACCAGCAGATTCGATCCACCATCCTACCCTACGGCCATGACCTTCCTCACATCTCTAAGTTCCGTCTTTGCAGTACTCAAGAACAGGTTCTTGGAATTTGCTAATGATTGTGACAAACTATACAACTTGAGCTAGTGAGGCAGATCAGGCTGTTACCTCCGTCTGAGATTTCCTGCTTTCTTGCCTCATGCAGATTCTGGGGTATCTCTGCTGCCTTGGAAGACATAAGAAGCAGCAGCACTTCCTGGCTTGGTTTCATCCTTTCAAATTCACACATGGTATATTGGTAGAAACAAAATTTACCGTGGTTTTTTTTTTCCTGATATACCTGAGTAAGAATAGTTGTGCTTCATATACTGCTTCTAGTAAAATCTAGAAGGAGGCTCATGACTAAGGAGTCAACATTTAGATCTGGAAGGGGCAAGAGCCATGCCTTGGGCCTAGAATACCCTGATGAGAAAAGAAAAGAGGAAGGGGGGCCACATCTACAACACGGCCTCTCGTCACTGCTGCTCCTTATTTTTACTTGTCTTGCATTGTCCTGTATTTATCACAGTTTCTGTTGAACAGCTTTTTAAGTATTTGGGGAGTTTATCTTGCCGTCCTCCCCCTCCTGGTTCTCTGCACCCACCTGTTCCACTGCAGTTCATTCTGTGTTCTGTGACTTTAAGAGAGGATAAGGAGGGGTCTCAGATTTTGTTTGTTTGTTTGTTTGTTTTTTCTCCTTAGCAGTAGGACTTGATATTTTCAATTTTGGAAAAACTAAAAGATAAATAAACTGTGGGTTTTTTTTGTTGTTGTTTTGTTTTTGTAAATTCAACTTCTGTGGCAGTTCTTTTGCAGTTCCTGAAAGCAAGCCTGCTTGCCTGGTTGAGTGCTAAGGTGTTAGAAAATAATGCCTTTGTCCCGTTAATATCACAAAAACAAACTTACACATTCTGAGCTTTCATGATTAGGTTGAGAGCTACTAGACATCACAGTAAACCAAGTTTATGGATTAGCAAGTTACTTTATAAGAGACTTTTTACTATTGTTCCCTCACAGAGTTTAGAATGGAACAGCACTTGTTCTATGATGAAAACAAAACTTCGATCATCTCCTTGTAAATAGCATGGAAGGCGGCAGCAGCTTGGAGGGACACCTTCAGGCTTCCTATTGGGGTAGCCGGGTCTGCAGGGCTAACAACTGTTGGGGAAGGAAAAGAGCGTGTCAGTCAGGCAGCAGCATCATTCCATTAAAAAGCATGTTGGGTGCTAGGGATACTAAGTTACTTTATCTCTTGGCGGGGGGGCAGTATTCAGTCTAGTGGAAGATGAAAATATAGTATGTTAAGTGCAGTGATGAAAACAAGGAGCTTTGGGAACAAAGAAGTGGCACCTAATCCAGGATGGAGCAGTTGAAAAAGGCTTTCTGGAGACGATCCCTGAACTGAGTCTTTAAAAAAGAAACGGTATTTTAAGCATGTGCCAAGACATGAGGACATGACAAGTTTGGAAAATTGCAAGGAGCTGCAGAAATGAAGCCATGCAGATAAACAGGCCAGATCATAAAGGGCCTTGTTTGTCTTCTAAGGAATTTGGTTTTAACTAAAAGTATTAGTGACAGTTTTTATTTGGATTCTAGAAAAATGACTATTATTTGGATAATATATTCAAAGGGGGCACAAAAAGATCAGGAAGGGTAGTTAAAAGGCTTCAGCAGTAATTCAGGAGAGAAATGAAGGGGTCTGAAGTACAACAAAGGGTAGGGAGGTAGGGATAGATTCAGAATATTTGAAGAGATAAAATAGAATTTAATTGAATGTTGGGAGTGAGGAGAAGGTTGGAACCAATGGTGACCATGCTAATTTGGATAATAAGATGGGTAGTGGGTAAGGGGACATAAGGTACAAGGTTGTGGGGGACAGAGAGGTACTAAGGGCATACGAGTAGTGACGTAGTTTGCTTTAAGTCTAAATTGTATTAAAAACAGATTTGAGATCATTTCTAGGTTTTAATTAAAATCCTGAGAGTGAATGCAAACACCTAGGAAAAGGGTATATGGAGAATAAAAGGCCAAGAATTGAACCAGGGGAATCCAACACTCAAACCCAGGATGAAGGACTTGCAAAGGAAACAGAAGGACCCCCCAGGGAGTGATATGGACGGTTGAAATGGCCTACAAACCAAGGGAGAAGAGTTTAAAAAGGAGAATGAGGAATCTAGTAGGATGACTAAGGAAACCAGTTGGATTTGGCAATAAGGAAAATTAGTAAGAACAGTCCAAAGTGTTTGGATGGAAACTTGATCTTAGTTGAAGAGTGTAGGTGGCGCCAAAATAAGAGTATTGTGGGCTGACCAACCATTCAGCAAATACTTCAAGGGGCCGAGTTTTGAAGTGAAAGAAAATATAGCTGCAGGGTTTTGAGGCCTGAATGGAAGGGAGGCCATAATAAGGAAATCACTATAAATTTCTTTTGATTATTAAAAAAAATTTGAGAAGCACTCATTGGCTTTAGGGATTTTGAGGTCACCAGAAAAGGCTTAAGAGGATTTCCCTTATGTACAAAGGGCTATGGACGTCAGGAAGAGCATGGCCGGTTAAGGAAATGGGGACAGGAATAGAAATTGGGAGTGAGAGGTGGGAAACAGCTAACAGAGGTGGCGCTTGCCACGTCCTAAGCGCTTTATCCCTGCTTAATCCTGCACTCAAGTACTCCTTAGTCCCCGTGACGGTAGGACATAGGAACTGCTATTCTCTGAGCTGAAGCAGGCACAGAGTGGTTAAATAACATGCCCAAGATCACAATTAACTAACTAGTGGAATATAATGAAGAATCTTGTCCGGTGAAAGTTTGAACTTTGTAACCCTTGCCCTAACGAGTTTGCCTCAAAATTTCTAATAATTAGTAAAAGTTATATCATGACTCAAACATGTACATAAATCAAGTTTCACAAAATATTTACTCTGCAACGTACTCTGATGTTTTCTACAGTTTTCTGGGTTCTTTTTCCTTCAAACTCTGTGACTCACTAATCTCACTATCCACTAAAGGGTTATGACAGGAAGTTCGAAAACCATTGATCTAGAAAATAGTCTCAAATGCCTGCTACAGTCTAGCAGCTAAGGCAAATGCGTGAAGTCCCAGCTGTGTAAGGTAACAGGGAGCAGTGAGGACTGGACAGAGCAGGCCCGCCGAGAGGCCTTCAAACGCAGATATTGTTAAAACATGTTGGTCTTACAGCAAGGAGTCTTAAAAACGAATTTAAGAAGAATGTGGTGATCAGATATATAGAAACAGTGTAGTAGATGGAAATGGGGTGGGAGAGACCAGTGGCTGGGAGACCAGTTCAGAAAACTAGTACAGCAGTTGGAATGTAGTCAAGGCACTTGTGCAGTAGAATAGATAAGACTTGGTCACCAATATTGTGAGAGATGATGGAAGAGGAAAGTTGGTGTATATTTAAGAGACTGGGCGCAAAATGAGGCATTAAAACCGAAGGGGTATTAGCTGCCTTTACAAACCTTATATGCTTAAGAGAGGTCAGGAATTCTGGTGTTTAAATTTGATTGAAATTAAAAGAACTTGTCTTTTCACTTTTCCTGTCTCAAACATTGGAGAGTTGTAATACATTGTAGTAATGAGGTATATGGGCTAAAATAGACAACTGACTACCCTCAGGCTTGATTTAGAAATAAATAGAGCTGTAGGGATTTCAATCCAGTTTGTGTCTCAAACTTTGTAGCAGTAATTATGTACTGAAGGTAAAACAGGAAAAGTATTCATGATTAGGATGACTTGCTTAGAAACAAGTAGAATTGAGAAACACAAAAAATTTATTACTCACTGTCTAGCTCTTGCTCTACAATGTCTCTTCCTGATTCCATAATCTGCCATAGTTTCAGATACGCATATCCTACTTCTTGACATTCATTATTTTCGTCATCCATAGGATCACTTACCACTGTGAACTTTAAACTAAAGGGGGGAAAATTGTGTTTAACTCAGCATTGCTGATACCCTTAGGCTTAAAAAAAAAATAAGGCTAAAAGTAATTATAAATTAGACAATGTCTTCCTTGAATCACTTTTTCTTTGCCTCCATTTTACAAGACTACAGCAGCAGAAGAGCCAGGAACTGGTATAATTTAAAGTAACAACTGGGCCCTGGCCAGGTAGCTCAGTTGATTGAAGCGCTATCCCGGACACCAAAAGGTCGCACGTTGGATTCCCAGCCTAGATTGTGGCTTCAATCCCCGATTCAGTTGGCAACAGATCAGTGTTTCTCTCTGACATTGATGTTTCTCTCTCTCCCCCCCTTCCTGTCTAAAAAAAAAAATCAATGAAAACATATACTCAGCCAGGCCAGTGTGGCTCAGTGGTTGAGCACTGACTCCTGAAGCAGGAGATCAAGATTCAATTCTTGGTCTGGGCACATGCCTTGATTGTGAGCTTGGTCCCCAGCAGTGGGCATGCAGGAGGCAGCCGATCAATGACTCATCATTGATGATTCTATCTCTCCTCCCTTCCTCTCTCTGAAATCAATAAAATATATTTAAAACAAAAACATATCCTCAGGTGAGGATTTACAAAAATATGTTTAAAAAAATAAAGTAGCCCTGGCCAGTGTTGCTGAATGGTTAGAGCTTCAGTGTGCACACCAAATGGTCTTGGGTTCGATTCCTGGACAAGAGCAGGTACCTGGGTTGCAGGTTCAATTCCCTGCCACGGCAAGTGCAGGAGGCAACCAATGGATGTGTCTCTTTCACATGAATGTTTTTCTCTTCCCCTCCCTCCCTTCCATTCTCTCTAAAAATCAATGGGAAAAAATATCCTCTGGTGAGGATTAACAAAGCTAAAATAAAAAGGAAACTATAAGACTCAAGATAATGTAATTGATCAAGTTGTTTCAAAA